>NW_006408542.1:19021386-19023690 GCF_000296735.1 Chrysochloris asiatica
ACATTGGAGGGGATTGCAATCATTGGAATGAAATGACGTCTATGATTTGTTGAATGTAAAATTGATGATGTGCTCGTAAACCTTCAATTAATTCACAATGAAAAGTTTTTTTTGGTTTTGTTTTTTAAAAAGTGATCCTAGTTTAGGATAGGACTCAGTTGTAAGTTATCAGTTGCCATCAAGTTAATTCCAACTTCTGGTGACTCCGTATGTGTCAGAGTAGAACTCTGCTCTCTAGGATTTTCAATGGCTGATTTTTCCAGAGTGGATCACTTGGCCTTTCTTTCAACATTCCACTACTGCTGTTGTTGTTAAGCACCATCAAGCCTGTTCCATGTCACAGTGACCCTGTATAGGGTTTTGGAGGAACTGCTGGTGGGTTTGAACCACTGACCTTGTGGTTAGCAGTCCAGCATTTATCTTATAGCACTGTGCCAGAATTTCTCTTAGTGGACTCCATTCTCCTGCCTTTTGGTTAGCAGCTTAACATGTTAAGTGTTTATACTACCCTGATGGGACTGGTATTTAAAAAGCTGTAAAAATGTAAACACAGAATACTGACCTAAGTTATCATGTCAAAGTATTGGGCGAATAGAGGGATGAAAAGCATGCATGTATTGCTTTGTTGTTGTTGTTAGGTGTCATCGACTTGGTACCGACCCATAGTGACCTTATGAACAGCAGAACGAAACACTGCCCAATCCTGGGCCAACCTCACCACTGATGCCACGCTTGAGTCCATCAATGCTGCCACTTGGCTTAAAAGGGGGTTAAAAGATCTAAATCTTCATTTTCCAAAATGGGAAATCAATGGACAATTTTTAACACTAAAAAATTATAATCAATAGCAATTTTTAAAAATCCAAGCTCACTCCCATCTAGTCAATTCTGATTCATAGTGACCATGGGTAGGTTTTCCAATGATATAAATCATTACCGGAGCAGACAGCCTCATCTTTCTCCATCAGACCATCTGGTGGGTTTGAACTGCCAGCCTAGCAGTTAGCAGTCCAGTGCGTATCCACATCACCATCAGGGCTCCTATACATCACCAAAAGAGATCTTATAAATAGCAATGATGGTGGTGGTGGTGTGCCGTGGAGTCGGTTCTGACTCATAGCGACCCTGCATAGGGTTTAATCTTTATGGGAGCAGGCTGTAAATCTTTACGGGAGCAGAAAGCCTCATCTTTCACCCACGGGATGATTGGTAGTTTGAAACAGCTGACCTTGAGGTTAGCAGCCCAACTTGTAACCACTAAACTACCAGAGCTCCTTATAAACAGCAAGATAAGTATGCTATTTAGAGAAAAAAACAAAGTATCAATTGAATAAACAAAAGGTATTGAAATTGGCTACCTTGGGGGAGCAAAATTTAGTGCAGGTTATGTGGGTAGGGAAGGAGATCTGGTGGTGCAATGGATTAAACATCCAGTTGCTAACTTCCAAGTTGGAAGTTCAAACCCACCAGCTTCTCCTTGGGAGACGATAAGTATGTCTGTGCCTGGAAAGATTTACAATCTTGGAAACCCAAAGGAGCAATGCTACACTGTCCTCTAAAGCAGCTATTTATGACTCTATGGCAGTGGGCTTGGGTTCTTTTTTTGGCATACAGCTAAGTAATATTAGTTTTCATATTTTGATGAGGAAGAGAAGTCTTCTGGAGGTAAAAATACTTCTGTTGTCTGTTCTCCTCAGTGTCTCAGACAAGACGGGGCATTTATTCAATAAGCATTCATTCCCTATCTAGGTAAGGCACTAGACCAGTGACTAGCAATTCAGAAGTAAATATGGTATAGCCTCTGTTCTCAAAGAATTCTGACTGCAATCAATTGTTTCAATACAAACTGAGAAATGCCAAAGAAGAGTTGATGGACAAAGACTGGTGGGATCCAAAGAAGAAACTATCTCTGGTAAGGGAAGGAATTATTGAACTGAGCCTTGTCAGAATTTGCCAAATGGAGAATTGACTGATCGGCTTGGCTGATCCTCAAGTACCCCCAACTTCATACCAATTTCTCATTGAATTTTCTGTATCAAACTTCACTTAATCTGTGCAAGAGTAGATTGCCAGAAACTTGCTCTCACCTGATGGCCCTATTGCAAAATATTTGTGAAAAGATGTGAGCAAATTTAGCTGTGTTTCCTCCCAGAAATGTGCATATAGGTCTAGGGGACGGTCCCTAGACACAAAGATGTTGTTATCATTTTGTTTTATTTTGCTTGACAGCTTGCACTAGGGGAAGTACATAAGTATTTTCTATTGATCACCAACTAGCTGCACAACTATGTTTCTTCATTCTCA
>NW_006408542.1:19024407-19029840 GCF_000296735.1 Chrysochloris asiatica
AGGCTGTAAATCTTTACAGGAGCAGAAAGCCTCATCTTTCTCAAGCAGAACAGCTGGTGGTTTCGAACTGCTGACCTTGTGACTCGCAGCCCAATTTGTAACCACTATGCTACAGCAGGAGGAAATCACATCCCAAAACACATTATCTCATGACTACCTTCAATGCACCCCTTTAGAATCCATGGAGCCGATATTCTTTCTCCACCCATCTCTCTTGGTTCCTGTCTCTCACTGTCAGGCAGATCTGTATACATCTATGCTGCTTTTTCCTTCCTCACACTTTTGTTTCTCTTCCTTTGTCTTTCTCCCTCTGACTCTTCCGTCTCCCTCCCATTTTTCTCAACCCTCCTTTCTCTGTCCTCAAATCTTTATTGTGGCTCCCATTTTTCAACCTTACTGCAGACCTGCATGCATTTAGGATACGTTGTTAGGATGACTTAATTTCTTCTGCTAAAAAACAGGTGATCTGAACTTGTTATCAAGCAAAACAAAATCATCTTAATTTAACCTTTTTTTGGCTGTGGGCCTATAGTGCGAGCAAAAATAAGTCTCCCTGCATCTGGCGCATGCACTGCCCTCCCCAAGCCAGACATTGGCAGGCATGGCTTCAGGGGCCAGAATCCTGTTACTCAGTGCAGAACCTCAGAGCCAGTGCCAGTGTGCCAAGTGCCCAGCCAGGCTGTCTAGCCAAGGCATGGGATCACCATGTGGGCTAAGGGGACTAGGGGGACATAGCAAAGACTTGCCTTCCTGGCCTAGGGCCATGACTAATGCTGGTCAGCTGTCTCCTCCCCTTCTACAGTGGGGCCCCTTCTCAGTTTGTCACCATTGCCATCCCCACCCCACAACCTGTGCCAACCGGTCAGGTTAGTGCCCAACTCACACTGTTAAATTTATAGAACTAACATTTGAATGGGATTTCGAGTTACATAATGCTTTCCCCTCATAACAACCTAGTAGAGGAAGTGTCAGTGAGTCTTCACAGGTGAGCAGACTGAGGCTTCGAGAGGAGTGAAGTTGCAGTTAGTCAGGGATGGAGATAGAACCCAAGGACCCTAACGCTGAACATAAACCAAAACACCACACCTGTTGTCGTCCAGTGAAATCCGACTCCTAGTGAGCCTACGGGCAGAGTAGAACTGCTTCATAGGATTTCCAAAGCTCTCATCTATAAGAAAGCTGACTGTCTCATTTTCTCCTGAGGACTGGCTGGTGGTGGTTAGGTGCTGTGGAATCAGTTCCCACTCATAGTGACCCTGCACAAGGTTTCAAAGGCTGTAAATCTTTATGGGAACAGAAAGCCTTGTCTTTCTCCTGCAGAACGGCTGGTAGTTTTGAACAGCTAACCTTGAGGTTAGCAGCCCAACTCGTAACCACTATGGTTTGAAACACTGACTTCTCAGTTAGCAGCTGAGCACTTAATCACCACACCCCTCCCCCCCACGGTGCCTTATCAATTTCAATAGTAATAGCAAAACAATAACAACAATGATTACTACCATAATTGTTGTTGATGGTGGTTGTTAAATGCCAACAAGTCGATTCTGACCCATAGCGACCCTGTAGAGAGTTTTTGAGGAGCAGCTGGTGAGCTTGAACCGCCGACCTTACAGTTCAAATGGCTTTGCAGTCTAGTGCATTAGGCCACAGCACCACCTTTCTCCCGCAGAATGGCCGGTAGTTTTGAACTGTTGACCTTGAAGTGAGCAGCCTGACTCATAATCACTAAGCTACCAAAGCTCCTTTGTTGTTGCTGTTAACCTGCCATGAAATCAGTTCTGACTCCTAGTGACTTCATGTGCAACAGAATGAGGAACACGGCCTGGTCCTGTGCTGTCCCCACAATTGTTAATGTTTGAGCTTATTGTTGCAACCACCGTGTCACTCCATTGCATTCAGGGTCTTACTCTTTTAAGCTGACCCTTTAGATAAGCACTGAACTGCTAACCAAAAGGTCAGTAGTTCAAACCCACCAGTCTCTCTTAAGACGCCCTATACAGCATTATAATGAGTTGGGACTGACTCGACGGCACTTAACAACAACTACTACTACAAGAATGATTCAAATTCCTTTATTCCAGGGGTGGAAAACCTTTTTTTCTGCCAAGGGCCATTTGGATATTTATAACATCATTTGCAGGCTTTACAAAATTACCAACTTAAAAATTAGCCTGCTATTCTTGGTCAAACAATTAATTCACCCCTAATGGGAGTCCTGGTATGGCGCTGTGGGCTAATGTGCTGCAAGACTGGTTTGAACCAAAAGGTCAGCGGTTCAAGCTTAACTGGCGGTTCCACTCCTCAATAACACTATACAGGATTGTTATGAGTCAGAACCAACTCGACGGCACTTACCAACAGCAAATGTGAAGGCTGAAACTGTGGTTGCCTTGGCAGAGTCAGACCAAATGATTCCGCGAGTCTCATATAGCCTGTGGGCCGATGTTCCCTGTCCCTGCTTTATTCTACCTATCACTAATTGTAAAATTTAATAACAGTTATAAAGGTAAAATACCACATTAAAAATGTATATCTTTTGTAAGATGTTTGAAAAAACATTAAATGTGTGGGGCAGGTTTAAAGTGCAATTTAGAATTGGGAAAAACAAAATGGGGACCTGCTGACAATTTATTATGTATATTCTTTTTCTATTGCTGTGTAACAAATTACCACAAAACAACTTAAAACAACATCCATTTATCATCTCTGACATCTAACATGCCTGCTAAGGCTCCCTGCTCAAGCTGAAATCAAGGCACTAGCCTGTTGCATTCTCACCTGGAGCTCAGGTCTTCTTTGAAACGTTTGCCTTTTGCCAGAAGACTTTAGTTCCCAGCAACCAACGTCTGTTATTTTCTTGCTGGTTGTTAACAGGGATGGTTGTCAGCTCCTACAGGCCATTCTCAGGTCCTTGGCCAGTGGCCCACTTCTTCTTAGCAACGGAGAACTTCTTTTGCATTGAATCCTTCTCACACTTTGAATCTTTGACTCTCCTTTCTGCTACCAGCTAGAGAAAGTTCTCAGCTTTTAAAAAGCTCATTTGATGAGACCAGGCCCACCTGGATAAACCCAGCCAAACCCACAGCTGTCAATTCAATTCTGAATCCTAACAACCCTACAGGACAGAGTGTTTTCACTGACTCATTTTCAGAAGTGATGGTCATGCCTTTCTTCCTGCTCAGCCTTAGTCTGGAAGCTCTGCAGAAATCTGTTCAACATAATGGCAACACTCAAACTTCCACTGACAGATTGGTGGAGGCTATGTACAAGCTGCTTTGGCTGGAAACTGAGCCTGTTGTTGTTAGGTGCCATCGAGTCAGAAGCAACTCATGGAGACCTTATGCAAAATAGAACAAAGCGCTGCTTGGTCCTGCACAATCCTCACAATCATTGCTACATTTCAGCCCATTGCTGCTGGCCCTATGCCCTCCATTTTACCTCCATTTTTCATTGACCCTCCATTTTGCCAAGCATGAGGTCCTTCACCAGGGACTGGTTCCTCCTGATAACAGGTCCAAAGTCAAGGAGATGAAGTCTGGCCATCCTGACTATCCATATATTTACCTTATATTTTACCCTACAGTGCCACCAGGGCTTCTGGCTCTCACCACTGTTGTTACTAAGTGCAGTGGAGTCAGTTCCAACTCAAAGAAACCCTGTAGAGGGTTTCCAAAGAGCGCTAGTGAACTTGAACCACCAACCTTTCAGTTCAAACCGACTTTGCAGTCCAGCGCATTAACTCACAGTGTTACATCAGGACTCCTGGCTCTCACCGTTAGTCAACTGCTTTTCTTTTCTCCTTTACTTTAAAATCCCCCATTGGAAGATCTATTGACCAATGAGTTCCAATACTAGGTTGAATGGACCATTCTTTTCAGACTACCTCGAAGATGGGACTTGGAAGTGGTTTCAAGTCTGATCCAATCAGTTGAAACTTGTCTACAGGTGTAGTCCATTTGATTCCTGTGCACAGCATCTGGTGAAGCCCATAGGGTGAGGTAAAAATTATTTGCAGTCTGGCTGTAGAATCTATTTTAATCAACTTTTTTTAGAAAAGATAAATACATCATTTCCAACATATTCTCCTTGCTTTTCAATACACTCTTTGTCAACAAGCTTTTGTGTTCCCTTATATAAAATGTTTTAGGCTGAGCTGTGAGCCACGAATGCACCGCTGTCTTCACTTCTTCATCAAAGGTGAATGTTTGCCCTCCAAGGGCTACTTTCAGGAGACCAAACAAGTGAAAATCCTTTGGAGCAAGATTAGGACTATATGGAGGATGCTTTAACACTTCAAAATGAAGTTCTTGAAGTGTGTCAACAGTGTGGGCAGAGGCAATGTAGCTGTGCATTTTCACACAAGATCACAATGCCCTTGGGTAGCAGCAGTCCTCTGCATTTAATCAGAAGTTTAGGCTTTAGCTCTTCAGTGAGCATTTCACTGTAATGAGCATGGTTGATTATTGAAACTTTTTTCCTGATAGTGTTCCAATACTGTCCCTTGAGAATTCCAAAACATTGTAAGCATCAATTTTCCAGCTGATAGTTGGCTTTTGAACTTTTTCTTGGTTAGGGTTTGAGGATACTGTGCCATTTAATCTCAGGCTTATAGTGAAGAATCCATGTCTTATCACCAGTAACAATTTTTTTTAAAGAAACTTTAACTTTCCTTCGAGGCTGCCAGAGATCATTTCATAGGCAGAGCCATGGCTGATTTTCCACATAATTCACTGTCACTCACCTATTCAACAGAATCATTTCATGTTGTCATCAACCAGGGACACAGACTGGTGTTTTAATAGAACTGGAGTGCGGATAATTTTTTAATCACCCTTGTGTGTGTGTGTGTGTGTGTGTGTGTGTGTGTGTGTGTGTGTGTGTGGTTTATAGCAAGGAAATGGGTCATACAGTTGTAGATGTGGGGAAGTTCCAAGTTCATTGGCAGATGTCTTGCTGATGTCAGATGTCAGAATGAAGGCTTTTCCTGACTCATGTAGCTGTAGGAACTGATGAACCTAAGGTCATTAGGTAAGATGGCAGGCTCCTGATGACTCCCAGGATCAACAGGCAATAGAGCAGGACTCTCACTCGAGTCCAAAGAACTGGAGCTCAGATGACAAGCCAGATGCAGGATCCATACCCAGCAAAAAAGCAAGCAAGTTTTGCCTGAGAGTCCAATAGACAGGAATTAGGCCACACCCCTGAGGAAACTTTCTTTCAATTGACTGGCTACTCATAGCTGATTTCATTTTGGGGAATCAGTATTTCTTAACTGCCAAATCACTGAGCATTTAGGCCCATTGAAGTTGACACAAAAACTATGCTATCACAATGACCTTGTTTGTAAATTGATCTTAGGAGATGCAATAACATGAGGTCATTGCAGAGTATGGTGAGTCCTGTTGTTGTTGTTGTTGTTGTTGTTGTTGTTGT
>NW_006408542.1:19031420-19032563 GCF_000296735.1 Chrysochloris asiatica
GAGGAAGACTCATTAACAACCTGCGATATGCAGATGATACAACCTTGCTTGCTGAAAGTGAAGAGGACTTGAAACATTTACTGATGAAGACCAAAGAACACAGCCTTCGGTGCATCTCAATGTCAGAAAAACAAAAATCCTCACCATGGTGAGTCCTACTCCCATCTAAATCATGTCCTATAAAGAATAGAAGAGACACACAGAGAGAGAAGAGAGATGCCCAAAAATGCCCAAGGTTTCCAGAAGCTGGAGGAGACAGGGAAAAATTTCCCCTAAAGAAAGCAGAGAGAACACAGTCCTGCCAGTACCCTGAATTTGAATGTATAGCTCCCATAATTATGAGAATACATTTTTAATGTTTATGTTCCATGGTAGAAAGAGGAGGCTTTCTGCTTCCATAAAGATTTACAGCCTTGGAAACCCTGTGCAGGGTCACCATGGGTCTGAATCGACTCGACAGCGCTTAACAACAACAATGGTGGTGGTGGTGGTTATGTGTTGTTGAGTAGGTTCCGACTCATAGCGACCCTGTACAGGGTTTCCGAAGCTGTAAATCTTTATGGGAGCAGAACGCCTCATCTGTCTCCCTTGGAACAGCTGGCAGTTTTGAACTGCTGACTCTGAGGTTAGCAGCCTGATTCGGAACCACTACACTACCAGAGCTCCTCTATTGCTTATAGCCACCGCATTGTGGTATTTTATTATGGCAGTCCTAGAAAATGAATACACTTAATTATTATGAGTTGCTACTTATCTGTATCCTTAGTTGGGTTGTAAAACACTGTGAAGATGAAGACTAAACTATTCAGTCCAAGTTCCTGACACAGAGCACCTCCTCTAATAAACTTCAGCTACCTTGTAATCAATAAATGAATACATGATCTGCATCAATCACTACAGCAGTCGATCCTTAACGTTATTTCTTTTTTCTTTTAGATTCATCTTATAATTTTTCTTCACATTCTGGGAGCTCAAAAGCCCCAGCCTCCCCATCTCACCCTGCACCAGCTCCTCCTCAACCAAGTCCAGGGTGCTTTCTTTAGTCCTGGGGACAGCGGCAGCCTGAGGAGGGAACAACGTGGGGTCCTGTGTGCTCACAGGCTCTGTGTGGAGCTGGGTGGAGACTGTACTGCTGCTGGGGTT
>NW_006408542.1:19032692-19034155 GCF_000296735.1 Chrysochloris asiatica
GAGGGTGGGAGGGGAGGGGTCTCCAGCGTGCTTTCCCTCACGTCCTGGAAGCTTCCCCTCTCCTCTGATTCTGCTCCCACATCTCAATTCGTGGATGAATGCCCTGGTCCTAGGACAGAGAGCCGATTCAGCCCAGTGGGTTTTCTGGAGGGCTCCCAGGAGGGGGAAGCCCGGAAAATGGCCAGAGGGCAGAGAAGTTGGGGTGACAGCCAGTTCACTCCAGCTGCATCCCAGGACCCTTTCTTCTCCATCCTTCATCCCACCTTCTGCTGCTGTCCTCAACAGTGCCCAGCTCTACTGGACAGGCCAGAGATTTGACCACACCTTGGGAGCTCAGCTGCTCCTATCCTACGCTCTCTAGCACTGCACCTCCCTCTCTCTCTCACCCACATCTGGATTAAAGTGTGTGTGTACAAATGTGTGTGACAGTAGACACAGATGAAGCCTCTCCTTGGAGTCCCCACACCACCCACCCACCCCTTCTCCCACAAACACAGCAACAGGGACGTGAGACCCTAACAGAGCTCAAAGAGTCCCCTAAGACAGGGTTGAACTGATTTTGATGTATAACTTACATACTTTTATCACAGTTTGTCAGGTTGGTATCATTTAATATAATTACCAAGGGTAATTAACAAGGTGGCAGAGTGGATTGTGCATTGGGCTGTTAACCTCAAGGTTAGCAGTTCAAATCCACCAGTTGCTCCTCAGGAGGAAGATGAAACCTTCTGCTTCTTTATAGATTTACAGTCTCAAAAACCATATACAAAACAAAAAACAAAAAACAAAAAAAAAACAACCCATATACAACATCAACTATCTCTGGTGCAAAACTACAACAATAAAATTACCATACAATAAAATGATCATATCAGTAATTCCCTGATGTTACCACAGGGTAAACCAGTTCTCATCAAGCCAATTTCAGCTCATGGTAACCCCTAGTGTGCCAAGAGCTGAACGATGATCCATAGGGTTTTCATTGGCTGATTTTTCAGAAATAGGTTCCCAGGCCTTTTTTTTTTTTTTTTTTGAGGTATCTTTAGGAGGACTCCGTATTAATCATTTACACCATCTAGGAACTCCAAACCTTTAAGATCTTCATTGGTAGAAATAGCACCATACCCTGACCCTGCTCACCATCCTCACTCCAGGTTGTGCATGAAGGAACAGGGCACCAATCAGCAGTCCATGGGAAGAACATGGGATTTGAAGACAGAGGATCTGGGCATGGTTTACACTGTCCAACTGGGCCAGGCCTTGGATCTTTCCCAGGTTCTGTTTTCTTGGCTATACACTAAGGATCTTGATAGTCGCCCCTAGGGCAGCTGGGAGGATTGCAACTCACATGGCAGCCACCTTTAGTCCTTTGTGGATGAAGACAGGACATTACTCAACTAATTAACACAAATAGCTAACATTTACTGAATTCTTTTCGGACCCAAAGGAGCCCTGGTGGCACT
>NW_006408542.1:19035070-19036819 GCF_000296735.1 Chrysochloris asiatica
TTTATTCATTGGCTTGTTTCAGGCTCATCTTAGTCCTCAAACTGACATCTTTGCTCTTGAACACTTTAGAGAGGTCTCTCTCGTGCAGCAGATTTGCCCAATGCCGTACATTATTTGATTTCTTGACTGCTGCTTCCATGTTGGTGGTTGATCTGAGCAAAATGAATTCTTTGACAACTTCAATCTTTCCCCCATTTATCTTGATGTTATTTATTAGTTTAGGGGTGAGGACTTCTGTTTTCTTTATATTGAAGCATAACCTTAATTAATAAACATCAACTACAGCTGACAGCAGTTTGTAAACAAACGTGTACAATAAAAATGCTACTTCCTAGTCTATCAGTGTGTTTGGAAAACAAGCACAGAAATGGATGACACCCACAGTCCTCCCCACTCAGACTGGTCTATTCTAATACATTTCAGAATCCTGACTGCTACCTTCTCTTTGGACCCACAGAGTGTTGCATTTCAGAGGTGGAAAGTCCTACTTCATACTTAACCTCAGTCTTGCCTGCTGTAGTACAATCATCACCTGTGTTCTCCATCAACCTTATGCAAACCATGATGAGCCTGAGGGTGCAAATCATCTCTCTATCCATTAACCCAGTGTCAAGGAGTCAATTGCGACTCACAGTAACTCTATAAGACAAGAGGAGAGCTGCCCATAGGGTTTCCAAGGCTGGACTTTTATGGAAGCAGACTGCCACATCTTTGTCCAGAGAAGCCCCTATTTTTTTGTTTTTTTAACTGCCGACCTTTAGGTTATCAGCTGAGCACTCAAAAGAACCACTCAAAACAGGGCTTCTTTACTGTCCTTGTTGTTGTTATTGTTAAGTGCCGTCAAGTCGATTCCGATCCATAGCGACCCTGTATAGGGTTTCCGAGGAGCAGCTGGTGAGCTTGACCTGCAGATCTTGCAGTTCAAATGGCTTTGCAGTCTGGCGCATTAACCCACAGCACCACACCAGGACTCCTACCGTATCCCAAAAGCTGAGAAAGACCTGAGGGGGCCTTTCACCATGGTGCCCCTCCTAGGCCTAAACATGTACCCCTAGGGCTTCTCTGGGGTCGTTCCCTGGAGACTTGGGAGAAGAGATGCAGAGAGAGTGTCTGTGTTGTCTCATCTGCACTTCTGAGCTCCAGCAATGGACTCTGTGTCTGACTCCTTTCTCCTGGGACCCCACCCACCACAGACTTAACCCCAAGTCCTGGTGCTTTGCAAGACTTGGAGAGGGAGAGTAGGGTGGGGGGAGAGGAAGGAGAGATCTAGCAGAATCAGCCAGGGAGAAATGTCTTCCCTGGGGAGGTAGGGCCAGGAGAGAAGGCCTGTTAGCTCACAACTTAACTTTGATCAGAGTACCCTTCTTCTGTCCCTGCCAGTGTAGATAATGTTTCCTGACCCCTGAATGGGCTCAGAGGTTCCAATAACACCAAGTCGGGAAAGGACTTGGCAAGGCAGATTCTGAAATTCAGTCAGAGATTTTCAGGTGAAGACCATGGTGCAGTGGCTCTGTAGGATAAGCACTGGGCTGCAAACCACAAGGTCAGTGGTTTGAGCCCACCAGATGCTCCACAGAAGAAAGATGAGGCTTTCTGTTCATACAAACATTTATAACCCCAGAAAACATTTACAGGATCACTGTGAGTTAGACCATCATTTGTTTGTCAGTTTGTCAAAACTTTTTGTGTTGCTATGAGGCTAAAAATGATACCACTGATATTTTAAATACCAAAAGGGTCGCCCATGGT
>NW_006408542.1:19037984-19039386 GCF_000296735.1 Chrysochloris asiatica
TTTGAATCAACTGGACAGCACTTAACAACAACAATAAATCTGAACCTCACCAGATGGAATACACAGGAATCAAATTGACTACATCTGTGGAGAAAGATGATGAAAAAGCTCAATATCATCAGCCAAAGCAAGGTCAGGAACAGACTGTTTTACAGACCATCAATTGTTCATATGCAAGGCCAGGCTGAAGTTGAAGAAAATTAAACCAAATCCATGAGAGCTACAATAGGGCCTTGAATATATTCCACCTGAAATAAGAGATCATCTCAAGGATATATATATATAGTTTTTATCATGAATTCAGTGATCGTTTACATGGCAGAACATCAGCTTTAACCACAGTGGTACTGTGGGTTAATTAATCCTATAATATTTTGTTTCATTGCAATGATTGCAATCCCCTCCATGTATCATCAAACAACCAAAGGGTACACCCAGCAAACCTGCTCCCTGGACATCAGCACACAGCTCCTCTTCCTCCCTGAGTCCAGAGTTCCCATGTCATCATCTCTGCCTCCATCTCTGGTGCCACTGCTTCTCGGGATAGGGTTCTGCACTTCGCTTTTCTCCCTTGATGGTTCCAGGGACCTCTGCTCCTGGACTGCAAAATCAACCACTCCCCCCTTTTGTTACAAAATGTCTACCTTTACCTTTTCAACCCTCACAGTCAGACCTTATAGCAATCATTCACTACTGAATCACAAGAGTCTTATCCCTCCGTATCTCCTTTCATCAGCCCCATCCAGACAAGCTGGAAACCACTCAGTGGAGGTTCTACATTTCCCCACACCCTCTGGAACCAGATTCCCTATTGAAAGCTTTGTAAGCCAGTCACTGCTTGCCTTTGTATTCCCCCCCATTTTGGGTAGCCAATATCTAAGTTGCCCCTCCTTGTTGACCCTGTGTACCAAAGGGGTGGGAATGATCCTCACTGTAAAGATTTGTTCCCTCCTTTGACCTACTGCATCAACAAGCATAGGTCAACTTCATCAAATTGTAGTGGATTACTCTTTTTTTTCCTTTTCTTTCTTCTACTAGTCGAGTTCTGATCATCTAGCCATTGAAGCCAGGTCAAGTGGGTACTATCTACAAGTATGGGTGTTCTTGTGCATCGCCCCTCACTTCATATCAACTGGACATTTCACACTCCACTCTGGTCCTCTGTGGACATGTCCCTATCCCTGGGCCCAGGAGTCCCCAGGTCTCGTCATACTGCTGGCCAGCCAGGTCTCAATCCAGGTTAACATGAGTCTATTGAATGTGGTCAGACTTAGCTCACAACTTCATTACTGTTTTTTCCCCACTTCCCCTTCTCAGTGACCAATGGGGTCAGCAGCAAGCCCACATGCTTGCTCGTGTATTCCCCTAGAGTTTTAGTCTTGGAAGGGGGTACCTTTACATT
>NW_006408542.1:19041668-19056017 GCF_000296735.1 Chrysochloris asiatica
GTAAGGTGGAGGGTCAGAGAAAAAGAGGAAGACCCCCAACGAGATGGATTAGCCAAGTGGCAGCATCGATGGACTCAAGCATGGCAACAACAATGAGGTTGGCCCAGGATCGGGCAGTGTTTCGTTCTGCTGTGCATAAGGTCACTATGGGTGGCACCTAACAACAACAACAACATACACAAAATAATGAATGACACTGGAAACATCAAAAGAAGATGGATGGTTACAGTCACTGTAACCAAAAAGAATTGGTCAATATTCAATCATTTCAAGAAGTCCAAGCTGTACTGGAGACACTGGTGAAAAAGCCTATAGGAATTGGTAGAATGCAAATTTATATGTTTCAACAAACTGATGCAGCACTGGAAGTGTTCACTCATCTATGTCAAGAAACATGGAAAACAGCTACCTGGATAACCAATTAGAAGTAATCCTTATGTGTGCCCATTCCAAGGAGAGGTGACCCAACAGAATGCAGAAGTCATTGAACAATATCAGTAATATCACATATAAGTACTACTTTGCTGAAGATAATTCAAAAACAATTGCAGCAGTACATCAACAGGGTGTTGCCAGAAATTCAAGCCCAATTCAGAAGAGACATGGGACAAGGGACATCATTGCTGCTATCAGATGAATTTTGCTTGAAAGCAGAGAATACCAAACAGATGTTGCCTTGTGCTTTATTGACAATGCAAAGGCATTTGACTGTGTGGATTATAACAAACTATGGATAACACTGAGAAGAATAGGACTTCTAGAACATTTAATTGTGTTCATGAGGAACCTGTACACAGACTAAGAAGCAGTCATTAGAACAGAATAAGGTTAAACCGATTGGGTTAAATTCAGGAGAGGTGTGCACCAGGGTTGTGTCCTTTCACCATACTTATTCAACCTGTATACTGAGCAAATAATCCGTGAAGCTGGGTCATATGAAGAAAAACGTGGCATCAGGATTGGAGGAAGACTCATTAACAACCTGTGATATACAGATAGCACAACCCTGCTTGCTAAAAGTGAAGACTTGAAATACTAACTGATGAAGATCCTTTGATCTTCAGTATGAATTTGCAACTCAATGTAAATAAAACAAAAATCCTCACAAATAAATCAGTAAACAACTTCATGATAGAGAAAACAATGAAACTATTAAAGACTTCATTTTGCTTTGATTGACAATCAATGCTCATGGAAGCAGTAGTCAAGAACTCCAACAACATATTGCACTAGGCAAATCTGTAAACAAATGCAAAAAACCTACTTAAAATCTTCAAAAGCAAAGATGTTAGATTGAGGACTAAGGTATTACTGACCCAAGTCTGAATCATTTGAATTGTGGCGTTGGCAAAGAATATTGAAAATACCATGGACTGCCAGAAGAACAAACAAATCTGTCTTGGAAGAAATATAGCCAGATGCTCCTTAGAAGTGAGGATGGTGTTAATATGCTCAAAGTACTTCTCTCGTACTTTGGATATATCATGAGGGACCAGTCCCTAGATAAGGACATTATGCTTGCTAAAGTGGAGGGTCAGTGAAAAAGAGGAAGACCACCAACAAGATGGGTTGACACAGTGGCAGCAATAATGAGCTCAAATACAGTAGTTGTTAGGCTGGCACAGGACTGGACAGTGTTACCTTTTGCTATGCATAGGGTCAACCAACTCAGTGGTACTTCAGAACAACAATGAATTAAAACCTACTCAATAGCACTTAACAACAATAACCACGGTGCGGAAAAGGGTCATGACTCGCCTAAATGAGCTTGTGGTCAAGGACTAGGTATGCTTACCAGGGATCAAGGCATCCAATGGACCCCCGCCTTGACCAAGGCTATGTCAGAGGACACACAGAAAACTTACCCCATCCAACTCCATTCCAAAGCATCCAAGATTCTGCTGCCTGTGGATCTCTCTGCACCATGTGTCCAAGTGAAGATCTCTGTGTGATTGCAGATGGTTCTCTGGGCAGCTGTATGTGCCATGTGTGTGCCTCACTGTGTGAATCTCTCTGTTTGTGGTCCTTATCTTGAAACCCAAGTTCTTTTTTTTTTTTCCACAAAGTAGCTAGGGAATTTTTTCTGTTAAAGGGAAATGGGGTACCATTGGTCGTGCAATGATTAAGCACTCAACTAGTAACTAAAAGGTCAGAGTTCTGAACCCACTAGCCAATCTGAAGGAGAAAGATGTGGCAGTCTGCTTCCATAAAGATTGTTGTTGTTAGGTGCCATAGAGTCGGTACCGACTCATAGTGACCTTATGCACAGCAGAACAATCCTGGGCCAACCTCACTACTGTTGCCACGCTTGAGTCCATCAATGCTGCCACTTGGCCAATCCATCTCATTGGGGGTCTTTCTCTCTTTCTAGATTACAGCCTTGGAAATTGTATAGGGACGTTCTCTTTTGTCTTGCAAGGTCACTGTGAGTTGGAATCAACTCACTGTAAGTGTGTTTTGAGTTTTGTCTCCAGGCAGAAGTCCTTGTGTGTCATAAGCAGTTGCACTCAGCTACAAACTGGGGAGTACAGTGGGACAGTAGGAGTCCTGGTGGAGTGATGTAAGATAAGCACTGGATTACTGGACCACAAAGTTGGTTTGAACCAGCCGCTCCTCAGAAACCCTATACAGAATCAACTTGACAGCACTTAACAAAAACAACAGCGGCTCCATAGGATAAGCTTGCAAACTGCAAGGTCAGTGGTTCAAGTCCATCAGCTGCTCTGCAGGAAAAAGAAGAGGTGTTTTGCTCCCGTAAAGATTTTTAAAAGCCTCGGATTCCCTATGCAAGGTTGCTATAATTAGGGACCATGTCAACATTACTTAACAATAACAACAACACTAACTGAAAGGTAGGAGGTTCAAACCCAGAAAGAGAATCCTAGTGACCTGCTTCCGTAAAGATTACCTCTAAGAAACCCTGTGGAGCCGTTTTACCCTGTAGCGTAAAGATTACCTCTAAGAAACCCTGTGGAGCCGTTTTACCCTGTAGCGTATGTGGTCACTATGAGTAGAAACTGGGGTTGGGGGTGGGGTTGTCTATAAAGTCTTTCACACCATCCACACAAATGAATTCGCCTGGCATTCAACATCCTCCACAGCCTGGCACAGATATGCTTCCCAGCACAAGGAGAGCTTGGCACTTCCTGACTGTGTGACTTTGGGCTTGTCACTTCACCTCTGAGTTTCGTTCTCTCTAAATTCATGTGAGTTGTGAAAATAGCTTGCAGGCTGGAAAGCATGGCACATACATGGTAGAGTTTTCTTGTTACCTCCTAGATTTGGGTTCTGTGCCCTTTCCCCTGTTACTCTCTTCATGCCCCCTCTGTTCTCAGGATATTCAAGTTCTGCCCACACTTTAGCAGTCAGCTCCCTCTCCATCTACACATCTCTTTGTTCCAAACCCCCGTCCCAACTCTCCTTCTCTGTGTCTGCCTCTCTGAGCATCCCTGTTCATGTGGGTGTACCTGTGTTCTGGGTGTGTCTGGGTGTGCTCTTGAGGCTGCCCTCTAACTGTATTTTAACTCATTCAACAAATATTTATTGAACATATACTGTATCTCAGCATAGTGCTAGGTCATGAGGATTCAACAGTGAACAGAGCAGAGAGCCAGGGCCATCACGCATCTTTATGCAAATTTTTATACTTTATATTCAGGAGTTCCTGGGTGGTAAAAACAATGAAGCACAGGACTACCATAAAGGTTAGTGGTTTCCAAGGCTTCTTGGAAGAAAGACCTAGTGATCTCCTTCTAAAAGGTCAGAACCTTGGAAGCCCCATGGAGCCCAATTCTGAAACACATGGTGTCACCATGAGCTGAAATGGACTCGGCAGCAACTGGTTTATGGTTGGATGCAGTCCCATGTGCTCACATCTTGGGCATTGAATGATGTTTTTGTACAAATAAGAAGCCTTTTCCTTCTGGCAAACTCCCAAATTACAGTGTACAACTTGAAAAACAAAGGCAGAGGCTGGACTTCAGGTCCACTTAGTTCCTTGACATAACTGAACAACTTTGTGCAAGGAACAAAACCAAACCTCACAGGTCAGGAGGTCTCCTACATTGGTATGTGGAGAGTGCAGACACACTGACTCTAGTGAGTGTGTCTGTGTACCTCTGCACTGCCTGTGTAATATCTGTGTGGTATCTGAGTGTCTTACTGTGGGGGCCTATATCTGCATGTGCAGGGATTGAGTGGGGAGAGTACAGACGTATGCATTGTACGCTGTCTTTCATTGGCTTTCTGTCCTGCATTTCTTTTATGTGCCTTTCTCAGCTTTCCCAGCTGAACCTCTTACTCTGTGAAGTCTTTCCTGACATTCCTCCTGCCAAATCCCATGGCTCTGAGTGGCGCCTCAGGAGTAATTGGGACCAACCCTGGACCCAGTCTTCCTTCTTGCCTTCTGCCCTGTTCAGCTTCTACTTCTCCCTCCTTTAGAAGCAAGGCAGGCCTGGCCCACCTCTGGCAGCTGCATGTGGCAGGGGGAAAGGCACAGTTACTATGTGGAGGGCTCTGGGAGCCCCTGCCAGTTCCCTGGACCCTCTTACTCATGTGGAACACTACATACTTGCTTGTTCTTTGTCTCTGCCCTTTTGCTCAGACATTACCCTTGTGGCGTGTCCTCCTATCCTTTGAGACTAAGGGCTACCTCCTCTATAAAACAGCCACAACTACCCTCTATAGAACTGTCACCACACCCTGGGCGTGCATGAAAAGTGTATTGCATGAATTACATACATTGCTGTGCAAGCAGGTATTAGACATTCAAGACTCGGTCCTCACCTCTATGGTACAAGATGGGTATTATTGCCATCCCAGTTTCAGAACCAAGGCAATCAAGGCAACAGAGATGTTGGTGAGCTTGGGTGAGGTCGCACTGTCTTAAGCAGTAGTAAGTGGAGATTGGACTTGTTGGGGCCAGCTCTTGGTTCTTGTGCTCGCAACCTCAGTCCAGCCCCAGACCTGGGCAGCCCAAAGTGACTTCTCGTTGCTTTGAATTCCTGTTGTCCTCGTGTGTTCAGCTTCTAGGTCAACTAAGTACCCCAGCCCTGGTTGTTATAGTATATATATTTTAATGATGTGTCTACCTCCCTGACCAGCTTGTATGTTTCAGGGAGTAGGACTGCATCTTTTAGCCATTCATTCTCAGTACCTCATGTGTAGATGTTTTACAAACTGTTGATGATGGTGATGATAACGATGATGAATTTCTCTGTTCACAGCTGCCTCCCATCTATTTCTCAGGTCAGGAGAGCATGGCAGTGGTCTCTGACACCCTGAGGAACACTATCCACTCTAGGAGAGTTTTCTGGTTGAGAGGAAGAAGGCTGGGGAGGGTTGGTCTGTGGCGGGGCTGTCTCCAAGGGGCTTCTGAACCTGGAGGACAGAGACAGAGAGGGCTGTTCCTGCCCTCCCCAGGAACCTGCATTCTGGCTAACCTCTGACCTCAAAGGCACTGGGCTCTGCAAGACAGGGTGGGGAGGATGTGGGAAGGAGGAGGGCCTCCCTGCTGCTGTCGCCTCTGTGGCAGTGATATAAAACTATGCAGTCTTTCCAGTATGTTCAGAAATCCCCTCCCCACAGACCAGATGGAGCTGACCCCCTGAGGACACTTTCGCCTTGGAGGTGCCTAGGCTGTGAAGCCTCAGCTCACCTGAACTCAGAGCTGCCCTGAGTCCTAGCATCTCAGAGGCTCAGCAGTGGGAGTTGTGGAGCTGTGTTCTCTGCAGCATCCATAGCAGATCTTGTTATAAGTCTTGTTAGTTCATGTTGACCCCCAACTCGTAGCAAGCTAAAGCACAATAGGGTTAGACTGCTGCGATCCATGGAGTTTTCATTGGCTGATTTTCAGAAGTACATATCCAGCCCCTTTTTCCTAGTTTGTCTTCATCTGGAAGATCTGTTGAAACCTGTTCATTATCACAGCAACATACAGGCCTCCCCAGATAGATGGATAGTGCTGGGAACCAAAACGGGGTCTCCCAAGAGGAAGGTAAAAATTGTACCACAGAACCAACCACCTCCCTGACCCAGGACAGGGTTTAGTTTTTCTGAAAGCATCATCAAGTAATCAATAATACAGAAAGCAGCATCTGGCACTATGAGATGCACTTCCTGCTAATGCTACACTGTTTTGATTACTATAACTTTGTGGTAAATTTCAAAATCAGGAAATACAAGTATTCCAATTTAACTCTTCTTGTGCATGATTATTTTGGTGACACTAGAATGCTTTTCATTTCCATATAAATTTTAGGATCAGTGTGCAAATTTATGAGAGAAAAAAAGGCAACTGGAATTTTGATAGGTTAGCCTTGGATTTGTAGTCACTTTGGGAAGTAATATTGACATCTTAACAATGGTATGCCTTTTAATTCATGAACATATGTGATTTTTTTCCCCCCATTTAGTTAGGACTCTTAATTTCTTTCAATAATATTTTATAGTTTTCAGAATACAAATTTTGCACATTTTTTGTTAACTTTATTCCTAAGTATTTTGTTCTTTTTGGCGTTGCTATAAATGAAATTGATTTCTTAATTTCAGTTTGATTGTTCATTGGTTTTTGTATTGAGCCTGTATCCTGCAACTTTATTGAACTTATCTATTAGCTCTAAGGTTTTTTGTTGCTGTTTTTATTGCTATTTATTTGTTTTTGTGGATTCCTTGGGGTCTTTTACATACATAATCATGTTATCAGCAAATAGAAATGGTTTTCTAATCTGGATACTTTTTCTTGCTTCTTCTTACCTAATTTCTCTGGCTATAATCTTCAGCCCAGTGTTGGAGTAGAAGCAGTGACACTGCGCAGCAGCCTTTTCTTGTTTCTTATTGTAGTTTGAACTTGAATTTCTCAAGTGGCTAATGATGTTGAACATATCTTCATATATTTGTCATCTGTATATTTTCTTTGGAGTCCTGCTGTGGCACTGTAGGATAAGCACTGGAATGCTAATTGCAAGGTCCACAGTTCAAACCCACCAGTTGCTCCTTAGGAAAAAGATGAGGCTTTCTGCTCCTGTACAGATTTACAGCCTCAGAATCCTGATACTATGGCACACTGGTGCTTCTTTGTATATTCTAGAAACTTTTTTTTTTTTTTTTATGTGTTGGCTATGTGATTTGTAAATACTTTCTGTCAGTCTATCGTTTGTTTTGTTCATCTTTTTAACAGTCTTTCACAGAACCAAAGTATTTAATTTAGATGAAGTCTGATTTTTAATTTTTCCTCTTATGGGTGGTGCGCTAGGATAAGCTAACTGCGCTAACTGCAAGGTTGTCAGTTCAAACCCACCAACAACTCTCAGAAACTCTATACGGATTGCTATGAGTCAGAACCCACTCAACAGCACACAACAACAACATGGATCATGGTTTTGGTCAAATTTAAGAACTCTTTACCTAGTCCTGTGGGTTAGGAATTTGACTACTAATTGCAAGGCTGGAAGTTCAAACCCACCAGTCACTTCATGGTATAAAGATGAAGTTTTCTGCTCCTATAAAGATTTACAGTCTGAGAAATTCTATATAGGGTCACTATGAGTCTGAGTCTACCACTCCTCTGTCAGTTTGACATACTGTGGTGGTTTACATGTTGCTGTGCTTCTGGAAGCCATGCTACTAGTATTTTAAGTACCAGCAGGATCTCCCATGGTGGACATGTTTCAGCTGAGCTTCCAGAGTAAGACAGACTAGGAAGAAGGAGAAATGGACTACATCTGAATATTTAGTCGCTGAAATTATGAATAACAGTGGAACACTATCAGATAGCATTACAATACTGAATATTAAAACAGAATGAAGAGCACCAGAATATTGTCAGACATAGTGCTAGAAGAGGAGCATCTCAGTTTAGAAGACACTCAAAATATGACTGGGGAAGAGCTGCCTCCTCAAAGTAGAGTTGACCGTGATGACAAGAATGGAGCAAAGCCTTTGGGATCTTCATTTTCTGATGGGGCACAACCGAAAATGAGGGGAAACAACTGTAGACATCAATTAATAATTGGAACATGGAATGTATGAAGTATGACTCTAGGAAAATGAGAAATGGCCAAAATAAAATGGAATACATAAAAACTGTTATCCTAGACATTACTGAGCTGAAATGGACTGGTATTAGCCATTTTGAATCTGACAATCACATGATTTATTATACTAGGAACGACAAATTGAAGAGGAATAGCATCACATTCATCATCAAAAAGAACACTTCAAGATGTATCTTGAAGTACAATACTGCCTACGATAGGATAATATCCATATGTCTACAAGGAAGATCAGTTAATACAACTATTACTCAAATTCACTCACCAATCACTAAAGCCAGTGATAATGAAATTGAACAATTCTTCAGTCTGAAATTGATCCAACATGTAGTCAACATATACTGGAAATTACTAGTGATTAGAATGCAAAGGTTGGAAACAAAAAGGATCAGTTGTTGGAAAACATGGCCTTGGTGATAGAAATAATGCTGAAGATCGCATGATAGAATTTTGCAAAACCAATGACTTCTTCATTACAAATATCTGTTTTAAATATCACAAAAGATGACTATACACATGAACCTCACCAGATGGACTACATGGAAATTAAATTGACTACATCTGTGAAAAGAGAGGTGGAAAAGATCCATATCATCAGCCCAAACAAGGCCGGGGCAGACTATGGAACAGACCATCAGTTGCTCATACGCAAGTTTAGGCTGAAGCAGAAGAAAATTAAAACAAGTCCATGAGAGTCAAAATATGCTTTGAACATATCCCATCTGAATTTAGAGATCAAATCTGATGCAATGGACACTAAAGACAAAAGACCAGAAGAATTGTGGGTTGACATCAAGAACATCATACAGAAAGAAAACAAAAGGTCATTAAGAAGACAAGAAAGAATGAAAAGACTAAAATGGGTGTCAGAAGAGACTCTGAAACTTGCACTCCAGTATAGAGATGCTATTGCAAATGGAAGAAATGAGGAGGTATTTGAGCAAAATAGAAAATTTCAAAGGGCAGCTCCAGAAGACAAAGCAAAATATTTTAATGAAATGTGCAAAGACCTGGAATTAGAAAACCAATTGGGAAGAACACGCTAAGCATTTCTCAAGCTGAGAAACTGAAGTAAAAATTCAAACCTCAACTTGCGGTACTGAAGGGTTCTATGGGCCAAATATTGAATGATGCAGAAAGCATCAAAATAAGATGGAAAGAATATACAGAGTTACTGTACCAAAAAGAAATTGTCAATGGTCAACCATTTCTAGAGGTAGTATATGATCAAGAATCAATGGTACTGAAGGAAAAATCCAAGGTGCATTGAAGGCATTGGCAAAGAACAAGATTTCATGAATTGGTAGAACACAAATGGAAATATTGCAATAAACTGATGTGGCACTGGAGGCACTCATTCATCTATGCCAAGAAATTTGAAAGACAGCTACCTGGCCAACTGATTGGAAGAAATCCATATTTGTGTCCATTCTAAAGAGAGGTGACCCAACAGAATGAGGAAATCATCACATAATGTCATTAACATTGCATGCAAGTAAAATTTTGCTAATGATAATTTTTAAACAGCTGCAACAATACATTGACATAGAAGTTTCATAAGATCAAGCCAGATTCAGATGAGGATGTGGAATAAGCGATACCATTGCAGACGTCAGATGGATCTTGGTCGAAAGCAGACTACACAAAGGCTTTTGACTGTGTGGATCATGACAAGGAATGAACTACATTGTGGAGAATCAGTTTTCAGAACACTTAATTGTACTTATGAGGAACCTGTACATATACCAAGAGACAGGTGATTGAAGAGAATAAGGAAATATTGAATGGTTTAAAATTAGGAAAGGTGTGTGCCAGTGTTGTGTTCTTTCATCATACTTATTCAATCTGTATGCTGAGCACATAATCTGAGAAGCTGGATTATATGAAGAAGAAGGTCACATCAGGATTATAGGAATACTAATTAACAACCTGTGATATGTAGATGATGTCACCTTGCTTGCTCAAAGCAAAGAGGACTTAGAATAGTTACCTACAACAGCCTTTGGTATGGGTTACTCCATAACGAAAAAACAACAACAACAGAAATCCTAACCACTGGACCAATAAATAACATCAAGATAAATGGAGAAAAGATTGAAGTTGTCAAGACTTAATTTTGCTTGCATCAACCATCAACACTCATGGAAGCTGCAGTCAAGAAATCAAATGATGTATCATATTAGGCAAATCTGCTGCACAAGAGACCTCTTTAAAGTGTTGAAGAGCAAAGATGTCAGTTTGAGGACTAAGGTGCGCCTGACCCAACCATGGTGTTTTCAATCACCTCATATGCATGTGAAAATTGGACAGTGAATAAGGAAGACTGGAAAAAGAATCGATGCATTTGAGTTATGGTGTTGATGAAGAATATTGACAGCACCATGGACTGCCAGAAAAACAGACAAATCTATATTAAAAGAAGTACAGTCAGAATGTTCCTTAGAAGCCAGGATGGCCAGACTTCATCTCTCATACTTTGGACATGTTATCAGGAGAGACGAATTCCTGGAAAAGAACATCATGCTTTGTAAAGTGGAGGGTCAGCGAAAATGAGGAAGATTTCCAATAAGATAGATTGACACACTGGCAGCAGCAGTGGGCTCAAGAGTAGCAATGATTATGAGGTTGGCACAGGACTGGGTAGAGTTTTGTTCTGTTGTGCATAAGGTCGCTATGAGTTGGTAATGACTCTATAGCACCTAACAACAACAACAACATGAGTCTGAATCAAATCAATGGTGATAGATTTTCTTTGTTGTTGTTATTGTTATTTGTTTGTTTTTAACCTAATCCTAGGTCTTGAATATTTTCTCTTGTAAGGAGTCCTAGAGTCCTGGTGTGGCGCTGCAAAATAAGCACTGGACCACTATCCACAAATCTGTCAGTTCAAACCCACCAGCTGCTCCTCAGAAACCCTATACAGGGTTGCTGTGAGTCAGAACTGACTTGATGGTACTTAGCAACAACGAGTCCTAATGTGGCACTGTAGGATAAGCCACTGGGCTGTTAACTCCAAGCTTATTGGTTAAGACCTACCAGCTATTCTTTAGAAATCTGATACAGAGTGACTATGAGGTCACATGAGTTGACTTAACTTGGTGGCACTTCAAAGTTTTGTACTTTTTACATTTAAGCCCATGACCCATTTGAGTTAATTTTTATAGAAGATGTGATGTTTATGGTGAGGCTCATTTGTTTTTTGTTCAGTCAATGGATATCCAATCCCCATCACACCACTTAGTGGAAACGCTATTCCTCCTCCATTGAGTTGCTTTTGCTTTTTTGTCAAAAATTAATTCAGCGTATTTCTGTGAGCCTATTACTAGCTTCTCCTTTCTATGCCATTGATCTGTGTCATCAAGGGTAGGTCTCAGCTCAGATATTGTCAAAATCTGATTCGATTCTTATTACCTTTTATGTCTTTGCTAAATATGTTCAATATTTCCTCTAGTTTTGCAACACATAGAATGCAACTATCATGATTGCTGTAATGTCCTTGTTTAATAATTCTACTATCGGCATCATTTCTGGCTTCATTTCAATTGATTCGGTTTTGTCCTCACATGGGTCATATGTCCCTGTTTCTTTGTATGTCCAGTTTTTGTTTCTGTTTTTATGTGCTAGTCTGTGAGTTGGGTACTTTATATCTTTACATTTTTATAAATATTCTTGAGCTCTGTTCTGCAATGTAGTTAACCTCATTAGAAATAGTTTAATCTTCTCAGGTCTTACTTTTTAGAAAAAAAGTTCTGTTAGGCAGGAGGAGAACAACACTTAGCCTAGGGTTACCTTTGCCCCACTAATAACGCAACAGCCTTCTGAGTATTTTATACACATTGCCTCATAAATTCAAAGGTTATATGGTTCCGCTGGTGGGAACATTCTTGGAGAGTTCTGGGTGCAGTTACTAGTAATCTTTTCCACTGATTCTTGCTCGGTTCTCAGGTAGTTTCATCAAGCATAGGAACTGATCACTATTTGGCTGAAGAATCAAGGAGACGCTGTATAGATTTCTGGCAGTTTGTCCCATTTCAGCTCTTTCCTTTCTAGTTCTCTGTCCTGTGAAAGCTAACTGCCTTGGGCTCCCCCTATTCTCACTGTCTTAAGTGTACAATTTGATGATTTTTTCAACTGTCTACAAGAATATAATTACTACCTGGGTTGTGATATAGAACATTTATAGCATCCCAGAAGTTTTCCTTGTGCCTTTTTCCCATTTAATACTCCTGCCCCATCCAGAAGCAACCATCTTGCTAACTTTGATCATCTACTTTATATCATCCATATCCCCACTCAACTCATGTCCCACTCAGAAGGATGCTAGGCAGATAAACAAGTTCACACATTGTAAATACCTGTGGTGGATGGATGGATGGATGGATGGATGGATGGATGGATGGATGGATGGATGAAGAGAGAGAAAGACTGAATTTCCACCAGAAGTCTTCATTGAGAATCTATGGTACCTTGCTTGGCATTAAATAATAATCTGAGACATTATTAACCATTGGTGCTCTTTTTGTTAATCATGGAGACTTGATTAATCTGGGGAAAATATGAGAACTTGGAGGAAAAACACTTCACTGAGTTTTAAACTTTTAGAAAGAACGGATTATAGCTCTTTGCGGTTGTTAGTGCTGTTGAGTCAGTTCCAACTCATAAAGACCTTGTTTTCTCATAGGGTGTCTGAGGAGCAGGTGATGGATTTGAACCACCAATGATGAGCCATCCAATGTTTATCTTGCAGTGCCACAGAAGGAGTCTGGATAGTGTCATAACCAACCTAACTAGTCAAAGGATAGCAGAGACCTAGTGCACATTACATTGAAAGAACCGACACTAAAGTCTTTGGAAGAGAGAGGAAGTAGCTCCTCTGAGATATGATACTGGGGTAAATGTTTATCTCCTTGAAATAGAGCACAGACTAAAATTCTTTTATTATTTTTTTAAAGTTTTCTTCCTTCTGTACCACTCAGTAATTACACAGTTGACTATTTATGAAAGAGATTGATGGTTCTACCAAATACCCAAATACTCCATATTCCCATCCATCCTTATACTTAGGTTACAGCCATGTGACTGGAAGATAAAAGTCATTAAAATTGAAGATAAAAGTCATTAAAGTCATTTCCAGGCTTTCTCTTAAAATCATTCAGCATAATCCTCAGCCTTCCCTGTTGTTGCAATAGTACTCTTGGAAGTCATATTTTCAAGATGGCACCACTACAAAATGGAAGAGGGCTGACATGCACACGTACTGGGCGCCATGTGAGTAAAAAATAAACCTTGATTATGTTGAGTCATTAACAATTTTGGTGCATATTTGTCACCATAGATTAACCTATCCTCTCCTATTTGGCACCTGAAGTGGGGTGCTATTGCAATAAACCCCGTAAAATATTTGACACTGATTGTTGTTTTTGTTAAGTGTGTTTTGGTTGGTTCCAACTCATAGTGACCCTGTATAGGGTTTCTGAAGAGTGTCTAGTGAGCTTGAACCACTGACCCTGTAGTTCAAATTGACCTTACAGTCGAGCACATTGACCCACAGCACCACACCAGGACTCCAAAAAAATTGGCACTCAGCTAGTAGGTGAGAAAACTGAAACCAGATATTGAGACAGTGGAGTCCATGCTGTGACTAAAGTAGCTCGGGAGGCAGACCGTGTACTTACTGAGCAATTCTCCCTAGAGGAAGAGGTTGGAAAATAGAATGCTAGTAACATGTTTCAGCTACCAGCATGCTGGTTTGGATGGCACTACTAGACAGAGAGGGGGTTATGGAAGAATTTGCAAGCAGAAATGAAGAGAAATACAGCATGCAGAATTTTGGGATACTTGAACATTTGGGAAGGCAAGACAACTAAGATATTTTAAAGCTGTAGTAGATAAAAGCTTAGTAAACCTTAGTTAGACAAACTGATTCAGGGCAGAGATAAGGTTAAGAGTATGGCCTTTTTCCTCAAGCCTGATAACTTTAGAATAGTCATCACTGAATGTGAAGACAGGCAGGGATTAGTTAGCAAGCAAAGTAAAGTGTCAGTAAAGTGTCAGGGGCTGACTGGATGGCAGCTAACAACAAAGACAACTTTATCTAAGAACTG
The DNA here is from genome assembly GCF_000296735.1 of Chrysochloris asiatica. Classification (NCBI taxonomy): domain Eukaryota; kingdom Metazoa; phylum Chordata; class Mammalia; order Afrosoricida; family Chrysochloridae; genus Chrysochloris; species Chrysochloris asiatica. The sequence goes on from NW_006408542.1 coordinate 19,055,824, forward strand.
TGGGTGTGGTTCCTGGCATCACTGGAAGCAAACAGGTCAGAAAATACTTCCAGATCTGACCCTTAAAACCACACGCACAATTCTTTTTCTTTTTTTTTTTTAAGTGTTTATTGTGAATTGAGTGATAGTTTACATAGGAGAACATTGGTTTTACACTCATCCTCTGGTAATTCATTTCATTGCAATGATTACAA
>NW_006408542.1:19057711-19062351 GCF_000296735.1 Chrysochloris asiatica
AACATACACATTGAATGTATTCCTTCTGGAGTACCAATTCTGTACATTGCATAGTAAGCCTCCTTTCTGATCTTCCTTTACCTGGTCTTGATTCTTTTCAATCCATTCTCTCCATGGCAACCATATAGATCTTTTTATTTTCTTTCCTTACTTTTCTTTTTTTAACTTTTTACTATGAATTGAGTGAAGATTTGCAGAGGAGATCATCCATTTTACATTCAACAAATCATATGCTTTGTTTCATCTCAATGATTGCAATCCCCTTCATGCAACAGCAGTTATCCTGCTTCCTTCCTGTGGTTCCTACCATTCACCCACCTCCCCATCCCTTTTCAACCTTATCCTTAGGAAAATATTACCCTCTTGATCGTGAATGATTCACCATTCCATTGTGAGCATACCTTGGTGTCCTCCCTATATATCTATCTACTGCTTAGCTGAAAATTGGACCACAGGGGTGTGTTCCATGCTAGACCTGAAGGCTGCTTGAGGACCAGGCTCTTACAATCTTTTTCTGACCAGTACTCCTGGTCTTTTCTTAATAAATAATTTTGAGTTTTGTTCAACATTTTCTGACACTCTATCTGGAAACTTCTAATGTGATCCCTTTCAAAGCAATTTGTTGTGGTAGCCAGGCACCATCATGGTCTCAAAGTCATGGAAACTGATATTCACCTGCTCCATTGGTCCACTGGGCTAGCTGATTCCAGACATCTTCAATTTTTACCACTCCTCTTTCGTCTACACTAAAGAGACCAATAGCTTCAGCTTAGATGGATGCTAATGTACTTTTAAGGTCCCAGACACTACTGACCAAAATAGAAAAATGTCTTTTTGGTCTATGTTATGCCAATTGACCGTGGTATCCCCTGAAACGATGGTCCTGAGCCCTCAGGCTCAGCAACTCATTGCCTTGAGATATTTGATAGTACCCAAGAAGTTTTCATCTTTTTGCCCCCTGTATGCGCCAACACAGTCATAGGTGTGTTTGCAACACAAATATCCTCATTCAAACCATTCATTATACCTTTGTGGTTATACTTCCACTCTTTCTCCCATATCCATTCAGCCTTTGTATCTGGCCATGTATCTACCCACAGAACACTTTGTTATTTGTTATCCATCATTCCAGGGTTGTGTATACAGTACTATTTACATCTATCCTCTTTAACCTTTGCATACTTACCTGTGTCTTCACCTGTCTTCATCATTCTACTGACAACCTTGCTCCTCTTGTATATTGCCCTTCCCATCACCTGAGCTAACAAGTGTCTACCCTCTAACAAGTGAATTACTCTCTCTTCACTCCAACCCCTGGAAGCCACCAAAGAATATTTATTTTAGCATGAAAACCTTTTATTGAGTTTTCACAATATTGGTCATATATGATATTTGTCCTTTTGTGGTTGACTAATTTCACTCAGCATAATGTCTTCCAGCTTCATCCATGAGGTGTTTCTCACATCCATCATTATTCTTCAGTGTTGCAAAATATTCCATGATATGTATGTAACAAAGTTTATTTATCCATTCTTCCACTGATGGGCATTTAGGCTGTCTCCATCTTTTTGAATAATGCTGCACTGAACATCTGTGTGCCTATCTTGTAGACATACACTAAGTAGAGAGATTGCTGGGTCATACAGTATTTCTATTTTGAACTTTCTGAGGAAGCGCCATACCATTTTCCACAGTGGTTGAATCATTCTACAGTCACACCAGCAATGTAAGAATGTCCCACCAGACATTGGTTGTTTTCTATTATTTTGAACTTTGCTATTAATGATGTGGTCAGATGATATCTCATTGGTGTTTTGATTTCCATTGCTCTGGTAGCGTAGTGATTATGAATTGGGCTTCGAACCTGAAGGTCAGCAGTTCAAAACTACCAGCTGTTCCACGGGAGAGAGATGAGACTATCTGCTCTCGTAAAGATTTGCAGCCTCGGAAACCCTGTACAGGGTCGCTATGAGTCAGAACTGACTCCACGGCACATAACAACAACAACATACTGGTGTGGTGCTATAGGATAAACACTGGACTGCTAGCTGAAAGGTAGGTGGTTCAAGCCACTGCTTGGAAACCCTACACAGGGTCTCTATGAGTCAGAACTGACTTGGTAGCATTTAACAACAACAATGGCTAATGATCATGAACATTTTGTCGTATGTTTATTGGCAACCTGAATATCTTCTTTGGTGAAGTATCTGTTCATGTCCTTTGCTCATTTTTAAATTGGGTTGTTTGTCTTTTTCTTGTAGGGGTATTGTTATTTTCTATAAATTTTAGAAATTAGTCCGTTGTCTGATATGTCATACAAAAATTTTTTCCCAGTTCTCTTTTTATTCTTTTGGTGAATCTTTTGATGAACATAAGTATCTAGTTTTTAGGTGGTCCCAGTCATTCACTTTGTCTTCTACTTTTTGTATGTGTTTAGTTACATTTGACAGTGGATTTATGCCATATATTAGCCCAGTGCTTTTCCTGGTTTTTCATTGATGATCTTTGTAGTTCTAGGTTTTACATTTAGGTCTTTAATCCAAGTTGAGTTTGTTTTTGTATATGGTGTGAGATGTTGGTCTTGTTTCATTTTTCTGCAAATGGATTTCCAGTCTTGTTAGTAACATTTGTTGAAGAAACTATCTCTTTCCCATTTAATGTGTTTTGGCCCTTTGTCAAAGATCAACTGACTGTATGTGGATGGATTTACATCTGACTTCTCAATTCTTTCCATTAATCCATGTGTCTTTCATAGTAACAGTACCAGGCTGTTTTGACCACTATGGCTATGTAGTAGATTTTGAAGTCAAGAAGTGAGACGCTTCCATTATTGTTCTTCTTCTTAAGTAATGTGTTCCTTACCTCATGTCTCTTTACTTTCCACATAAAGTTAGTGATCAGTTTTTCCAACTCTTTAAAGAATGACTTTTAAATATGGATTGGGATTGCATTATATTTATAGATTGCTTTGGTTAGTGTTGACATTTTCATGATGTTAAGTCTTCATATCCATAAGCATGATATATTCTTCCATTTCTGTAAATCTCTTTTGATTTCTTGTAGTAATGTTTTGTGATTTTCTTTATATAGGTCTTTGTTCATCTGATTACATTTATTCCTAAGTATTTCATTTTTTATTGGTGGCTATTGTAAATCACCCAATATGCTCTTGTAAATGATCAAACATGCAATCAGGATATATTGATAATCACTGGAGACTGGAATGCAAAGGTTGGAAACAAAGAGGAAGGATCAGTAGTTGGAAAATATGGCCTTGGTGATAGAAATTATACAGGAGATTGAATGATAAAATTCTGCAAAACCAATGATTTGTTCATTTCAAATACCTTTTGTTAAACAGCATAAGAGACAACTATACACATGGACCTCACCAGATAGAATAGACAGAAATAAAATTGACTACATCTATGGAAAGAGACCGTGGAAAAGCTACAAATTATCAGTGAAAACAAGGACGTGGGGCAAATCGTGGAACAGATCATCAATTACTCATATGCAAATTCAGCATGAAGCTGAAGAAAATAGAAACGAGAGCCAAAATATTACTTTGAATATATCCCACCTGATTTTGGAGATCACTTGAAGAACAGATTTGATACATTAGACACTAAAGACTGAAGACCAGAAGAATTGTGGGATGACATCAAGAACATCATAGAAGAAGAAAGCAAAAAGTCATTACAAAGACAAGAAAGAAGGAAAAGGTCAAAACAGATGTCAGGACAGACTTTCAAACTTGCTCTCCAGAGTAGAGATGCTAAAGCAAATGGAAGAAATGAGGAGGTACAAGAGCTAAACAGAAAATTTCAAAGGTCAACTCGAGAAGGCAAAGTCAAATATTACAACAATATGTGCAAAGATCAGGAGTTAGAAAACCAAAGGGAAAGAACACCTTCAGCATTTCTCAAGCTGAGGAAATGAAGAAAAAATTCAAGCCTCAAGTTTTGTTATTGAAAGATTCTCTGGGCAAGTTGCTGAATGAAGCAGAAAGCATAAAAAGAAGATGGAAGGATTACATAGTCACTGTACCAAAAGGAAATGGTTATTGTTCAACTGTTTCAAGAGGTAGCATATGATTAAGAGCCAATGATACTGAAGAAGAAGTTCAAGGTGCACTGAAGGCATTGGCAAAGAACCAGGCATCAGGAATTGATGGAATAATAATTGAAATCTCTCAACAAAGTTAGGCAGCACTAAAGGCACTCACTCATCTATGCCAAGAAATTTGAAAGACAACTATCTGGCCAACTAATTGGAAGAGATCCATATTTATTCCCATTCCAAAGAGAGGTGATCGAATGGAATGTGGAAATCATCAGACAATCTCTTTGATACCCCATGAGAGTAAAGTTTTACTAAAGGTAATACAGAAATGGCTGCAAGCATACATTGACAGAGAACATTCAGAGGTTCAAGCCAGATTCAGAAGAGGATGTGGAATGAGGGATATCACTGCTGATGTCAGATGGATCTTGGCTGAAAGCAGAGAATACCAGAAAGATGTTTTTACCTGTGCTTTACTGATTATGCAAAGGCCTTAGATTGTGTGGATCATGACAAGCTATGGACAACATTGCAAAGTATGAGTATTCTGGAAAACTTAATTGTGCTCATGAGGA
>NW_006408542.1:19063096-19068365 GCF_000296735.1 Chrysochloris asiatica
GTGGGAGAAAGATGAGGCATTCTACTCCCGTAAAGATTTACACCCTCGGAAACCCTGTGCAGGGTTGCTATGGGTCGGAACCGACTCGACAGCACATAACAACAACACACATAAATGCATACATATACACACATACATACATACATATATATAGTGATGATACAGATACATATATAGTGATGGTATCTGTGTATATAAATGCATACACACACACATATAAACATGTATATATATATATATACACACACACACACATATATAGTTGAATTCCATTAACTAGTATTTTGTTGAGAATTTTTACATCTATGTTCATGAGGGATTTGGGTCTATAATTTTCTTTTTTAATGATATCTTTGCCTGGTTCTGGTATGAGGGTTATGCTTGTTTCATAAAATATATTTGGGGATTTTCCAACCTTTTCTATGTTCTGAAACAGTTTGAGTCCATTGGTGTCAACTCTTCTCTGAATGTTTGGTAGAATTCACCAGTAATGCTATCTGGGCCCAGATTTCTTTTGTGGAATTTTTTAATGACCTGATCAATTTCTTCTTTTGGTATAGGTCTGTTCAAGTACTCTACTTCATTCTGTGCTACTTTCATTAGATTTTTTTTTCCTAAAAATTTATTCATTTCTCCTAGATTTTTACATTTTTAGAGTACAATTCTTCATGGTATTCTTTTATTATCCTTTTTATTTCATTTGGTTCTATTGTGATGTCACCCATATTGTTAATTATGTGTGTTGTTTTCTTTTCTCACTTCTTGTTTCACAAAGTTATTTTTCCTCACAAAAAAATTGTTTTGGATAAAATATATGCACAAAATTGAATCAATCATAATTCTTGTTCATAAACACTATCATCTTTGGCACATTCATGGCCCACCTTTAATTATTTGTTTTTTGAGTCCATTGCTTTAAATCATCAAATATCTACCATAAACTCACTACCTAAACCAAAAACTAGAATATTAACAATAACTTGCATCCAATGATATGGTTCCCCCTTACAACTAACCGTCTCCTCTTTCCCCTGATTTTGTTATTGTTGTGTGTTATTAGTGAGTTATAAATTCATATTGAATTTATGTGACAGAGTAGAACTACCTCATGTTTTTTTTTAACTGTAATCTTTACAGAAGCAAATTGCTGGTTCTTGTTCCCTGGAGTGGCTGGGTGGATTTGAACTACCAACCTTTCTGTTAATGCTTGGCCATTTGCATCATTATCACCCTTTATCTTAACCTTAAAACCCACTGCAATCTAGTTGATTCTGATTCATAATTACATTATAGGACAGAATAGGGCTGTTTCTTATAGTTTCTGATACTTACAGACTCATCTTTCTCCCTTTGAGCACACTGGTAGATTTGAACCACTGACCTTGTGGTTAGCAGCCCAATGTTTATTCTATAACACCACCATAGCTCTTTCCTCCCACCTTTGTTGTTAGGTGCCACTGACTCAGTTCCAATTCATAACTACCCTATGCACAATAGAAGGAAACAGTGCCCACTTGCACACCATCCTCACAATTGTTCCTCTTTTTCATTGATCTTCCACTTTTCCAAGCATGATGCCTTTCTTTAGTGACTGGTCCCTCCTGATAATATAATCAAAACATGAGAGATGAGGTCTTGCCATTCTCACCTCTACATAGCATTCTGGCTGTAGCTTCTTCGACACAAATGTGTTTGTTCTTCTGGAAGTCCATTGTATTTTCAGTATTCTTTGTCAGCATCATAATTCAAATGCACTGATTCTTCTTCGGTTTTCCTTATTTATTGTCCAATTTTCACATGCATGTTGTTGTTGTTTTGTGCCATCAAGGTGGTTCTGACCCATAGCGATCCTGTATAGGGTTTCCAAGGCGCAGCTGGTAAGCTTGAACCACTGACCTTGCAGTTCAAATGACTTGCAGTTTGACACATTAGCCCACAGCGCCACACCAGGATTCCATACTCATACATAAGAGGTAATTAAGAATACCTTAGCTTAGATCAGCACACCTCAGTTTTCAAACGGTCATTTTGCTCTTGATAATTTTAAAGAGGTCTTTTACAGCAGAAATGCCTAATGCAATATACCTTTTGATTTTTTGACTACTGCTTCCATGACCATTGATCATTAATCCAAGCAAAAGTCTGACAACTTTAGCCTTTTTTCCATTTACCATGATGCTATTTCTGGGTTCAGTTGTGAGGAAGTTTGTGTTCTTTATATTGAGGTGCAATCCATACTGAAGGCTGTAGTCTTTGATCTTTATCAGTTAGTATTTCAAGTCCTCTTCACTTTCAACAAGCAATGTTGTGTCATCTGCATATTGCAGGTTGTTAATGAGTCATCCTCCAATCTAGTTGCCACATTCTTCTTCATATAATCCAGCTTCTCAGATTATTTGCTCAGCATATAGACTGAATAAGTATGGATAAAGGACACTACCCTGGCACACACTGTTCATGATTTTAAATCATTCAGCATCCTCTTGTTCTGTTTGAACAACTGCCTCCTGGTTTATGTGCAGGTCCCTCATGAATGTTGTCCATAACTTGTCATGATCCACACAACTGAAGACTTTAGCATAATCAATAAAGCACAAGTAAACATCTTTCTGATATTCTCTGCTTTCAGCAAAGATTCATCTGATAAATCAGCAATGTAATCACTCATTCCACATCCTCTTCTGAATCCAGCTTGGATATCTGTCAATGTAATGATTCCGCCATTTAAAAATCTTCAGCAAAATTTTACTTCTATGTGATTTTAATAATATTGTTCAACAATTTAGCATTCCACTGGATTGCTTCTCTTTGGGTTAGGCAAAAATATAGATCTCTTTCAATCAGTTGACCAAGTAGCTGTCTTCCAAATTTCTTGATATAGATGAGTGAGTGCCTCTAATGCTACATCAGTCAGTTTGTTGAACGATTTCAATTTATAGTCTGTCAATTCCTGGAGCTTTGTTTTTTGCCAACACCTTCAGTGCATCTTGAACTTATTCCTTAAACGTCATTGGTACTTGATCATATGCTACTTCTTGAAATGGTTTAAACATCAATTTTTTTGGTACAGTGACTCTGTATTTTTTCCATCATCTTTAATTTCATCATCACTGGATTTAGTGATTGGTGTGTAAATTTGAATACTAGTGGTATTAACTAATTTTCCTTGTAGGCGTATGGACATTACATCATAGACATCGTTGGACTTCAAGACAGATCTTGATATGCTCTTTTTGATGATGAATGCAATGCCATTCATCAATGACTGTGAATGTGGTCCAAAACTTGATACTGTTAGACTTTAAACATTTTTTACCAATCGAATGGATTTAAAATGACATCTCATTATGATCTTGGTTTGTGTTTTCATGGTCAACAACGATGTTGAACATCTCTTCACACATTTATTGGCCTTGTTATTGTAATGTGCCATGGAGTCGGTTCCGACTCATAGGGTTGCCGAGGCTGAAAATCCTTATGGGAGCAAAAAGCCTCATCTTTCTCCAGCAGAACAGCTAGTAGTTTTGAACTGCAGACCTTGTGGTTCACAGCCCGATTGGTAGCCACTACGCTACCAGAGCTCCTTATTGTGTAGCCTTTCCTGAGAAATCCCTGTTTATATCTCTTTGTCCATCTTTGTTGAGCTGTTGGTGTGCATCTTCTGACTTGAAATGATTGTTGTTATATATATGTTGTTGTTAAATGCCATTGAGGTAGTTCCAACTCATAACAACCCTATATAGGGTTTCTGAGGAGTGACTGGTAAGCTTGAACTACTGACTTTGTGGTTCAAATTAACTGTGCATTCCAGTGCTTATCCTACAGTACCACACCAAAACTTATGAGGCGATAGTTAAACACATCCCAGATTTCCAACTTCTCCACGCTGCTGTAACATTCTCCATCATTTCTGATATCAACCACTCTACTCTCCGTTCCCTCAGCTCTCTTGTCTGTGCTGGGTCTGATAATTTGCTGCAATGTCTCACAGAGTTTATTTGCAGTTAATGTGCTTTCTCAGGAAAGTAACAGTGTGGGATCATGATCAACTTGGGTGTAACAGGAAGAACATCAGCTTGAGAGTAACAGGCTACAACTCAAGGTCAGTGTCTGGAAGCACACAGGCAAGGTCTGGAAAGCTCCCCCAAAGTGGAGGGCACATCCATCTCTTCATCACTATAGAAAAGCATCTCAGTTCGCTCTTGGCCATGCATGCCCACCCTCAGCCGTGCACCCCTCTGCAAGACAGGCCTCCCCTCATCCATGCATGCCCCCTTTTGGAGATGCTGCCTCTGGACTCTCTCTCGGGTCTCTAGTCATCTTCAGTGTTGTATAGCCCTTAGCCAGTATTAAGCCCTAGGCCAGTATTACCACACTTTTAGCTTCTGCCTGAAGGCATACAGAATTATCTCTGCTTCTCTCTTCTCTCTTCTCCTTGTCTCTGACTATCTCTATAGAGTTGGCTCCTTCTATAAGCAAGTGACTCAGTCCTATTGGGCAGATTGTTGTTGTTAAGTGCCATCGAGTCATTTCTGACGCATAGCAACCCTGTACAGGGTTTCCAAGGAGAGACTGGTGAATTTGAACTCCTAATCTTGTGGTTCAAATCTGCTTTGCAGTACAGTGCATTATACCACAGTGCCATATCAGGATTATCAAGCCAGTATTTGCATAACTGATCAATCTCCTCATTGGACTAAAGTGATCAATCTCCTCAGTGGACTTTAAATGGTTCCATTTATTTGGATAATAACTGATGTATTCTACCAGCAAGGATTGGCTTCTAGCCTGGGCAAAACCAAGTTTCTACAAAGTACTAGGGCAGCTGTAAAAAGGACAACTAAAACAACTCCTCAAAGGTTAGGGGCAACTTCTCCCAAGCTGGTTTCATCTTTCTTTCTCTTCTCTTCTCTTTTCTTTTTTTACAGAACCATGGCAAAAGGCCTCACAAAGAAACTTACTTCACCATAGTAACCATTTTATTCCAGTTTTTAATTGACTAATCCCTTTTCCCCCATTGGTTGAATTTGTTGCATCTTGTGGCACTGTGGGCTAATGCACCTGACTGCAAAGCCATCTGAACTGCAAGGTCGGTGGTTCAAGCTCACCAGGTGCTCCTTGGGAACCCTATACAGGGTCACTATGGGTCGAAACTGACTGGACAGCACTTAACAACAACCACATACAAGAGTCCCATGCATGTGTGAATCTGCATCTGCTCTATTGTATTGGCCATTGTCTATCCCTGCGCTGCATAGACAGTGGTGGT
>NW_006408542.1:19069595-19086700 GCF_000296735.1 Chrysochloris asiatica
AACAACAAAAACAAAAATTGTTCATAGTGAATATTTCTGCTTAGTTCTTTTTTCATGAGGAATAGATTGCAATGTTATTGATTGTGTCTGGGGACTAATTTTCTCTTAGAAGTATTCACTATTCTGTCAGGCAATAACAGTGTAGATGGTGGAGTGTACAGATACTAATTCATGAATGGCCCAAAAGGCTGAAGGGATGGGAAATGGATAAACCTTAGGATGGGGAGCTCCTCAGACACCAGAAAATCAGTCCCCACCCAGAGTTTACCTATTAATTACAGCAAGCACAATGCCTGGCCCATGGTACTTTCAGGGGGCCAAAGAAATATTTTCTCAATTTAATGTCAGAAGAAAAACATTAATATAATAATAATTGTTTTTGTTTGTTGTTAAGTGCCATCAAGTGGGTTCCCACTCATAGCAATCTTGCATAGGGTTTCTAATGAGTGACTGGTGGGTTTGAACTGATGACTTTTTGGTTAGCAGTTCAGCGCTTATCCTATAGCATCATACCAGGACTGCTTGTTTTTATTGTTGTTAAGTGCCATAGAGACAGTTCCAACTCTTAGCAACCCTGTATTTGGTTTCTGAGAAGCAGCTGGTGAGTTTCAACTGCTGACCTTTTGGTTCAAACTAACCTTGCAGTCCAGCACATTATCCACCAAATCAGCCCCAACTTATAATAATCCTATAAAAAATGGAACAAATGTGGTCTCTAGGGCTTTAGTTGACTGATTTGCCGAAATATATGCTCAGGCCTTTCTTCCTTAGTCTAGGACATCCACTAAAACCTTTTCAGCCTCATAGCAACACACATATACTTGCTTCCACTAATGAATGGTGATTACATGTGAAGTACATTAGTCCAGAATCAAACCCAGATTTCTCACATGAAGGTACCTCAGAATATAACAATAATGGATTATGACACTGGATTGTTACCACAAGATCAGGGGTTCAAACCCATCAGTCACTCCTCAGAAACCCAAGATCGCGATTGCTATGAGTCAGAACTGATTCAATGGTACTTAACAATAACAACACAACATATAATAATTAATCTAGCCTGAATTATATGAATCTTTTCATGAACACAGTCACAAAATATATTTTTTAAGCTTTTTTTTATAGAGAAAGGATGTCTGGACCCATTAAAGTCATGAGATGCATCTATATACATCCCAGAACACATAGTTAACCACTACTCACTCTATAAATCCATTCTCAACTCAGGTGTTAGCCTCCCTTCAGTCCTCAGAAGAAGTTATTATGAGGAGAGACCTTTCAGATTATTATTCCCAGTCTTGGAGGTTGGAAGGAGATGGTTTAGACAAGGAGATGAGTTGGTTTCCAGCTGCTTTTGTCAGCTCTTCTGCCCTGGTAACACTTTTGAGGCACCAGGAGTTATGGAGACAGGCCCTGTTTGGCCCAAGGTAGCAGTCGGGGGAGAAAACGAACAGAATGACAACAATGCTCCTTCTCCCAGTGCAGGAGTGCTTCTAAGCTCAGACCCAAACCACTCTCCACCCACAACACCAAATCATCTAGATTCTCCAGAGCTGGTCTTAGTAGAAAAAAAGCAGGCAGTTGTGTTTGATAAAATTAAAATCTTGTGATAGATATATTTACAACAACAACAAAAAGAATGGCTGCTGAGGCTGCTTACATACAACGAAACACCTCATAGGATTTGGTTCCTTGTGTAGAGGCTTAGGGCCATGGTTTCACAGGACAGCCTAATTCATTCACTTACTATTGTGTTCAGTGTTTCTCTTCTTCCAGTTTGTCGCATTGTGTCTTTGTCCTTCAAAACTTGTAAGTGGCCATCCAAGGTACAGCAATTGGTGTCCATTTTTGCCTGGAGCAACAGTGGCAGAAGGCCAATTTTGTCTTGAGACCAGAAGAACTGGATATTGTTGGGAATACCATTATCTTCTGGTCAAAGAGTCTATAGAAGAAGCCTGATCAAAAGGGAGAAAATGCAGAACCAAATTTCAAAATCTCCTGGAATCTAGTCTTTCTGGAGCCCTGAGATAACCTTTAAACTTTAAACCAAAAATATCTTCTGAAGTCTTCTTAAAACCAAACAGTAGTTCAGCTTAACTAGTAAAGAATGCTGCCTTGAACATTGTGTTCTTTTAAGAACTATCAGCATGGGATCACAATGACAACAGCAACTCATGGGAATAGATAGCAACCTTACGGGGTAGTGAGTTTGTGTTAAGTGGGGAAGAACAATTTGGAAAAGGTGGGTGAGAATGGTTGCATAACTTTAAGAATGTAACCAGTGTCGCTGAACTGTATGTAAAGAAATTGTTGAATTAGTATATATGTTCTGCTGTGCATAATTTCAACAACAACAAAATAAAGTTGGTGATTAAAAATGCAAATCTCTTTGTCGCTAACCTAGCTAAATAGGCTCAGTGGCTTCACTGAGTTTCTGGAATCTTCACTTGAGTCATTTAGGGAGGAAAGGAGAACTTACTATACTATCTGCTGCTACCCTAGTCCAGGTGCATCTTTGCTACCTCTTTCCAGGTCTCCCCTAAAGAATGTTACTAATCTTACTCCTCAAGATGTAGGGGTACCGATGTGGCCTCACAAAGCAGTGGTGGAGACCCTATGTGTCATGGGTCACATGCCTCCACACAACTCTCTCCATCCAGCTGGGTGGGAAAGTTGACTTGAGACTTGATGATTCCGCCATGCACTGCATTAGGGAAGTAAGTTTGGCCATATCCTGTTCTTCAGTCCTGGCCATGAGACTCCTCTCTATTCTTGACTTTTTCCATGCAGCCACAGCCAGAGGTTGGCAACTTCACAAATTTTGGATTTGGGCCTAGAGGAAAGAGGAAAGTATATTCCTCCTGGAGTGTAAGCCTCTTGCTTTAGGCTAGTTTTTGCCCAAGGCCTCACTAGATCTTCAAACCCTGGTACAACTAATAAGTATAATTTTGATTCATCATTCACTCCTATTCCTTCCATTAGGAATGTTCTGGGATGAGGGAAGGAAAGAAGACGTGGTAAACTGGGCAGGAATCTGACTTTCCAAGATTTGTGACAACACTATCAAATGTCAACAGTACCTCTTGGCACTCGATGGTAAAGGTTTACCAGACTGCACTGGTCCCTTTAGAATCACTCTAGTCTTGGCACCATTTTCCCTCAGCCTATGGTTGTTCTAAAGGAGCACTGGAAGCTTAATAGTTATGAATCAGGCTGCCAACCTTAAGATCAGCAGTTCGAAACTACCAGCTGCTCCGCAGGAGAAAGATGAAGCTTTCTTGCTCCCATAAAGATTTACAGCCTCGAAAACCCTGTTCAGGGTCGCTATGGGTCGGAACTGACTCAACAGCACTTAACAACAAAAATGGTTGTTCTGACATACTGGTTCTTATTGTATGTCCATGGTGTTGTTGCTGTCTAGTCTGTTCTGACTTACAATGACCCTGTGTAGAGTTTCTACAGGCTGTACATCTTTATGGAAGCAGAAAGCCTCATCTTTCTCCTGTGGAGCAGCAGCTGGTAGGCTTGAACAGCCAACTTTGTGGTTAGCAGTCCAGAGCTTATCCTACAGTGCCTACATGGTCAGAAATGTTCAGGGCATAGTTCTTCCTGTCAGGACAGCCTCCTCTCGATGACCACAGGCAAACTTCTCTCTCTGGCCCTCAGCCCCAAATGGAATGGATAAAGTTAAATAGATAATGTCACTCCTGCTTCAGGGTGTAACTCAGAGAAGCAAAATAATTTACCCAAAATCCCAGTAAGTCAGGACTGGATCTGGATTGACAGCAGTTTGGCATAATTCCCAGGCTCTGCTCCTCTCCACAGGATGAGGCAGAGAGCTGCTCTAAATCCAGAGAGGGAAGCGGGCTCACAGAGATGACACGTTCCAGCGCTGACAGCACGCTCATCTCGTCCACTTATCTGCTGTCTATCTTCTTTACTAGCCAAGATACTGTGGGCACAGTTCTTATTAAATTAAGCATGAGATGAAATCATTTATTTAAAGCCTCCTACCTGTCCATTTCCCCAGGGCAGTTCTTTATTAAATGATTTCTCAGATTTTCCGAGTGACTCAGTCTGTGCAATGGTGGTATGCCAGGCACAGAGAGAGAGCCAGCAAGCTCATGAAGGCCGAGTGGGCAGCTGAAAGTGTAGATGGGCACAAGCAGATCAGAGGCCTACTGTGAACTGTAAAGCCCCTCTGACCCCAAGAGCCCTGTGGGGAGCTACCCAAAATGCCCTTGCTAGAAATCAAGGGGGTTTTCTCAGTTATTCCTTTTGAAGTGCTGATTTTCCTCAGGAAGAAAAGCTCTTCAGCCTGACTTTCTTCACAGCTGTTCTTTTCTAGGCCTGAGAAGCAAGCTGAAAAAGCCCAGAAAGGAGAGAGACTGGTCCCTTCTGACAACATGTCAGCTGAAATATGACAGATGAAGTCCCACCATCTTGGTTTCTAAAGGACACTCTGGCTACATTTCTTCCAACACAGATGTGTTTGTTCTTCTGAGAGTCCATGGTACTTTCAATATTCTTCTTCAAGACCATAATTCAAATACATTTTTTATTCTACAGCATTCCACATTCGTTGTCCAACTTTCTCATGTATCTAGGGCAGTCAAAAATACCACAACTTGGAGTCAGGTGCACTTTAGTTCTCAAATTGATATCTTTGTTCTTGAATATTCTAAAGAGGTCTTACACAGCAGATTTGCCCAAATGCAATATGTCATTTAATTTCTTAGACTGCTGCTTCCATAAGGGTTGATTATGGACCAGAGCAAAATGAAGTCTTCAACAACTTCAAACTTTTCTCCATTTATCACGATGTTGTTTATTGGTCCAGTTGTGAAGACTTTCGTTTCCTTTGCATTAAAGTACAATCCATATTGAAGGCTGTTGTCTTTGATCTTCATCAATAAGTATTTGAAGTCTTCTTCACTTTCACCAAGCAAGGTTATAGCATCTGTATATTGCAAGTTTAAATGAGTCTTCCTCCAATTCATGTTCTTCTTCATTTAATCCAGTTTCTCAGATTATTTGCTCAGCATACAGACTGAGTAAGTATGGTGAAAGACTACAACCAAGGAGAATGCCTTTCCTGATTTTAATTCATTCAGATCCCCTTGTTCTGTTCGAATGACTCTCTTGGTCTATGTATAGGTTCCTCATGAACACAGTTAAGCATTCTGGAATACCCAGTCTTCACAATATTATACATCATTTGTAGTGATCTACACAGTCGAAAGCCTTTGCATAGTCAATAAAGTACAAATAAGTATTGTTCTGGTGTGCTCTGCTTTCAACTAGGATCCATCTGATGTCAGCAACAAGAGTTCCCTAATTCCACATCCTCTTCTGAATCCAGGCAGTTCTTTGTTGAGGTATTGTTGCAATCGTTTTTTAATTACCTTCAGCAAAGTTTTACTTACATGTGATATTAATGATATTGTTTGATGATTTCCACATGTTGTTGGGTCTTCTTTACTTAGATTGGGTACAAATATTGACCTCTTCCAATCCACTGGCCAGGCAGCTGTCTCTCAAATTTCTTGGTACAGTTGAGTGAACCCCTCCTGTGATGCATCAATTTGTTGAAAGATTTTAATTTTAATTCTACCAATTCCTGGAGCTTTGTTTTTTGTCAATGCCTTTAGTGCACCTTGGACTTCTTCCTTCAGTACCACTGATCCTTGATCATATGCTACCTCTTGAAATGGTTGAACATCGACCAATTCTTTTTGGTGCAGTGACTCTGTGTATACCTTCCATCTTTGTTTGATGCTTTCTGCATCATTCAATATTTTGCCTATAGAATATTTCAATATGATTTTTTTTCTTCAGTTCTTTCAGCTTGAGAAATGCTAAATGTATTCTTCCCTTAGCGTTTTCTAACTCCAAGGTCCTTGCACAAATCATTAAAATACTTTGTCTTCAAGAGCTGACTTTTGAAATTTTCTGTGTGGCTCTAAGGGGTTATCTCCATTTGCTTTAGCTTCTCTATGTTGTTGTTGTTAAGTACCATGGAGTTGGTTCTAACTCATAGTGACCCTGCACAGGGTTTCTGAGGCTGCAGATCTTTATAGGAGCAGAAAGCCTCATCTTTCTCTCATGGAACAGCTGGTAGTTTCAAACTGCTGACCTTCAGGTTAGCAGTCCATTTCATAACCACTATGCTACCAGAGCTTCTCTATACTCAACAACAAGTTTCAGAGTCTCTTCTGATATCCATTTTGGTCTCTTCTTTCCTGCCTACCTTTTAAATGACCGTTTGCTTTCTTCCTGCATGATAGTTTTGATATCATCCCACAGGTGTTCTGGGTTTTGGTCATCAGTGTGTAATGCATCAAATCTGTTCCGGCGATGGTTTTTAAATTCAGGTGGGATGTATTCAAGGTCATATACAGCTCTTGTGGACTTGTTTTAATTTTCTTCAGCTTCAGCCTAAACGTGTATATAAGCAATTGATGGTCCATTCCACAGTCTGAACTTGGTCTTGTTTTAACTGATAATATGGAGGTTTTACGGGAGCACAGTGACTCCATATGATAAGCACTGGGCTATAAGAGCCACAAGGTCCGTGATTTGAGACCACTCTGGTAGCATAGTGGTTACGAATCGGGCTGCGTACCTTAAGGTCAGCAGTTCGAAACTACCAGCTGCTCCGCGGGAGAAAGATCAGGCTTTCTACTCCCGTAAAGATTTACACCCTCGGAAACCCTGTACAGGGTCGCTATGGGTCGGAACCAACTTGACGGCACTTAACAACAACAACAACAAGCAACTCTGAGGGACAAAGATAAGGCTTTCTGTCCCTACAAGATTTGAAGCCTTGGAATTCCTATGCAGAGTTCCTGTGAGTTGGAGCCAACTCAACAGCATGTAACAACAACCATGGAGCTTTTCCACCATCTCCTCCCACAGATGTAGTCAATTTGATTCCTGTGTATACCACCTAGTGAAGTCCATGTGTATAGTTGCCTTTTATGTTGTTTTAAAAAAGTGCTTTCAATGAATAAGTCATTGGTCTTGCAAAATTCCATCATGCAATCTCTGGCATTATTTTTATCACCGTATTTTCCAACTACTGGTCCTTCCTCTTTGTATCCAATCTTCGCATACAATCACAAGTTATTATCAACACATCTTGGTTGCATATTTCATCAACTTCAGTCTGAAGAAGTTGATAGCATTCAATTTTATCATCACTAGTTTTAGTGGTTGGTGCATAAATTTGAATAATAATGGTATTAACTGGTCTTCCTTTAAGTTGTATGAATATTATCCTATCACAGACAGCATTGTACTTCAAAAAAAAATCTTGAAATGCTCTTTTTGATGATTGCAACACCATTCCTCTTGAATATGATGTTCCCAACATAGTACACTGTATGATTACCTGATTCAAAATGGCCAATACCAGTCCATTTCAGCACACGAATGATTAGAATATTGATTTTTATGTGGTCCAATTAATTTTGACAACTTCTAATTTTCCTGGATTCATACTTTGTACATCTCTTGTTCCAGTTAATGGATACTTGCAGCTGTTTCTTATCATTTTGAATTGTGATCCATCAGCAAATGAAGGTCTTGAAAGCTTTACCTTGTTCACATCACCGTGGTCAGCCCTACTTTGAGGAAGCAGCTTTTCCCTAGTTGTATTTTGTGTGCCTTCAAATCTGAGGGGTTTATCTTCTGGCACATTCTGACAATGTTCTGCTGCTATTTGTAATGTTTTCATCTGCTGGTAGTGTATCTGAAATTTTTCCATAGCTATTCATAAGATTTTCCATTGCTAAACATTCAGAAATAGCCTGCCTCTTCTTCTTCCTAGTCTTAGTCAGTGGAAGCTCCACTGAAACCTGTCCACCATAGTGACCCTGCTGGTATTTCAAATACTGGTAACATAGTTTCCCAGCATCACAGTAACATGCAAGCCACCACAGTAAGACAAACTGACAAATGAGTGGTGGGTTGCTGTGAAGACAGCACTGCTATATTTCGAAGGAATACTCAATTTTGCAAATGAAGAGGTAGTTTTTCCTGGTTTATTTTAAAAGTATATTCATTACTTTAAAGAAAGGGACAACTCCAGACTGGCCATACAAGGCACAAAGCCTTCATGAGGTCATGCCCACACTCTGGGTGCTGGGTATCATCAGGCTTTGTGCCACATGACTCCTGGTCTCTGGCCCAACTGACAGGAAAGGAATGAGTGGGAGCATCCCTAAGCTGGCAAGATGGAAGATGAGTCCTCTGCCCTAGAAGAGTACTTTGCTGGATGCTGGCTGGGTAATTCACAGCACATGGTGCATCGTCCCCAATCCTAAAGTCCTTCCTGCCACCCCACAGCCCCATGGACTCATTCCTTTGTTCCACCCTAGTTCAAAACTTCTGAAAGAGTTGTCTATACTCATTGTCTCCAGCAGGATGGAATTCCTCCTCCTCTCCTTCCTTAAACTCATTCCAGTTGGGCTTCTGTCCCCAACTTCCAACAAAATAACTCTCCAGATCCACCAGTGACCTTCATGTTGCAAAACTAGTTGTCATTTCTCAGTCTTTGTTTTCCTCAACCTCCTAGGAACATTTGACAGTTGATCACTCTTTCTCCCATGAAGAACTTGCTTCTGTTGCTGCCCAAGTGCACTCCTTCTCAGTTCCTCCATAACTTCCCTGGTTGCTTGTTCTCAGTCTCCTTTGCAGGATCTACTTCATTTTCCTGATCTTTGGCTGTTGGGGGATGCTGGGGTTCAATGGTCACCTCTCTCTTTTCATCATTTACACCCATTCTCTAGGTGATCTTATCTAGACCTTGTTTTCAACCATGAATGTGTCAACAATCTCAAATCTATACCTCAGTCCAGATCTTTCCCTCAAATGCCAGACCCATTTTTTTCTATGCCCTTTGAAAATGTCCCCTTGTATGGCATCTCAAACTAAATCTAAGGCCCAACTCCTCCTCTTCCTTAACAAACAGCAACTTTTCCAATTACTCAAGATAAAATACCGTGAGCCCTTCTTGATTTTTCTCTCTCCCATTCTCCATATCAGCAAGTCCTGTCAATTCTATCTGACCACTTTGTACCATCCATTATGGCCACCACTCGATCTATGTCACAATTCACCTGGAGAATTGCAACAGCCTCCCCATTGCTCTCATTGTCCCCAACCTCCTCTTATCAGCAGACAGAATGATCCTTTTATAACATGTCACTCCTCTGTTTCCATCTTCAGCTCTAGGGAAAAACCAAAGGCTTACAAGGTTGACAGTAATGTGATCTTCTAATATCTCTGGTGTCTAGAACCTCATCTTTGAGTGTCTTCTTCCTCACTATGCTCCAGCCACACTAGTACCTTTGCTCTTCCTCAAATACTACAAGCATGCTTCCATACATTCCCACCCAGGAGCTGTATTTATCTTTCCCACTGCTTGGGAGACTCTTCAGACATTCTCATGACTCAGTCTCTTACACCCTTGCTATCTTACTTTGAAGGTCATCTTGTCAGAGAAGCTCTTCCTTACTGTTCTATGAAGCATAGCAGCTCCTCTTACATTTTTTCCCTTTAAGATGCCTTATTCTTATTAGCATGTAGCACCATCTGATATAATATGCATATTAATAGGTATGTGTAATTTTTTTTCTTCCTCCACCATGAAAGCAGGGGCTTGTATACTTTGCCTAATGCTATATCTTCTGTGCCTAGAAAAGAGCCAAATGCACAGTATAAATTCAATAAACATCTATTGAGTTCATGCATTAAGCCATTCTTAGAACCAATTGGATTTCTTCCTGAGAGTCTTCTCTGGAAAGTCTCAGAAAGTCAGTGGTTGGTAGAAGCAGTACAACCAGAAGACTGTCACCTGGTTACTACAATGATGGCATTTGGCAGAAGAAATTTTAACATCAGTTTTGTTGTTGTTGTTAAGTACAGTCAATTAGGTTCCAACTCATAGATATTCTATATATGGATTTTAAAGAACCATGTCACTACAGCTATGATGTATCCTAAACAAACAAAAACATTCCAACTGACAGTCCAGGCTCCCTGAGACCTGCTGCTCCGTGTACTAGAAAACGGTTCCTGTTCTTCAAAAGATCCTCACAGATTGAGTTAACCTGAGCATGTCTCTTCTGTTTGCAAACTGAAGGGTCTGACTCACCAGGAGGTATACAGCTATCCTCATATCTAGGTTTAAATCTTAGTTTTCTGTTTAAAATGATTTACTACTTTGGTCTCATGGTTTTTCTTGACCAATCTCAACTTGTTCCAAGTTTGAGGGAATCAAAAACAACAGATGGTTATCAGGTGTGAGGTGAGCAATGCTAAAAATGGACGCATAGATTGTCTGGCACATGATCACCATGCAATAAATATTTTTATAATGAATTAAGGAATAAAGATCTATTACATAATTGAGGCTATGCAATATATCTCTAGTCCTTAATTTATTATAAAAAAGATAGTTTATATGATTTCTACAGAGATTTCTCTATAAATATCTTTGATTTCACCATTATAGTTAATCTAAATTATTTAACTAATTCTCTACTGTTAAATAATGTCTCAAATTTTTTCAGTGTTATAAAACACATCATTTTAGATATATCATTCCTTTCAGATCTCTTTTCTAGTAGATGCATGGAATGATTGAGTCCCAAGGCTAGGAATCCTGAATGTTCCCAAGTGTAAGGTAATGTTTTCTTTTGTAATTCAAATTATCCCGCAGGAAAGAGGGACTGCCTACTATCAAGAGCAAAAGAAAATAATGCTTTTTAGTACTCATATTCTTTATATTACTTTATTTTTAACAGCAATGAGCTGTTGGGCAAAGAAACATACATCCATAGATTCTCAACCCTGACTGGACATTTGTTGCTGTTGTTAGGCGCCGTGGAGTCAGTTCTAACTCATAACAACCTGGCTGGACATTGGAATCTCTTAAACTAAACAATAAACCATTCACTTGCCATGGAATAGATTTCAACTCATGAAGAACCCGAGTGTGAAGAGTAGAACTGTGCTCCATAGGGTTTTCATGGTTTGGCCTTTCCTTTAAGGCAGACCTTTCTTTTAAGGCAGCTCTGAATTAGAAAGTTGAACTTTCTGTTAATCACTTGCATTACTCAGGGGCTCCTGGAAGGCATGGGAGGACACTTTAAAAATCCGGCTGACCATGCCCACCTGAGCCCAATCATCTCAGACTCTCTGGGGGTGGTACTGGGCATTAGCATTTTTTGAAAGTGGTTGTTTCCAGAGCCTCCGTTTCTGACAAGACCTCAGTCCCCACCAATTTTGTAAGCTTATAAAAGTCATTTCAGAGTCTGTGTCCAAGAAGCCAAAGACTCTCAACTTGGGTTTTGTTATTTCTGGAGGTGTGACTTCCCTCTCTTCTTATCAACCCATTCTCAGGAAGCTGACAGCCACAGCCACACCGAAGTGCTGCTGCTGATAAGACGCCATGTGTTAGCACCTCAGTCAGGGCCATTGCCTTTCAACAGGACATCGTTCTCCCTCAACAGAGAGCAGTGGGTGCCTTCTGCACCCAAGCGCCACAAACCCATCTCATGGGAGAACAGCCCATCTCCCTCCTGTATTGTCCCCTCACCTCTACCAGAATCTTGAGAAGAACACTGGGGTGTTCTGGAACCATCACCAGCTCTGGGCTGTGAGCCGGGTAGTATCCCTTTAATTTCTGACTGGAATTGAACAGCATCTGAGATCAGGACCTTTTGAAATATTTATCTACTTGTTATTTATCTGGGCAGGGTGTGGGGAGGGGGAGGGGAGGAAGAGAGGTCCTGAGAACTCTGCCCAGAGCCAGAGAACACAGAGAAAACTTTGTTCAATTTATTTTAATAACTTTTACTTTACTTCTTTTTTTATTATAAAAGTAACAAATGCTTACTAGAGAAAACTTTGAATGTACAAAAAAAAAAAAAAAAAGTAGAGAGAAGAAAACAAATCATTCATAGTTCTATAACCAGAAATCTCCAGCATTAATAGTTTGGCATATTTCCACACGGGCCTCTTTTCTAAGCATACACACATACGCTCTACATAATTATATATAGTGTCGCATCCTGTTCTTTTTCCTGTAACATTATATCATGAGTGCATTCCGATGTCATTAAAAGTTCTTTTAAAACATAATTTGGAATGGTTCCATAATATTTCCTCATTTGCTCTCTTAAAATTTACTTAACTAATTTCCTATTGTTGGATATTTAGGTTATTTCCAAGTTTTCCTTTTTATGACAGATAATGGGACTAGCATTTGTCCATAGATCTACTCACATTTCTGATTAAACTTTTATTTAATCTTTGATCAGATTTAAATAAATGTGCATGATACAGAGAAAAATGCACCATTCTTGTACTCAGAAATATCAGGCTTCAAATTGTGACTCACCTACTGACTTGGTTTGTGATTGTCAGCAAGTTATTTTACCACCTTCAGTCTTAGAATTCTCATGTGTAAAAACTGAGTTCTTAGCAACTTAAATGAGATACAATATGGGAAAACACACAGCACACAGTAGATACTCAATAATTAAACTAATAAAATTACATAGCTAGATTAAGCTTTTGTAAATATTTAATATAATTCATTAATTTTACAAATGAGGAAACTGAGGCCAGAGGGAGAAAGCACCTGGATTCCTAGAAATGTAGCTGGACTCGAGTTATGTTTGCACTAGTTTGCATGTATGTCTAGTGTATGTAGGCACAGGATAATGTAGTTTCACTTGTGCTTATAACTACATTAGTTTGCACACAGGTTTTGGACTGGCAAGGCTCCCGTTTTTTGTGAAAACTGTATTTCTCACTTCCCGTGGTCACAGATAGCCCTCAGGCCCAGAGGCAATCAGCTTACAGAAGCACTGGGGTTTCCAAAGTAGCTGGTCTCGGGTTAGTGATTGGGAACCCTGGAATCTGGTTACTGTTATAATATGTGTTTCTTTTTTTGTCTCCAAAACACCTGCAAGGGCACTAAATAAACCAAAGGGAACACATGTCAAAATACTTCTCCACAGATAACTTTGTCATTGCAAAGGGAAAAGACTAACCTTACAACAGAGGAACCCAGTGGAAATCGCTATAACTAAGTGGTCAATCTTGACATCACCTGTAACGGTGCCTTCTGAGGTAATACACTGAGAATAACACAACATCATATCTGGAGTATTCTTTTAAAAAATCATTGACTTTATACTTATGAGGATACTTAATCAGACAAATCTGGAGTATTGGATAGTTCCAAACAATTAGACTATGTTCTTCTATAGGGTTGATGTCGTGAAAGACTAAAAAGGCCTGGGAACTTCAACAGGTTAAATGATACAACGTGTAATCTTGAATTTGATCCTGGATCACAAAAAGAAAAGGAGCTGCAAAAGACAATATTATGACAAATTTGAATACTGGCTGTAGAGTAGATAATAATAGTATGTTATAAGGAATGTATTGAATTTAATGAATGTATGGTTATTTATGTCCTTGTTACTATGAGATACAAGTCGAAGTGTTTAGAGGTGAAGTAGCATATGTCTGTAACCTATTCTCAAGTCATTTAGCAAAAAAGAAAGTATGTGTGAAAGATGGTACTAGATAGACACATTTGCACAGACACTCTAAAACAAAGATTCAGGAAAACAAACAAAACAGACACTGAGAACACTCTTGGAACCCTGAGCTTCAGAGAAAAGGTTAGAGAAAGGATTGAATACCTACTGGGAGGAGAAGCTGAACAATGGTACACATGCTTCCTTTTTCTAATCATCATCACCAGGGGATAGTTGATGAGAGGCTAAGAACACATCAACATACAATCATCAGTTAAATACAGATACAACAACACCAAAAGGTCTCAGGGACAACAGATGATTTTAGCTCACACAAAGAAACAAGAGAGAGTGCCTCAAACAAATGACCATGATCCAGATCCAGAACATGTTTCAGAGGAAGACAAGGTAATGGAAACACCTGAGAAAGAATTCACAAAAGAATGATATATAGGTACCTTCAATAGACTGACAAAAAGATTGAGGAAAGAAAGGAGACCACAGAAAACAGTTCAGAAGAACTTAAGAAGACTCTGAAAGAGCAAACAGTCAAAACAAATGCAAATTTGGGAACAATATAAAACCTGCAGATAGAAATCCAGAAGATTCATAGTAAGAGTTCAGAAATGGACAGTATGCTGAAAGGGCAAAGTCCTAAATTTGAATCAATGGAAACCTGAATTAGTAATCTTGAAGATAAGTCTCTCAATATTAGTAAGATAGAATAACAATCAGAAGAAAGAATGGAAAAATCCAAAGAAAGTCTTAGATTTATGTGAGACACCATGAAAAGGAAAAACTTACAGGTGATCAGAATTCTAGAACAGGAAAAGATAGTAAGAGTCATGGAGAAAACTGTCGAAGAGTTGCTGGCAGAAAAATTCTGTAACATCATGAAAGATGAAAAGATAACCATCCAAGAAATAGAACAAACCCCAAACAGGCTAGACCTTAAAAGAAAATCATCAAGAAAGATCATAATCAATCTTTCCAAAATCAAAGACAAAGATCCTGAGAGCAACTCAGGAAAAAACAAACCGCTCCAGAGGAGAGCCAATAAGACTAAGCTCTGATTTCTTAGCAGAAACCATGCAGGCAATGGGATGACATATACAGAACTCTGAAAGAAAAAAAATTGCCAACCAAGAATCATATACTCAGCAAAACTGTTTCTCAAATATGACAATGAAATTAGGACATTTTCAGATAAACAGAAATTAAAGGAGTTTGTAATAAACAGACCAAATTTACAAAACAAAAAACAAATACTAAAGGGTGTTCTTTGGGCTGAGAACCAACAACAGCAGGCAACTACCTGAGATTAACATACATGACAGCACCACCCATAACTCTCTCTAAATATAGAAGTATTTAAAGTAAAACAAATGTACAAGACTGGAAATAGCGAACCAGAGATATCAATATATAATGAAGTCACCTATAAAGCAACAAGAGGGAATAGTGTAGATACAGAACTTCAAAATGGTAAGCAAGTCAAGTAGACTTCAAAATAAAACAGACTGATTTAAAGAGGAGGAAAAAACTATTTAATTACAGGGTAACCTTTAAGAAAATTAATACACCTTCACATTAAAATAAAAAACAGGAAAACAAGAATGATTTTGTAAACATTAAAACAACAGCACTGAAGAAGATGAAAACCCATGGACAAAATAAGCTCATTGCAGAAATTTATGTGAAAGAAAGAAATTAGCAACACCACAAAGCAAACTGACAGCAATTAATTCATACCTGTCAATAATTATACTGAATGCAAATGGATTAAATATGTTAGTCAAGAGACAGAAAGTAACAGAATGGATAAGAAAACAAGATCCTCCAATATGCTGTCTTCAAGAGACACAGTTTACACACAAAGACAGAAATTGACTAAAAATAAAAGGACAGAAAAATTATCAAGCTAACAGCAATAAAAAGCTAGCAGGAGAGGCAATATTAATCTCTGATCAAATAGACTCTAAGTCAAAACCCAGCATAAAGGACAAAGAAGGACATTACAACATGATTAAAAGGTCAGTTGAACAAGAGGATACATAATATCTATGTACCCAATGAAAGAGCCTCAGAATACATAAGTCAAACTCTAATAAAACTGAAGAAACAGACAACCCTACTATAATAGCAGGAGATTTTAATTTGCCACTTTCATTGAAGGGCAGAACAACTATAAAGAAACTCAACAAAGACACAGAAGAACTAACTAACACAGTCAACTAAACTTGACCTCATAAGTATATACAGAGTACTCAACCCAACAACAGCATAATATACATTCTTTTCCAGTGCACATGAAACATTCTCCGAAGAGACAATATGTTAGGCCACAAAGCAAACCAGAATAAAATTTAAAATACCAAAATACTACAAAGCATCTTTCTCAGTTCATAATTCTACAAAATTATCTTCAACAATAGGAAGATCGGAGGGAGTGGAGGGGCAGAATCAAATACATGGAAGTTGACTAACACCCTGCTTAAAAGCAACTGGGTAAAATATAACTTAAAAAATGAAATAAAATAATTCCTAGAATAGAATGAGAATGACAACACAACATACCAAAACTTTTGGGACCCAGCAAAAAATAGCAGTGAACACACACATCCTAAAAGAAGAAACAATTAAAATCAACACCTTAAACTCAACATCTCCAACAATTAGAAGAGGAGCAAAGTAAACCTACAGTCAACAAAAGAAGAGAAATTATTAATAAAGGTTGCAACAAAACTAAATGAAATAGAAAACAGAAAAACAATTGAAAGAATCAACAAGACAAAAAGTTGATTCTTTGAAAGGATCAATAAAATAGAGAAATCAATGGCAAATTTAACAACAAAAAAAGAAGGAAAAGATGAAAATAACACAAATAAGAAATTATATGAGTACCATCACAAAAGAACCAATGAAAATAAAAAGGGTAATACCACAATATTACAAAGAATTGTGCTCCAACAAATTGGAAGAAATGGACAAACTTCTAGAAACACACAATTTACACAAACTAACATAGACTGAAGTAGAAAACTTAAACAGACCTATAACCTAAGAAGAAATCTATCAAGTCATTAAAAAACTCCCAACTGAAAATAACTCAGGTTGAGATGGCTTTACTGATGAATTCTACCAAACCTTCAGAGAGGAGCTAATACCAATTCTACTCAAACTACTCCAGAAGTTAGAAAAGGAAGGAAAACTCCTAAATTCATTTTATGAAGCAAGTATAACCCTCATATCAAAACCAGACAAATAAAATAGATCAATATGCCTCAGGAACATAGACACAAAAATTCTCAACAAAATCCTAACAAATAAAATCCAGCAACATATCAGAAAAACAAAACAAAACAAAAAACCCATAATCAAGTGGGATTAATACCAGGTATGGAGGAATGGATCAATATTAGAAAAAAATCAATATAATCTAACATAAATAAAGCAAAGGAAAAAAAAACATGCAATCACACCAATTGATGTAGAAAAAGCATTAGACAAAATCCAACAAATGATTCCTGATACAAA
>NW_006408542.1:19087835-19089583 GCF_000296735.1 Chrysochloris asiatica
AAAAAGACCGTAGGTAAGCAAAACATTACTAAAAAGGAAGAACAAAGTAGGTCTCTCACTTCCCAATCTCAAGACCTACTATACAGCCACAGTAATCAAAACAGACTGATACTGATCAAATTAATGGCACATAGACAAGTGGAACCCAGTTGAGAATCCAGAAGTAAATCCATCCACCTATGGTCAGTTATTCTTCAACAAAGTGTTAAAAAAGTATTAAATGGGAAAGAGATAGTCTCTTCAACAAATGGTGCTGTCAAAACTGGAAATTCAGTCACAGAAAAATGAAACAAGACCCATATCTCAAACCATATACAAAAGCAAATTCAACTTGAATTAAAAACCTAAATGTTAAACCTAGAACTATAAAGATCATCAATGAAAAAATAAGGACAAACTTAAGGGCACTTATCCATGACATAAATACTATCAAACATAACTGACAACACACAAACAGCCTCCTAAAATGATACACTTGTGTTTATCAAAAGATATCACCAAAAGAGTAAAAAGAGGACCTACATACTGGAAAAAAATGTTTGGCAATTACATATCAGACAAGGGCCTACTCTCTAAAATCTATAAAACACTTTAACACCGCAACAAGAAGAAGGCAAATAATCCTATTTGAAAACGTGTGGTGGACATAACATGAACATACATTTCACTAAAGAAGACATTCAGGCATCCAACAAACGTATAAAGAAATGCTCAAGATTATATTGGTGGTGGTGGTGGTGGTTGTGTGCCTGTCGAATTGGTTCCTACTCATAGTGGCCCTGTATAGGCTTTCCAAGGTTGTAAATATTTATGGGATAAGAATCCTCATCTTTCTTCCATGGAGCAACTGGTAGATTCATACTGCTGACTTTGTGGTTGGTTAGCAGCACAGTTTGTAATCCACTAGGCTACAAGGGTCATTGTTGTTGTTGTTGGAATTGACTCGATGGCTGCTAAGTGCTCATCACAACTCTATATATCGTTTCCGAGGAGTAACTGGTGGGTTTGAAACACCTACCTTGTGGTTACCAGTCCAGTGCTTATCATATGGCACCATATCAGGACCCTACCAGGGCCTTTGGTGGTAGTGGTTATGTGCCTTGGAGTCAGTTCTGACTCATAGTGACCCTATACAGGGTTTCCAAGGCTATTAGAGAGCTATAAATCAAAATGACAATGAGATACCATCCTACACCAGCACTGATAACAAAAATTAAAAAAAACACCATAAAACAGAAAACAACAAATGCTAGCAAGGGGGTGGAGAGACTGGGACCCTCCTACACTGTTGGTGGGACAGTAAAATGGTACAACCACTGAGGAAAATGATAGGGTGGTTCCTCAAAAAGGTGGTTATAGAAATACCATATGACCTAGCAATCCCTCTACTTGGTATATATCCTCAAGAAACAAAAGTCATGATACCAAATAGATATATGCAGCATGATTCACAATAGCAATAAGATGAAGACAGCTGAAAAGCCCATCAATAGAAGAACAATTAAACAAATTTTGGTGAGTACACACTATGCAATACTAACACAATGTTGAAGAAAAATGATGAATCTGTGAAACACCTTATAACATGGATGAATTTGTAGGACATTATGCTGAGTGATGCCTTTGAGTTGTGGTGTTGGAGGAGAATCCTGAAAGTGCCATGGACTGCCAAAAGAACCAATAGATCTGTTTTGGAAGAAGTGCAGCCAGAGTGCTCCTTGGAGGCCAGGATGGCTAAGCTTCGTCTC
>NW_006408542.1:19091578-19097022 GCF_000296735.1 Chrysochloris asiatica
AAAAAAAAAATTGGGCCAATATCAACACATCAAAGAATTTCACTTAAAAAGCTAATTTCCTGTTTCTTTTTAAAAAGCAGCAGATTTGGCCACACTAAGCCTGAATTTCTTGCAGGGCACCAGCTGGTGCTACGAGTGGAGTGGTCTCTTTCTATTTGGAGGGCCCCGAACACTCCTAGGGACTTCCAATCCTGAAGCATATGCTCCTATAACCACTGGAGTCAGCACATCTGACCAGGAAAACCTTGATGATGGAGAATTTGCTTATCAAGCCCCACATCAGGAATGATACAGCTCTGGAGCAGAATACCCCATAAACAGAGCAGGTTAGGTTGTCAACACAACCAACCATACCAGGAAGGACCAAATAGCATGACCACGTCACTGTTGTCAGACGCATGATCACTGAGGACTAGGAGCTCCCTCAAAGCCCTGCCTTGACTGGGTGAGGGGATACCTCATTGCAGAGACTGTAGGCTTCCGCCTTCATGTTATTTCCAGATAAAGATGTTTGCTAGGACACATGACATTGATGATACACATTCAATTAATATTTTAGGAACTGTCAACCACACTAATGTCTATAATGACTACTCTTAACAAATTATTTAGCTCTGGAGCCTATAGGCTTTGGGTAGCTATTACATCACCATAATGTCCATCATAGTGTTCAGCAAATCACAAGTCAAAGCAGGCTGGGGCAAAAGGAACACCTCATGTCCTCACAGAAAAGAATGATATTTATTAATGTTGTTGTTGTTAAGTGCCGTCGAGTCAGTTCCAACCCATAGTGACCCTGTAAAGGGTTTCCAAGGAGTGACTGCTGAGATTGAACTGCCACCCTTCCAGTTCAAAGCAACTTTGCAGTCTAGCACATTAACCCACAGTGCCACATTAGCTAAGATGAACTTAATTAGAAAACATGCAGATGTGTGTCACATGACATCATCATAAAAGGACAGTGTCCTTGACACAGAGTGGTGGAGAAAGAATATTCCATTCCTGGTCTCCACTTCACCGCTGACTCACTGTGAGGTTGGGTGAAGCACTAACTCATCGGAGCTCTCAAATGCTTCATCAATCAAATGGAGATCTTGTCCCTGCCTTGTCTCCTTCTCAGGAATATTGTGATGAGAGAATACGGTAACATGTAGGAAGGTTTTGAAAAACAGTGAAAACCTGTTACTGTTAAGTCGATTCTGACCAATAGTGGCACTGTAGGAGAGAGCAGAAGTGCTCCATGTGGTTTCTGAGACTGCAAATTCATGGGAACAAACTACCTCATCTTTCTCCCACGAAGCAGCTGGTGGATTTGAACAGCCAAGTCTTCAGTTAACCTGCTGCAACACCAGAACTCCTGAAATGCGATTGATTTACTATTTGGGAATTGCACTACAGAATTTCCCCCTAGAGTCATCTTCCTTTCTTCAAAGTCATCTGTTTCTGTCATTATCCT
The DNA here is from genome assembly GCF_000296735.1 of Chrysochloris asiatica. Lineage (NCBI taxonomy): Eukaryota > Metazoa > Chordata > Mammalia > Afrosoricida > Chrysochloridae > Chrysochloris > Chrysochloris asiatica. The sequence goes on from NW_006408542.1 coordinate 19,093,035, forward strand.
TCCTTGCTTCAGACTTTCCCTCTCTTAATCTTAGAGTTCCTAAAGTTTTCAGGGGAAAACTTTTGTAAAGTCATATACAGATGAGACCTGGATTATTGAGCCAAGGGATTCCCACAAAAACAAACATGGGCTTTATCTGTCTGTGTAGTGCCTGGTTCTGCCCTAAGCCTGACACCATATAGAGGAGCGCAGCACATGTTTGTTGAGTGAATGAGTGAGCAACTTAAGGATGTGGGTGGGTCCCTCTCTGGAGAGGGCTCTGTTAAAGAACCAGGGAGGCAAGGTGGGTACTAGCAGCAGAATGGAGAAAGGTGCAGAGAGGACGGGTCTGGGTTTGGGGCTAAAGGAGATTCCATATCTTGCTGTTACTGTTAGGTGTCATTGAGTTGATTGTGACTCATAGCAACCCTATGCACAACAGAACAAAATACTACCACTCTCACAAATGTTGTTACATTTGAGCCCATTGTTACTGTCATTGTGTCAATCCATCTGGTTGGGGTTCTTCCTCTTTTTCAATGACCCTCCACTTTACTAACCATGATGTCCTTCTCCAGGAATCGGTCCTTCTTGATAACATGTATGAACTACGAGAGATGAAGTCTCGCCATCCTTGCTTCTAAGAAGCTCCCTGATTGTAGTTCTTCCAAGACAGATTTGTTTGTTCTTTTGGAAGTCCATGGTACTTTCAATATTCTTCTGCAACACCATAATTCAAATGCACCGATTTTTCTATGATCCTCCTTATCCATTGTCCAACTTTCACATGCATATATTAAGTGTTATCAAGTTGATTCTGACTCTGAGCGACCCTGAACAGACTTTCCAAGGAGCAGCTGGTGGGTTTGAACAGTTGACCTTGTGCTTCACAGTCCAGTGCGTATCCAACATTGCCACACCAGAATTCCATGCTTATGAGGCAACCATGGTTTGGGTCAGACACACCTTAATCATCAAATTGACATCTTTGATCTTAAACACTTTAAAGAGGTACTTTGCAGCAATTTACCTAATACATTATGTCATTTGGTTTTTTGACAGCTGCTTCCATGAGTTGATTGTGGATCCAAGAAAAATCAAGCCTTTGACAACTTCAAGCTGTTTTCCAGTTATCATGTTGTTATTTATTGGTCTATTTGTGAGATTTTTGTTTTCTTTACATTGAGGTGCAATCCATACTGAAGGTTGTATTTTTCGCTATTCATTAGTAAGTATTTCAACTCCTCTTCACTTCCAACAAGAAACGTTGTGCTATCTACATATTACAGGCTGTTTATGTGGTTTCCTCCAATTCTGATGCCATGTTCTTCTTCGTATAATCCAGTTTCTTGAATTATTTGCTCAGCATATAGCTTTAATAGTATGGTGAAAGAGTACAACCCTGGCCCACACCTTTCCTGATACTAAACCATTCAGAGCCTTGTTTTGATGAAACAACTGCCTCTTGGTCTATGTAGAAATTCCTCATGAGCACAATTAAGGGTTCTGGAATATCCATTCTTTGCAATGTTATCCATAGTTTGTTATTATCCACATGGTTGAATGCTTTTACATAGTCAATAGAGCACAAGTAAACATCTTTCTGGAATTCTCTGCTTTCAGCCAAGATCCACTGACATTTGCAATAATATCCTCAGTTTCACATCCTCTTCTGGATCCAGTTTGAATTTCCAGCTTTCTCATATAGATTAGATTTTCCTGTATTTCCCATATAGCCATATCTGAAAGGAACATAGTGCTCAAAGCAGACCTTTTTTTAAACTAGTTAAGTAAAACTACTATTTGCTTTTAGGAAGACTTTGAGGAATATTTTTGGTTTGAAGTTTACACAGGATTTTAATGAACTGATTTTTGGAAACAGATTTTCAGACTTTTCGTCCTATTCCTCCATAGTTGGAAAGATCCACTGATGCTGTTTGGCATCATACCAACATAAAAACTTCCACTGGCTGCTGGTGGCAACTGTTCATGAGGTACTTTGTCAGGTCAGGCTGAAAACTCACACCTGATTATGGTCTTCAAAACCACTGCTCTTGGATAGCAGTGGGGAAAGCTCCACCTTAGAGTAGCCCAGTCTCACTCTTTAGGCTTGTTTTAAATTTCCCTGGCCTGGGAAAGATGTGAGCAAAATGGCCTTGCTGTTCCATTTAGGTACAAAATTCCAACCAACTGGGTTCAGCTTTGAAAACAATAGATTAAAGATGATAATTGCTAAAAGGCAACCAGTGACACCCTGAACCCCATGAAACCAGGTTTCTTTAATGTTTGGGAAATGACAGGCACATCCTAGGCTTAGAAACAGGGGTAAAGTAAGAAGATTCCTACATACCCAAAGCAATACCAGTGACAAGAAAACAGGCAAGAAACAGACAAGAAAGCTGTGGTCAGCCTGGGAACTCAGAATCACAACCTCAGGGGATACCATGGTCAGTTGGCATAACATAGTTCACAAACACAATGTTCTACATCCTACATCCTACTCTGGAATAGCGTCTGGAATTTTAACAGCTTATGAGCATCCATCTGAAGTACAACACTGATAGCTCCCTGTACAGAGGAAAGAAGAGTGACAAAAATTGAAGATACTTGGAGTGACTAATCCAAGGGACTAGTAGAACACATGAACATCAGTCTACACAACCCTTAGATCAGAACTAGATGGTGCCCATCCACCACTACCAGCTGTTCTGAAAGAGATCATATTAGGAGTTCCTGGATAGAATGGGAGAAGTTTAAAACAAAATTTTAAATCATAAGAAAACCAGGCTTATCAGCCAGATAAATACTGCTCAAAGCTAGAGACTATGACACTTTTGTTCACCCTTCAGGTCTAGAACTAAAATCACCCCCCAGCCAAGAAATAGAGAGTTACTCCTGGTGTGGCACTGTAGGATAAGCACTAACCTACTAACCACAAAGTTGGTGGTTCAAACCCACCAGTTGCTCCTCAGAAACCCAATATGGGGTTGCTATGAGTCAGAACGGCACTTAACAACAATAACAACAAAGGAGGGACAACAACACTAGAGAGGTAGGTGCACCATACAAAATTTAAAAAAAAAAAAAAAAAAAAAAAAGGCAGTCTTTACCCAAGGCCAATGTTCAGAAGGATTGAGAAAGAAGAAGGAATAGAAGCAAGAAACACAAAGAGGACTTTGTGCAAGATGGCATACTAAAGTAGACACTACACAGACTCTCTACAGCAGATATGAGAGACCAAATAAAGTAAATACAGAAGATAATCCTGGGACCCTGAGCTTCAGAGGAAAGGATAGAATACCAACTAGGAGAAAAAGTGGTGAGAGAGGAAACAGATGGGTGGGCTGTAGGCTGGCCAGATTGGGCATGGCTATCTAGAATTTTTCTGAACAGTATTCAACCTGGGGGTTTATAGGCACATACTGGTGACTGGTAATGAGAAAGGTTCAATTCTCTCTTATTCCACACACTCTTCTTGTGACCAGAGGTGTGGCCAGTTCCCACCCTCACCCATCTCCTGCACAACCTCTGCTCTGCTAAAGGTCAGAGCCACGCCATTGTGAGTCTGGTACCTGTGCTTCTTCAGGCCAGCAGGATGTGCAGTTCAGGTCCCTAGTTTACCCTGGACAAGTAGGAACTCTCATAGTCTTCCGCCCTGCTCCCAGCTGCCCTCTGGTCTGAAAGAGTTCCTAGTAGGAACAAAACCCTTTACTCAACCACTATCAGGGCTTGCAGAAACCACTTACAGATTAGGTGTTCTGACTATAGACAAAACCTAAGCTTACAGTATAACTCCATCTAGTGCCAGACATGCCACCCTATCACCCACTGCCCTTCCACCTCATAAGCTAGTTACTTGGCAGAAGGTACCAACCCATACAAAATGCCCTGTTCCCAACAGTTTTCTCCTCTCTGGGTCTGACTACTGCCTTAATTTTTTTTCCTTTGTTTGTTTGTTTGTTTAGTTTTGTTTCTTCTTTTTCTCTGTCCCTTCTTCTTCTTTTATCCT
>NW_006408542.1:19097307-19101592 GCF_000296735.1 Chrysochloris asiatica
GCTCTCCCTCTCTTTACTATTTCTTATCACTTTCTCTTTTCTTTTTGCTAGTCCTACTTTTGTTATTGTGGCTTTTCTTTCTTTTGATTTTCTCTCTAGTTTTTCTCTTCTCATACTTTATTTTTGTTTCTCTTTTTAGTCATTATATTCCTTTTATCTTGCTGCTACTGGTTTTGGTTTTTTTTTTTCCTCCTTTATTATTTTCCATTTTGCTACTGTTTGTTTCTTGCTCTTTAGTTTTCTTCTTCTTCTTGTCCTATCCAATGGGAGACAGAAACTATGCCCACACAGCCCAGATACCACCATGGCCTCTGCAGCCCTACGCACTGGGCAAGAGCCAAAACTAGCTCCTGTACCACTTGAACAACAATACACAGTAGCCAGCACCAATCAAACCCACTTTGAACTATGCTACACAAGCAGCAAACAAGGAACTTCACACACACTTCCATTCTCTGTCCAACCCACCAGAAGGCAGCTGGTGAATGCCTTAGAAAACACCAAAATACAATTAATACACCAACATATAAATTTAAAACAGTTAAATATAAATACAGCAATACCACAATGTCTCAGAAACAACACTTTCAATTCATGTGAAGAAACAAGGCAGAGTGGCTCAAATAAGTGATCAAAACGCAGAGCCAAAAAATTTTCTGAGGAAGAAAAGGTATTGAAACTACCTGATAATGAATTCAAAAGAATGATATTTAGATACCTTCAGCAGATTGAGAGGAAGATTGAGAAAGCTTCAGAGGAAAGCAAAGAGAACATAGAAAAAAAACACACAAAACTTTAGAATAATTCAGGAAAACACTATGAGAACAAGTAGACCAAAATAAATGAAAAAAAAATTAGAAACAACACAAGAACTACAAATAGAACCAGAAGATTATTACCAAGATTTCAGAAGTAGATAATACATTGAAAGGGCCAAGGAGTAGATTCAAAGCAAAGGAAGGATGAATTAGTGAGCTTGAAGACAAATCTCTCAATACTAGTCTGCTAGAATAATAATCAGAAAAAAAGTAAGAAAAAATACAGACAGTCTCAGACTTAAGTGGGACACCATAAAGAGGAATAACTTACATACAATCAGAATTCTAAGGAGCTCTGGTAGCGTAGTGGTTATGAATCAGGCTGTTGACCTCAGGGTCATCAGTTCAAAACTACATGCTATTCCGTGGAAGAAAGATGAGGCTTTCTGCTCCCATAAAGATTTACAGCATCAGAACCTCTGTACAGGTCACTATGAGTCAGAACCGACTCCATGGCACATAAGAACAACAACAATCAGAATTCTAGATAAGGAAGAAACAAAAATAGCACAGAGAAAGTTGTTGATGAGTTGTTGGAAGAAAACTTCCCTAACATTATGAAAAATGAGAACATACATATTTAAGAAGCTGAATGAAGCTGAAACAGGATAATCTCCCAAAGAAAAGCACCAAGACATATTGTAATCAAGCTTTCTCAAACCCAAAACAAGAATCCTGAGAGCAGCTCAGGAAAAAACAGAAGTTACCAACAAAAGAGTACCAATAAGACTAAACTCTGAAATCTCAGCAGAAACCATGGAGGCAAGAAGACAATGGGGGTGGGGGGAGCCTCTTGGTCTCCTCTGGAGACTTAAGAGTACCCCCTCCCAGGTTAACTCTCAATACACCTGTCTGCTGTTGAAGCCAAAAAAAAAAAAAAAAAGAAGACGACAATGGGATGACATGTACAAAACCCTAAACAAAAAAAACCCGCCAACCAATTATCATATATCCAGCAAAATTATCCCTCAAATCTGATGGTAAAATTAGAATATTCCCAGAAAAACAGAAATTAAAGGAGTTTGTAAAAACCAGACCAACTTCACAAAAGATACTAAATGGTGTTCTTTGGACAGAGGACCAACAACAGCAGAAAACAACCTAAGATTAACATACATGACATCACCACCCAAAATTCAATGCAGATATAGAAGTATCCAAAGTAAAACAAATCTACAAGACTAAAAATAGAGAAACAGAGATATCAATCTGTAACTAAGATAATTACAAAGCAAAAAGATGGAATAGTAGAGTTACAGGTTGGGAAAGAAGGAGAGCTAGAAACAAGAAACATAGTAGGGGAAGTGATTTACAAGTGGATAAATGAAGCAATCATTGAGATAAAACAAAGTGTATGATTTGTTGAATGTAAAACTGTATGATCTGCTTTGTAAACCTCTACTCAATTCAAAATAAAAAGCTATAGGAAAGAATATAGGTATAAAAATGGAATAGGAAAGAATAGTAAACAGGAAACATAATGTAGGGTGAAGGAAATGAATCTGAATACATATTAAATCAAATAAACGCAAATGCTCGTACTCCTGTTAAAGAGAGGTTATCAGAAGAAAAACACACAGGGAGAAGTGGGAGAAGTGATGCTATATTGAGGGAATTGCAATCATTGATGAAACAAAGTGGATGATTTGTTGAATGTAAAACAGATGATCTGCTCTGTAAACCTTCCTGCAATTCACAATAAAAAGTCTGAAAGAGAAAGAAAAATTGAACTGATGTTGACAAGCATGTGAATTAATCTGCATCTCATTGATCTCTGAATGTATAACTACTGAGGCCACAATTAATAATCCCATTTGCTATGTTTAGAAAAAAATGGGATCCAGTGGTCAGTGTGGGGCTGAAGGAAGCACCAATGCTGAGAGAGCACAGGGAAAGTACTCCTCCAGCAGCCCACCCTGCCAGGAGAGCACAGAGCAGGCAGTGGAGAAAAGAAAAGGGAAATTTTTAAGAATTATTATTTTAAGTGAGAAGATACACAGGAAAATAAATGTACACCATTTCAATAATTTCTACATGCACAATTCAGTGACAGTGATTATATTCTTCAAGTTATGTATCCATCCACACTCTTCTTTCCACATTACCCCACCGTCACTAACATATACTCTGTGCCCCCTAACTCCTCACCTACATTGTCAACCTGATCCCATCTAGATCATTCTTTAAAAGAGCACAATGCTCAAAGCAGACTTAGTGTACTAGTTTTTTTTTTTTCCTTTTTAAAAATTTCTGTTGTTGAGACTAATGTTTGTTCACGTGTAGGCACACACTTATGATAAGAGAAGCCACACTTTAGAATTGCTTCTAAATCCTGATCTAAAAAGCAAGCAAAGAGTTGGAAAGGTGTATTTTTAAAAAAAGCTCTATACAAAATAATTTCTCTCCTCCTCAAATCATTGCAGTTCTACGTCCTTCATAAAGCCCTCAAATGAACCTGGGTATATTTCTCAGTGAAAATAAAGTCAGGATTACTGAAATTATGGCAAATCCCTCGTCCCACTCCATCTCCACCAATATACATGGCTAGTCCTGGTAGCATAGTGGATTATGCGTTGAGCTGTTAATCACAAAGTCAGCAGTTCAAATCCACCAGCCACTTCTTGGGAGAAAGATGAGGTTTTCTGCTCCCATAAAGATTTGTTGCTGTTGGTAAGTGCCATCAAGTTGATTCTGACCCATAGCGACCCTGTATAGGATTACAGCCTCAGAAACCTGATGATAGAGGATTGCTATGAGTCAGAGCCAACTCAACAGCACATAATCACCAACCAATGACAAAACAAAAGATCTAAATTGAGCTGCTTATAACTGGGTAACCTTGGGCAAGTTATTTAACCTCTCTACACTGTTCTCTCATCTGTAAAATGGGGGTTAGCTCAGTAATTACCTCAAAGGTAGTGAAGATGATCCAAGGGGATCATGAGTGTGTAAAACGTACAAGCACCTTATAAATGGGACGTAAGGTTGTGAGAATCAGGCAGGAATTGATAAAAACACATGTTCTACTCTTGGGCTTTGAATCTTATAGGTACCCAGAGACAGATTCAGAATGCAGTGGCTGGTTTCTGCCTGGTCAGACCCTCCTCACTGCTAAAGAGTCAGTTTAACACCATCACCTCCACCGTCCAAGCACTTCTCTGGGCCACTTTGGTCCATGCTGAACATTCCTTGCTCTTACCACTAGAGTAATGACCCCACATACTACTGAGACAAAGTTTATATACTATTGAAGTAAGGCTAGAACATATTACAGCATTCTATTTTTATCTTGCAGTCCTGGTGTGGTACTGTAGAGTAAGCACTGGACTGCTAACTGTTAGGTCAGTGGCTCTATCTTGCCTCAGAAACACTACACAGGGTCATTTATGAGTCAGAGCCAACTTGACAGCATTTAACAGCAACATTTTTATCTTAAAAAATAAAGAAAACCTCTCAACGCAAACCCC
>NW_006408542.1:19103441-19104988 GCF_000296735.1 Chrysochloris asiatica
TGAAGAATGGATAAACAAACTGTGGTATGTACACACAATGGAATATTATGCTACATTGAAGAACAACAAGGAAGCAGTAAGCCACCATATAACATGGATGAACCTTGAGGACATTATGTTGAGTGAAATTAGTCAGCCACAAAAGGAGATATACTGCATAGGACCACTACTGTAAAAGACTAAGAAAAAGAAGCCATACTAAAAGGTGGGGAGGAAAAGGGGGCTTATTTGCTGGTTACTGGGATGTGGGGGTGGAGGGAGGGAAGGGAAGGGAAGGTAGAACACAGGGTAGGAAATAGACACAGGATAGTTTGGGTGCTGGGAGGCGGGCAATACACAAGAAGGGGAAGGGAAATGGAAGAACAAAGTGGATGGGAGAACAGTTAGGCAGGTTTTCATGGGCTTAGTGGGACAGAGGTAAATAATGCTGTATGTACAACCCTGGAACAACGGGGCTCTGGGATACAGGGATTGAGACATGGTTTGAATGGTTAAGGGGAAAATGATGTTAAGATGCTTGGCTGTCTTTTGAATCGTGGTTTTCCTTGCATACTATTGTAAAATAGACAATTGAGGGGGAGAGAAAGGAATGGTCAAAAATATCACCATAGAAAGCTTGTAAGTCCATCTTCTGCCTATAACTGATTGGAATTCCTAAAGTGGAGCTACAACTTGCCCAGTGAAGGAGGCTTCCTACAGAGCCTTTGCATTGCATAAGACCATAGGTGGAATCCTGAACCCCATCTAGAATTCTCTGAAGTGGGAAATCTCTACTTGAAAGGACAGGCAGACCAGTCTGGAGCAGCTAGAAGAACAGAAGATACTTCTACAAAGAAAGACTGACAGGAAAAATACTAAACAATAACAGCAGTCCAACTGACTACTACAAGAACAAGCAAGTTGCTTGCCCAGGAGACATCAAGGCAAGTTATCGGGTCCCCTCAGGGCAAACCCCCTTCCAAGATTAAGATTCAAGGGAAATACACGAGCAGACATGTGGTCTGACTGGTGACCATGTTGGTCACCAATAAGGGGAAGTAAGGAAACAACAGCAATGAAGCTGTGAGCTAAGTCTGACCATGTTCAATAGACTCCTGTGAACCTGGGTTAAGACCTGGTTGGCCAGCAGTATGGCAAGACCTGGGGATTCCTGGGCCCAGAGACAGTGACATAGCCACAAAGAATTAGAGTGGAAAGTGAAGTGTCCAGCTGATAAGAAGTGAGTGGATATGCACAAGAACACCCACACTTGGAGATAATACCTACTTGACCTGGCTTCAATGGTTGGATGATTAGAACTCAACTAGAAGAAGAAAGAAGAGGAAAAATAAGAGTAAGATGATACAATTTGATGAACTTGACCTACACCTATGGATGCAGTATCCCAAAAGAGGAAACAAATCTTTACAGCAGGATCATTCCCACCCCCTCAGTACATAAGGTAGTCAGGGATGGGCAACTTGGACATTGTTGTTGTTGTTGTTAGGTGACATCGAGTCGGCACCGACTCATAGCAACCTTATGCACAGCAGAATGAAACAATGTCC
>NW_006408542.1:19105858-19132786 GCF_000296735.1 Chrysochloris asiatica
GTCCAGGAGCAGAGGTCCCTGGGACCATCAAGGGAGAAGAGCGGAGTTCGGGACCCTACCCAGAGAAACAGTGACACCAGAGATGGAGGCAGAAAAAGATGGAGCAGCTAGGGACTCTAGAACCAGAGAGGGACAGAGGCTGTGTGCTGACGACTGAGGGGCAGGCTTATGGTGTATAATCTTTGATTGTTTGGTTGTTTGATGATGCATGGAGGGGATTGTAATCATGGCAATGAAACAATATATGACAGGATGAATGTAAAGCTAATGTTCTCCCATGTAAACTATCACATAATTGACAATAAAAACTTTAAAAAATAAACCAGTTGCCATCTATTCGATTCTAACTCATGTTGATTCTTTGTATCATGGTAGAAATGCTGTGACATTTTGGAAGCAAAGTGCCAGGCTTGCATCTCAGACACTTCTGGGTATATTCGAATTTCCAACCTTTCAGTACATGGCCAATTTTAACCTGTATAAAGTTTCTAAGGAATAGCTCGTAAGTTTAATCGCTAATCTTATGGCTCAAACCAATCTTACAGTTCATTGCTTATACTATAGTCACACTAGGATGCCACAATCCATCGAAATGGCTTTTAAAAGAACAAAAAGGAACAAACGAAACATCTGACAACACCAAATACTAACAAGAATTTGGAGAAATTAAAACAAGCATATTTCTGGTAGGAGTACAAATGGCAAAATCATTTTGGAGGATGATTTGGCAGTTTCCTACACTTACAAAATATGACATAGCAATCCTACTCCTAACGCAAGAGGAATGAAAACTATGCCAACACACAGATGTCTGTGTGGATATTTGCAACAGCTTTATTTATGATTGCCCCAAATTGAAAACAAGACGTCCTTCAACCAGTGAATAGACAAACTGTGGGACATTCATACAAATGAATGGAATACTATTCCACAGGTAAAAAGAACAAAGTATTGATTGAAACAACAACATGGATGAATCTTAAATGTATTTTGTAAATGAAAGAAGCAAGATCCAAGAGCTTCATATTGTATGATTCCATTCATAACGCATTCTGGAAAAGGCAAAATTGTAAAGGCAGAGATCACACTAGTGGCTGTGAGGGATTGGAAGGAGCTGACTATAATGAGGCAGCAGGAGGGAATCTGGGGGGATAATTGACCTCTTCAATATCGTATCTGGAAGGAGCTCTGGTAGCATAGTGGTTACGAATCGGGCTGCGAACCTTAAGGTCAGCGGTTCGAAACTACCAGCCGCTCCACGGGAGAAAGATGAGGCTTTCTACTCCCGTAAAGATTTACACCCTCGGAAACCCTGTACAGGGTCGCTATGAGTCGGAACCGACTTGACGGCACTTAACAACAACAACAACATATCGTATCTGGAGTCCTACTGTGGTGCTGCAGGATAATGTACTTGATGGCAAGGTCAGTTTGAATTGCAAGGTTAGCAGTTCAAATTCACCAGCCGTTCCTTGAAAACCCTATATAGGATCGCTATGAGTCAAGACTGAATGGATAGCACTGAGCAATAACAACAATATCATATCTATGGTGGTAGGTAAATGATTCTATGCTTTTGTGAAAACTGTTTTATGATGTATAGAAATATACACCACAAAGAATGAATTTTACAGTATTTTTTTTAATCAGGAGGAAATTAAATAAAAACCATGATTTGAGAAGATGCTCAAAGAGAGTACAAACAACTACATTACAAATTAAGAACAAGACCATACAGAAGGAGGTGGGGAAGAAAAGAACAAATCTATGTAAGTTAGGAAAACAGTACTTTGGATATTTTAAGGTGAAAGGAAAAAAGAACTGTACACACATACTGTAGTTAATAAGTTTGTTTCTCACACAGGCATTCATTAGCAATTCTAAGAGTGGATTCTTACATTGGATAAAATAAGTAATTATGCTACACGTAAGGAGAACTGTCATTTTTAAAGATTTTAAATCATTAAAGAGTTCACGATTTAAAAGATTAACAGAACACTATCCCTCAGCATGGAGTCCCGGTGTGGCACTCTAGGATAAGCACTAGACTACTAATTGCAAGTTTAGTGGTTCAAACCCACCAGCAACTCCTGGGAAACCCCATACAGGGTCACTACGGGTTAGAATGAACTCAACAGCACTTAATAACAATGACAACAATCCTCTAAGGAGAAGCATAAAGAGTGATGTGCTCGACAATTCTATGCTAACCCACCCAAAGGCACCTCAGAAGATCTTGCTTCCTCAAGGCCACAACGTTGAAACCCTATGGAGCAGTTTTACTCAGCACATAGGTGGTTGCCCTGAGTCAGAACTGATTCAATACCAACTACCAACAACAACAGCATCCTTCTACACAAGTGAGAAGTACTCCAGAGATTATCATTTAGTTTTGCACAGTCTTGCTTCTGTGTATTTCTTGCAGATTACTTTTCTTCCATTAAGACCTTATGTGATCTGGGATCTGGAGCAAACTTTGTTTTGTGAGGTCGAGCCACAGGCCAGGGTATAAGCTCTTGCTTAGTAAGCAGATGGGAGATGGGAAAGGTCAGAGTACAAAAAGGAAAACTCTGGTCATTCTGGGGAACCAATAAACAAAGTTTCATTGAAGTCCATCTTAATCTCCCAGAGACAAGACAAGCCTTCTCTCAGTTCTTAGAAACCTGTTGATTCAAGGATCAAGGATAATCTGGGAGATGTATGCCCATACTCCATCTTTCTTCTCCTCCTCCCTGAGGAGACTAAACCCAGGTTTTGTATGTCCATTGGTACTCTGAAGATCATCCTACAGGATTTATATTTATGCCCCAAGCATCAACAATCTGCCGAGGCAAGATTATGTTATCAAGCTGTTAGTAATAAATGATTCCAAAATCTCAGTGGTTTAAAACATCAAAGGCTTATTTCTTGCTTATTCTACATGGGTAGACTGCAGAAGTTATTAAACAATATCATTAATATCACAAATAAAATTTTGTTGATAATTCAAAGATGGTTGCAGCAGTGCATCAAACAGGGAGCTGTCAGAAATTCAAGGTAAATTCTGAAGAGGACATACAATGAGGACTATCACTGCTGGTGTCAGATAGGTCTTGGCTGAAAGCAGCAAATACCAGAAAGATGTTTACTTATGTTGTATTGACTATCCAAAGGCATTAGACTGTGTGGATCATAACAAATTATGGATAACACTGAAAAGAATGAAAATTCCAGAACACTTAACTATACTATTGCCGTTGCAGTTGTTAATGCCATCAAACTGGTTCCGACTCATAGTGACCCTGTATAGGATTTCTAAGGAACAGTTGGTGGTTTGAACTGCTGACCTTCTGGTTCAAACCGACTTTGCAATACAGTGCTTATCCTACAGCACCACATATTATGCAATATTGTCAGGAGGGACCAGTCGCTGGAGAAAGATACCATGTTTGGTAAGGTGGCGGGTCAGAGAGAAAGAGGAAGACCCCCAATGAGATGGATTGGTCAAGTGGCAGCATCAATGGACTCAAGCGTGGCAACAGTAGTAAGGTTGGCCCAGGTTTGGGCAGTGTTTCATTCTGCTGTGCATAAGGTTGCTATGGGTCGTTACTGACTCGATGGTACCTAACAACAACAACATACATAGACCAAGAAGTAGTCATTCAAAAAGAACAAGGAGATACTTTGTGGCTTAAAGAAGAAAAAGTATGCATCAAGTTTACAATACTTATTCACCACACTAATTCAATCTGTGTGCCCAACAAATAATCCAAGAAGCTGGACTATATAAAGAAGAATACAACATCAACATTGGAGGAGGACTCATTAACAACCTAAGATTACTGATGACAATAGCCTTACTGATGAAGATCAAAGACTACAGTCTCCAGTATGAATTACACCACAACACAAAGAAAATAAAAACCCTCACATCATGATAAGCAAAGGAAATACTGAAATTGCAAAGGAGTTGTGTTCTGTTTTTGTTTTTGTTTATTTACAGTGAATGCCCGTGGAAGCAGCAGTAAAGAAATCAAACAACATATTGCACTGGGCAAATCTGCTGCAAAAGACCTCTTAAACATGGTTTAAGAAAGCTGTTACTTTGAGGATTAAGATGCTCCTGACCCACACCATAATATTTTCAATTGCCTCACATGCATGCAAAAGTTGGGCAATAATGAGAAAGACCAAAGAATTGATACCTTTGAATGATGCTGTTATTGTATTCCGAAATGCCATCCAGTCGGCTCTCACTCACAGTAACCCTGCTCAGGGTTTCCGAGGTGTGGCTGGTGGATTTGAACCGCCTACCTTGCAGTTCAAACCGACTTTGCAGTCCAGTGCATGTTGGCAATTAATATTGTACTGTGGTCTGCCAGAAGATTGAATAAATCTATCTTGGAAGAAGTACAGCCAGAATGCTCCTTATAAGTGGTGATAGAATTCTAAGGACCAGTCAGTCTGTGGAGAAAAACATCAATGCTTGGTAAAGTAGAGGATCGGTGAAAATGAGGAAGACCCTCAGCAAGATAGACTGACACAGTTGTTAACAACGATTATGAGGATGGCCTAGGACTAAGTAGTGTCTAGTCATTTTGTTGTACTTCACAAGAATACATTCTATGGCAACTAACAAAAATAATCACAGGTTCTGCTTTACATCTCCACTCTAGGATCCAGACAGATGCCACAGCCACTATCTGGAGCCAGTGATGACTGTGAGTGCTGGCGTTTGCAGCCTTTGCTTAGAAGCAACCCACTCTGCTTGCATTTCATTGGCCACTCATGACTGAAATAGGGCGGAATGTACTACTCTCAGTGAGGGTCAGTTAGTGGTCAACAATAACACAGTCCATCACACAGTCCTTGTTCCTTGGGGAAATAATACCCCCATGTCCCAACATATTCTGTCCACTGCAAGAATTCTTGATGCCTCTGCCTCCTGGGGATGCAGTTCAAAGCCCTACGAGGAGGATTTGTTTAAAGTTTAGCGGTCTCTGTTACTTCCCTCAAATGTTTGTTCATTCCCTATCTCATTGGCAGACTGCTGGCCACCAGCAAACGTGGGCTGCCCACAGGGGCCACCATGTGACTCACTGACTTCCCAGAAAATAATCAGCAACCGGAGATTAGTGATGCACCAGCCTAGTTTTCCCTCTGCTCCTTCCCAGAATCAGTGACTGCAATCCTGACAGATTAGGAAAACTGCTATCAGTTACTTGCATTTTTAAGGGCAACAGCACAAGTGAGCTTTCTTTTTTTCTTTTTAAATAGGTAAGGTACTCCCTAAGATTGGTCCCTTAGTAACAGATAAAGGAAGAGGAAGGAGGATGTCATGTCAGATGTCTGAACTGTGTATCTGAGTGTGCGCATATTTTCTATTTAGATGGACTTCACCTTTCACCAATTTAACAAATCAAACCACTTTCCATGCACATTCACACCACTCTTAAAATAGCCAGTTTCCATTGTGCATTTAAAATACTAGATTGTTTTACCAAAATCTGATTCATACCCAACTTTTCAGGAGCATTGTTCTTTCATAAAGCAAACTGTAGACAATGTGGAAATAGAGGGTCTCAGATAGAACAATTGGAATATTTGTGACTCACCCAAAACTTGCTTCCCTTTTGGGATGGGGGATTCCTGGTAGGGAGGAAACAGCTTCATTCACTAAGTCAATAAATACTTGTTTTGCTGAATGGCTCCTAAATGCGGAGTCCTCTGCTAAGGAGACCTTAACCACCACTGCTAACTGAAAGGTTAGCAGTGTGAACCGGCCAGCCACTCTATGAAAGATAAGACCAGGCAATCGACTCCCTTCAAGATTATAGCCAAGAAAACCCTATGGGACAGTTCGGCTCCACAGAACACACCACCACCATCACCTTCCCTGCTAGGCATTTACAAGGTAGCTGGGTGATTCTTTTCATTTATATGGCATCCTTGAGAGATGTTTTCTATCAACACATCAGCTGAGGAAACAGACCTAGAGAGGTTGGTCCTTTTACCTCAATCCACAAAGCCAGTCCCTTACCATAGCCCTCTGGTGTCCTGCTAAAGACTTAGTTCCACTGGACAAATCCCCCAACAGATAAACGTTGCTGAGGTTGCCTTTGGTCTGAAAACAACCCCAACCCTTTTCTTCTCCTGGGAGTCACCACTGGTATACACCATTCTCTCCACCTGTGGCCTCCCAGAACCCCACCCTGCCAATAGAACAGATTGTGGCACCAAATGCAGCAAATCAATTTGGCCCATAGAGCGTCTAAGCTCAGGTTTTTCTATTTGTTTAAATTAATCCTTTGTTATTGCTCAGAATTAATGTCTTACTAAATCAGGGCGGACCTTTATTGGCATGTGCTGGTGAGGGTAATGGCTTTGCAGATCTGGGCATGATTGTTCTGGGCATAGAAGCCAGCACCTTGCTTGACCTGGGCAAGGTGGCTGTGACAGTAGCCTGGAGCAAGTTGTCCAGACCTGCAAGATCTGGTCAGTCACACTTGTCAGCTGGTGGGATTGACTGTTGTGATTCAGAAAAGCCACTAGCAAATGCTGCTTCCTTCCTCAGGACTAAAGCACATGCTGCCCCAAAGACAATGCTAATATCCATGGGAGAACACCAATACTTTGAAATACAACTTCCACACTGACCTGCCACTTGGTGTCAAGACCTCCTCTCTACAACAGTATTAAAAAGAGGTTGGGATTGAGCTCTTGGAGGCTGATTTGAGACCCCCAAAGTTTCTTCAAAAGCACATGGGGGAGAAAATAATCTTAGAAAGCCAGTGAGAACAAAGGCATGCTCTCAACATAAAAGCCCCTGTAGTTGCAGTTCAGGATTTCAAAGGTGATCTAACTGGGAAAATATCACTTAAGTCACTGTGGGTTAATGTGTTGGACTGCAAAGTCAGTTAGAACCCCAAGGTTAGTGGTTCAAGCTCACCAGTCACTCCTTGGAAACCTTATAGTGGGTCGCTATGGGTCAGAACCAACTCAACAGCACTTAACAAGTTAAAACCAGCAAAATCTACTTGACATAGATTCTAATTCACGGAGATCCCACGTATGTCAGAGAAGAACTGTGATCCATCAACCAGTGGCTGATGTTTTTGTAAAGTGCCAGACCTCTTTCCCATGAGCCTCTGCACGTATTAAAGCCGCCACATTTTGGTGTGCATTCACTATTTGCACAACTCAGGGACTCCGTCATATAAACTGTGTGACCTTTTATGCCTTCATGACTTTCCTGTCCGTCAGGGCTGCCCTATATCTGGTCACCTTCTTTACAATATCCGTTTCTACCCCTGTCTATCTCCCCAAAACCTTGCTCCCTGCTCTCTTTCTGCATTTTATTCAAACCTCAATCCCAGAGCCTGTACAATATGGCCTGACTATTGTTGTTCTAAGGAGCTCTGGTAGTGTAGTGGTTACGAGTCAGGCTGCTAACCTCAAGGTCATCAGTATGAAACTACCAGTTGTTCACAGGAGAAAGATGAGACTTTCTACTCCCGTAAAGATTTATAGCTTTGGAAACCTTAGGCAGGGTCACTATGAGTCAGAACTGACTCCACAACACTCCACCACCATGGTTGTTGTTGTTGTTAATGCCATCTAGTCTGCTCCGACCCATAGCGACCATGTATAGAGTTTCTGTGGAGCAGCTGGTGAGCTTTAACTGCTACTTGCAGTTCAAACTGACTTTGCAGTCCAGTGCATTAACCTTCAGTGCCACACCATAGTTGGGAGTATATACGGTGAGGTGAGTGGTCTTAAATTTCTCCTTGAGTACAAGACCCCCTAGCATGGTGCCTCTCACAAAGTAGATATCCAAAAAGGGTTGTGGGATTTAACTGAATATACCCTCCCTCCCTTCTACCCTAAAGATTTTCATGGTCTTCATCAGTGACTCCTTTTCAACATGCAACAACACATCAATGAGCCGAATCCTTCCTCTCAACCTTTTTTCCTCAGAAAGAAGTGATCAGGTAGAGGAGGCTTCTTTGCTACTCTTGATTTCCATGAAAACGAAATTCTCTGTAGGCTCCTGGTTGCTGACTCCCCATGAAGGTGAACTGAGTTAAATGAGGTCTCTGGTTGGTGCAAATGGTTTGTACTAGACTACAAACCTAAACATTTGGTGGATCAAACCCACCCAGAGGCACCAAAGAAGAAAGACCAGTGACCTGCTTCTGGAGTGGGGTTGCAATTAGTTGGAATCAGTTCAACTTGATAGCAACAAATTTGGTTTGGTTTATTGTTTTTGTTTTTGTCTTTTTTCCAATGTGAGCTGAATTACTTAAGTGATGTGTTTGGGAGGGGAAGAGAGTCTAAACAGGCCAGCTGACCAGAGAGTTCTGCTCTTAGATGCTCTGCCCAGGTTAGCAGTAAAAGTCCTGTTTCCTCAGAGGAGACCTGTTGTTGGGTAGGGTCTGCCTAAGTCAGACTTCTCAAGGATCTGTAATCATCACTAGATCTGCCCATAATAAAGGCGGCCTTTTCCCGTTCACCTGCTAACTCCTGTTAGTCAGAACTGGGTGAGGAATTCATAGTATTACATATTGATCTCCTCAAGCTCCAATAGGCCCCAGAAAGAAAACACAGGCATTTTCAAGGATGTCTTGTGTCCAAGAGGCACATGGTAAGTTGGGTCCCCAGGGTCTGGTGGCCCCTGTCTGGGTCTCTGAATCTGCTCCTTGTTGCTCTCTCCCTCTAAGGCCTCCTAACATGTGTGAGTGCGTGGCTGGGTCCAGGGAGCTGCAGAGTGTTGAATTGAATACTGTGTCCAGCCCAGGGTAATTACTCAAGGTCAAAATGAGTCAGCAGGCAACCAACGTTAAAAACTGTGGCTCCTGACTCAGGCCTTCACTCACTGTGTCCACAGTCTCCAGAAGGCAGCCTTCTGGAGTCCTGAGGAGCCACCAGGGAGCTGGATTCAGAAATTACCCCAGGCCCCATTTGACCTTTTTAATTAGATCCCCCCACCTCATCCAGCTCTCTGTCTAGCCTGGTTCCCTAGAGATCAGAAGTGCTGGTCAGCACTCCCTGATCAGGAAAAAAAAAAAAACATTGGTTGCAGTTGAATTCTGTACCCAGCCCGTGAAAAGAGGAAATGGGTACGCACGGAGGATACACAAGGAGGGTCAGTGGAGCCTAAACAAAACATGTATTTTAAGATTTTGGGATCAGGATAAACTCTTAATGGGTTTAGTTTTTGAACCAATTTTTGAGGATTTTAAAATATATATATGGAGTCCTGGTGCATTGCTGTGCGTTAATGCGCTGGACTGCAAAGTCAGTTAGATCTACAAGGTCGGTGGTTCAAGCTCACCAGTTGCTCCTCAGAAACCCTATACAGGGTCGTTATGGGTCAGAACCGACTCGATGGCACTTAACAACAAACAACAGTATTTTCCTAAGGAGATGAGGCTTGAAAACTTAAATGGAGCACAGATTGGATAAATATTCCTATAAAGACAGCCTGAAATTTCTGAGCCCAATGTGGATCCTAAATTAGATCATTCCAAGAGTCACTCTATCTTCAACCAACTCTACAGCCCAGTTAATCAGGAAGTTAAGTAGCTCGGAAAGTTTCCATAGCTTGGTTAGCTGCCATTTCCATAGTTTAGTGCATTAATCAGTTCCTAGTCACCAAAGAACAACTCTGGTGTGGGACTGTAGGATAAGCACTGGACTGCTAACCACAAGGCTGGTGGTTCAAATTCACCAGAAGCTTTATGGAAACCCTATCCAGGGTCACTATGAGTCAGAACTGACTTGACTGCACTTAACAACAACAAAGAACAACTCGACAAGCAAATGTAAGCAAGCTTTCTCTGTCAGAGATGCTTCAGGGTCATTCAAGATTTCAGAGTACTCTTGGGAGCATCATTCTCATGAAGTAGACCTGTGCAGCTAGAGAGCATGTGATCTATGGAAGGGGCTAGGAGAAAGAAAAACTCAGTTTACAAGTGTGGGGAGGGAGGTGTAGACAACCCAGTGGACTGAGAGAGTGAGCTTCCTGACACTGGGAAGGACCAAGAGAGACTGCCCATGTATCTCTCATGGGGGATGTTCAGAGGGGGATGTTTATGGCACTCTGTGAGGGCTAGCTCCCAAGACACTTCCCACCCAAGTCACTGATTTCACGGAGGTCCAAATACTGGTACTGAGTCAACATCAACCTTATGTGATGCCCTAAATGCTGAAAGAAAGACAGAAAAGAAAAAAAGACAGGGAAGGAATAACAGAGGGCAGGGGGGAGGAGGAAATAAAAAAGAGAGGAAGGAAATAAAGAGAGAAGAAAATTTTTTTAAAGTAGGAAAATATTTTTTCCTTTATCTCCTCATAAAAACAGGTGGAATGGGGAATCTTACAGTATTTAACAGTGGATACACAGGAATCTACTCATATTTCTTGTGTTTTCCTGGGATCAGGAGGGGGGCTGTTTAGGGCTGGGCTAGGTTGGGAAAGCTGGGTTTTATTGTTCCTATAAGACCATGAACATCTGCATACAAGGGACTTCAAAAAAGTTTATGGGAAAATTCAGTTATCTTTTAATTCCCTTTTTCTATGACCCTGTTTGAAACCCCCTGGTAGATCCCTCACCCACTTGGAGATGGCAGTGATAAAGTTCAGAGTTGCCAGGGGAAGACAGTGGCTGGCCTCTCTCCGGTTTTCTTGTTTTCTGTTTACCCAACGCTTCCCACCCTTGAATTCATGTGGAAACAATTGAGGTAACTCAGAGACAGAATAAGCATGTAGGAAGCCAAGGGAGTGGGGCCAGCTCTTTGTGTGGGAAAAGAATGTGGTTCTGTAGGGGAGACTTGATAGACCCTCAGAAATAACCTTTGCCCCCGCCCCCCACTTCGCAACACCACTCTCCCTCCTCCCTGAATACCCACTCCTCTGCCCCACCAGACTCTCATGAGGTAGGGTCTTCCACCTGCTAAACTGCAATGCCAAACCTGGAATCCAGAGCTCTCTTTAATTTAGCAAATCTCCAAGTAGTTATCAAGAAACAAATGAATCTCGTCCATCTCCCGTATGTTTATTTTCCACCTTGAGATGTTTTAAATTTACAGAAAAGTGAAGAGTAATATAAGCACCACTTCATATTTTCACCATCTAAAATTTAAACTGTTAAAATTTTCTTTTCATATTTGCTTCCCATTTTATTTCAAAGAAATAAAATATTTTGGGGGAAAAAACCAAGTGCCCTGTATTCATGTCCCAATCCTATTCTTCTACTTACTTGTTTGCTCTTTTTATTTAAAATTACAAATGGGTTTTGTAATTTCTTGATGTTTTCAGGATTTAGCGTCCTAAAAGTTTAACGGGGCCGTTAGGAACTAGGAGTGGGTGGTGGGTTGCACAATGGAGGGACCCTGTCCATGCCGATTCATGTCTAGCAGCCAGTTGGGGCTGATGACCCCTCATTCTCTTCTCCTTCTCCACTCCTGGATGGCAAGGCAAAGCCAGCTTCCTAGAAAACCCCGCCCAGGCTTCCGCGACTGTGGGCTTTTCCTGCGAGCCATTGTGCCGGCTGGGAGGATCGAGCTGGGCCCAGCATTGTAGCCCAGGCGTTTCCGGGACGCGAGGCTTGGGCAGCCTGGCAGGGCGGCCCCGCAGAGGAAACGCTTTATTCCCCAAGTGGCACGTTCGCCTCGGCTGTGCCAAGTGCCCCGCTGGGCGGTGGTGAGCGGAGGGGTACCTGCGCCAGCTGGGTGGCAGGAGGTTGGAACCTTCAAGGTTTGCAGTGAAACTCATTTTTGCAGGCGTATCCACTTGGGGTTCTTCATACCCTTAAAGATAATAGCTCTCTTCCTGAGCGCCAAACTCATGTTGGGCACGAGAATTATGAAGTTTTTACCTTCATTCATTCCACATGTGTGACAAGCGTTGTTCCAGGTGCTGGGGTTACTTACAGTAGGGATACAAAATACATAAAGCTCCTTCTCCCAGAATGGCAGACAATGAATGATAGACATAAGTAAGTATATTATACAGAAAGAGTTCTGGTGACACACCATTTAAAGATCGCAAGTTCAAACCTGCTTAGCAGCTCAAGGGGTTCTCCCTGATAATCTGCTGATTATCAACTCTTGTAAAGATTGTTGTTGTTGTTGTTAAGTACCACCGAGTCGACTGCGACACATAAAGACTGTATAGGGTTTCTGAGGAGTGCTGGTGGGTTTGAACTTTGCAGTTAGCAGTCCAGTGCTTACCCTACAGCGCCATACTAGGACAGCCTAAAAAATCCTATGGGGGAGTTCTACTATGTTTATTTATGTTTATTTTCCACCTTGAGATGTTTTAAATTTACAGAAAAGTGAAGAGAAATATAAGTACCACTTCATATTTTCACCATCTAAAATTTAAACTGTTAACATTTTCTTTTCATATTTGCTTCCCATCATTTTATTTCAAAGAAATAAATATTCATGGCACTCAACCATAACAACACATTTTACACTAGATGGTAAATACAATTTAAAGGAAAAACAAGGTACCAGACCAGACCAAACCCACTGCCCACCTCAACTCCTGCTCACAGTGACCCTGGACAGGGTTTTCCAGGCTATAAATCTTTAAGCAAAAAACCCGCCTTTCTCCTGAGAAGTAGCTGGTGGATTTGAACCTTTAGGTTAGCAGTCTAATACTTACCAGAGTCACCAGGACTCTAGATTGGGGCTGAAAAATAGAGGAAGGTGAGGAGTGAGAATTTCCAAATAGACATTTGAGAGAGATAATATTATAGGTGAAGGGAACACACACTGAAAAGTTCTGAAAGAGGAATGAGCCTTGCATTCCTACAGGTTCTCATTTGGCCTCCCAGAGCTCTGCTAAGAGAGGGAAAAAAAAAAAAAAAAAATCCCTGAGTCACATGTCTGTGCACCAAGGTTGTTGTTGCTAGATGTAGTCAAGACATGCAATCAAGTCGATTCTGATTCAGTGACCCTATGCGTAACAGAATGAAATACTGCCCATTCTGAGCTATTCTCACACATTTGAACCCATTGCTGCTGCCACTCTACCTTGTTAGAGGTCTTCCTCTTTTTCACTGATCCTCTACTTCACCAAGCATGATGTCCTTCTCCAGGAACCTGCTGATAACATGTGTGAAATATGAGAGACGAAGTCTTGCCATCTTGACTTCTAAGGAGCATTTTAGCTGTACTTCCAACACAGATTTATTTGTTTGTTCTTTTGGCAGTCCATGGTACTCTTAATATTTCTCTTCCAACACCCTAATTCACATGCATCAATTCTTCTATGGTCTTCCTTATTTATTGTCCAACTTTCACATGTATATGAAGCTACTGAAAATACCATGTCTTAGATCAGTGCACCTTAGTCTTCAAACTAATACCTTTGCTCTTGAATACTTTAAAGAAGTCTTTTGCAGCAGATTGAACTAATGCAATATGTGGTTTGATTCCTTGACTGCTGATTCTATGAGTATTGATCATGGATTCAAGTAAAATGAAATCCTTGACAATGACAATCTTTTCTCCATTTACCATTATGTTACTTATTGATCCAGTTGTGAGAATTTTTGTTTCCTTTACATGGAGATGCAACCTATGCTGAAGGCTATATATAGTCTTTGATCTGCATTAGTATGTATTTCAAGTCCTCTTTGCTTCCAACAAGCAAGGTTGTATCATCTGCAGATCACAGATTTTTAATGAGTCTTTCTCTCATCCTGATGCCATGTTCTACTTCATATAACCCAGCTTCTTGGATTATTTGCTCAGCATGGTGCTGTGGGTTAATGAGCTGGACTGCAAGGTCGGTTTGAACAACAAGGTTGATGATTCAAACTCAAGCAGCTGCTCTTCGGAAACCGTATACAAGGTCGCTATGAGTCAGAACTGACTTGACGACACTTAACAACAACATACAGATTAAATAAATATGTTGGAATAATACAACCCTGGTGCACACCTTCCCTGATGTCAAACCATTCAGTACAGATTCCTGTGTACAGGTCTGTATACACATTCCTCATGAGCACAATTAAGTATTCTGGAATACCCATTCTTTGCAATGTTTTCCATAGTTTGTTATGATCCATGCATTTGAAAGTCTTTGCATAGTCAGTAAAACACAAGTTTAGCTGACGGGCATGCCTGGTTTCTCTGGTCTCCTGAGAGGGCCTGAGCCAGGCAGCCCCTGGCCTGCCCTTAGCTATTTTAGCAGACTGTGTTCACAGCTGTGAACTCCAGGGACACAGATTTCCTGTGGGTGAGGGACTGATGGGGAGAGAGGTCCTCATGTTAACCCCAGAAAAGGCCTGGTTTAAGGGGCATTGTTGTCAAAGAGAATAGGAGAGGCCGCCCTTCTCCCAGGCCCCATTCCTGCCATGGGTGCTAGTCTGAAGCCATCTGCACTCCTGGAAACCCTGCTCAGAAATGTGCTTCCTTTCCCTTCCCAGGGGACCCTGAGCATTCCTGGGGCAGCAGTGCCCAGCAGCACTTAGAACAGGATGTAGTAGGCTGACTGAGTGGCCTCCTTCAGCCCCTGAGGCCTACCCAGTCTTGCTTGAAAGTCCCTCACCATTGTCCTTTCTTCTCTCTCCCTCTTTCACAGTCCTAGTCCACGTCCCTATCATCTTGTCTGGGATGGGGTAGAAGGTCTTTTGACTCACCTCCTTGTTTCCATTCCCTAACAGCTAATAATTCTCCTGCCAATGTTAGAATAATCTTCAGAAACCTCTGTTTTCTAAATCACCTTTTGGCAATCTGTGAGGACCTCTCATTATTCAGAGAACAAAGTCCAGACACCCAGACCTGGCATTCAGAGTCCTCTGAAAATAGGCCCAAATTCCTCTGCGAGTTTTTTACCCCCCTTACTCCTTCTCTTCATCAATCTCCTTCCAACAGTCTACCTGTTGCTGTTGTTAAGTGCCATCGAGTTGGTTCCGACTCACAGTGACCCTGTATAGGATTTCCTAGGAACAGCTGGTGGATTTGAACTGCCAGCCTTGTGGTTCGCAGTCCAGTGCTGATCCTACAGCGCCACACCAGGAGTTCATAGTCTACCTACTATTCTTTTTGTTCTTTTTTGTTCCAGCTTTCTTCTTTACCTGTCCTGAAGGTCATTACCATATTTCTCTGCCAATCCAGTCCTACCAAATCCTTCTACGTATGAACTCTTCCCAGACAGCCCAGTTGAACCTATGTCTGAGCCCTATTTATAACCTTATAATTGTTACTTACCATGTTTATTACTTATGCTGTTACTGTTGTTAGTTACCATCAAATTGATTCTGACTTGATGTATACAGAGGAGAACTGCTCCATAGGGTTGTCAAAGCTGTGACCTTTTGGAAGCAAGCTGCCCGGCCTGGTTTCTGAGGCACCTCTATGTGTGTTTGAACTACCAGCCTCTTGACTAGCATGAATGCTTAACCATTTGTAAACTCAGGGACTCATTATTATCTCTGTTGTTTTTGATGTTGTTAAACACTGTCAAATTGGTTCCCACTCATAGCGACCCTGTATAGGGTTTCCAGGGAGTGGTTGGTGAGCTTGAACTGCTGACCTTTTGGTTCAAACCAACCTTGTAGTCCAGAACACCCACCACAGTGCCACACCAGGACTCCCATTATTATCTCTGTTGTTGTTATTGTTAAAACTGTTGAGTCAGTTCCGACCCATAAAAACCCTGTATAGGGTTTCTGAGGAACAACTGGTGAACTTGAACCACCAAACTTGCAGTTCAAACCAACCTTGCAGTCCAGTGCATTAACCCACAGCACCATACCAGGACTCCCATTACTATCTCTACTAGTCATTTAATAACAAATTAGATCAACTTGAAAGAGTTTAAGGTCCCGTCAGTCCAGAACTTCTATTGTAATCATGTGTTCTTGTCAGTTTTGACAAGTTTGTCTTAGGTCTCCATTGATAGTGTAAGAGACTTTAGTTCTGGACTTTGCCTTGCAATAGTCTGCATCTTCTACAGAAAACCAGAACCTGTGTAAGGTGGGAACCTGTACAAGAAGGAGAGCTCAAATATTTTCCACTCAAATGAGCAACAGAAAAGTGGTCAGAATGCCAAAAGCAGAAAAGTTTCAAGACCTGGAAAAACAAGACAGTCCTGTTGAGTTCCGGCTCTCACAGGTTTCACTGGATGATACCGTATTGACTGGCATGTAGTGGAGACTCAGTTCTGATGGAAAGATTCTGGTCTCCATCCCTAAGTACACCTATCTCTGCTCAATAGCCACATGCTGCAGCAACTACAGCCTTCTGAAGGGGAGCTCATACACACACACACACACACACACACACACACACGTTGAGGTACTTAATGCATTTATCATCCAAAGGGAACCTGCATTTTTAAGAGGTCCCTGGAAACAGCCTTACTTATCATCATTAATCTTTGTAATGGTGGGATGCCAGTTAATAATGGTTGGAACAGGAGCCTTTCTTGGAGCCATTCAAATCATGCCCTGATTTTCCTGCCTTTTTTGCTGAGGTGTTCTTCCAGGTATAGACTGGAGGATTGGAAGCGAAGCAAGGAAAGGCTGGTTGGTTCGAAGTGTGGTGAGACCTTGGGATTCCTGAGCCTATGAACAAGGACATAGCCATGGACAGCTAGAGGTGCAAGTGAAGCAACCAGCTGATATGAAGTGAGGGGAGGCGCACAAAAACAAACACCCAAACTTGCAGATAGTACTCATTTGACCTAGCCTTGATGGCTTCATAAACAGAACTCGACTAGAGGAAGATAAAAAACAATTTTTGATAAAAGAAATAAGTATAAAATGATACAATTTGATGAACTTGACCAATACTTACGGATGTAGTAGCTGAAAATACCAAACTGAGAGGGAAGGAGTCTTCACATCAAGGCTCAATCCTCTCCCTTCTGTATACAGGTTAGATAGGGGCGGGCAACTTAGACATTGGCTACCTAAAATAAGGGGGCAATAAAGGCATGAAGTGACTGGCTTACAAGTGTTCAAGAGGGAATTAAGTTTAAGAGTGTGAGGGGGAGGTAGTGTCCACATGGAATAGTTTTCATCTTGTCTAGACGGGTCTGCTGAAAAGAGATGGGGATAAGATTCTTATGATTCAATAGTGAGTAATTGTTATTATGACTAATTGTGACTTTCACAACTGTAAAGGTAGAAGTTTTAAAACATAAAGGGGGGAGTAGTTAATCTTATAGTCCAGGAACAGAGGATCCTAGGATCATTATGAGAGAAGAGCAGGAGCAGAATGTGGGACCCTCTTCAGAGAAGCAGCGACACCAGAGATGGAGGTAGAGATGACGACATGGAGAGAGAAAGCAGCTGAATACTCCAGACTCACAGAAAGAAAAAGACTGAGAGCTGGTGGCCAGGAGGCAGGCTTGCAGAACGTGCCCTTTGGTTGTTTAAATTATTATATATTCCTGAGTGTTTTTGTGTACATCCCCTCCAAAAAAACAAAACAAAACAGAAGTAATAGAAGCAAATACTGATGAAAGATGATGCATGGAGGAGATTGTAATCATTGCAATGAAACGATGGTGAGACCCCAATGTTCCCCCATATAAACTATCACTCAGTTTAGAGTAAGAACTTAAAAAAATAAAAGAGCAGATTAGGCTCAGAAGCAAACAGAAGATAAACACCACACCACATGAAGATCGCCAAGGAACCAAGAAACAAGGACCTTCTCCAGGTCCCACAGAGAAAGGAAGTCTTAAATTACCCTAAATTCAGATGTCTAGTACCCTAAATTCAGATGTCTCATCTCCTTAACTGTGAGAAAATAAATTTCAGTTATTAAAGAAAAAAAAGACAGTGAAGCAAGGGATCATCCGTTTTCATCATTTACAAGGAAACACATTCCTTTACCTTTACCTCCCATTCCTTTACCTCCTGCATGTACTCCTCAGATGTCATCTGAGAAGAAACCTGGGCATGGGTTGTCAGGGAAGAGTCCTTGCCACTTTGTCCTGAAAGAAAAACTACCAGAAAGAGCAAGCTCAGCCTTTGGGCCAACAGACCCACTGGGATATTACTTAAGTGAAGGGGAGTGGGACAGACTGAAAATTGCATAGTGTTCAGAACTGTAAAGATGGCTGTGGGGTTACAGGAAGATGGAAGATGGGATGAACCTGCATTTATTGAGCATGTAGTGTGTGCTAGGGACTCCTGGTGCGGTGCTATAGGATCAGCACTGGACTGTGAACCACAGAGGTGGCAGTTCAAACCTACCAACTGCTCCTCTGAAACCCTATATAGGGTAGCTAAAAGTGGGAACCAACTCAATAGCAATTAACAACAGTATTGTGTGCTAGGCACTATGCTAGTGTGTTACCTCATCTAACCTTCCAAACAGTCATTTGAAATAATTGTCATTAGCTCTGTTCTCCAACACAGAAGTTTATTTCCTCTTATACCCTTTCTCCATTGTTCTTTTTCCCATTCCCCACTCCGCCTTGATTGGAGTTTAGTATAGCCAAACCCAACAACTGCTCTTTGTAAACCCTATACAGGGTCGCCATGAGTTTGAACCAATTCAAAGGCGCTTAGCAACAATAGCAATATAGACAAGGTATATGAAAATAATATAAACATGCATGGAAGAAAATGAAAACCAATCCCATGACCAAAATATAACCATTAAGCTTTCTGGATTTCTGGCATGGCACTACAGGATTGGCACTGTGAACTGCAAGGTCAACAGTTCAAACCTATCAGTTGTTTCTTGGAAGTCCTACACAAGGTCGCTATGAGTCAAAAGTGACTCAATGCTGCTGAACAACAACATTTTAGTTTTTAAAATTCATTTTTAACATATATGATACCATATTTTAGATATAATCTTCTTTTCTAGTTTTCTTTTCTCTTTATAAGAAAAATGGATTCTAAAAAGCGATCTCTAATATCTTTGCAAATCTCATCAAATGGGCATGCCACTGGACAGCTGCTGGATGTCTGTTTGTCTGTCTTATAAAATTATAAATACTGGTGTAATAACATATTTGGACCAACAGTGTTTTCTGAATTTATGGTTATTTTCTTAGGATAGATTTGAAGAAAGGGATTTATTGGGTCAAGTGGTATAAATGTGATTTTTTAAACATAATATAACTTTTCTTCTTTGCACAATATTTAGAAAATATTAAAAAGAAAATAAAGTTACCAATAATTTTTCAAATGACTATTATCTGGGAATGTTTATTTCTCAGCTTTTTTTCCTAAAGACATGCATATGTATAAAAATACATATAGCTGCATGAAACTGGGCTTATCAGAAAACATTAAACAATAATCATATCATTAGTTAATCATTTGAAAATCTTATTTTAGTCACTGTATAATTCCACTTTAAGGATGTGCTATAACTAATTTAAGCGTACTGTTACTCATGGCCATTTGTTGTTGTTGTTTTTAAGTGCCATCGAGTCGGTTCCAACTCATAACGATCCTGTATAGGCTTTCCAAGACTATCTTCACAGAAGCAGAAAGCGTTATCTTTCTCCCGAGGAGCAAGTGACCTTGTGGTCTGTAGTCCAGTGTTTATCGTACAGAGCCATTTAAGTTGCTTCAAATGTTTCTCCTATTAATAACTCTATGATGAACATCTGAACATTTGTGAATATTAATCTTTGACCTCATCTCTGATTTCACTTCTAGGAATCTATTTGAAAAGTATAATTACTAGGTCAAAGTGTACGAGCATTGCTGAAGTTCTTGGTACATATCACCAAATTTTGTTCCAGAAATCACTGATAACCAAACAGTGATTGTCCATCTCACTACACTCGTGTCAATACTGAATATTATACATAAAAACTATAGTTATCTTTTGATAAGCAAACTAGATCTCATGTCTTTAATGTTCATTTTTATTATTAATAATGGTGCACATGTTTTGAAATGTTTATTAGCTACTTGTATTTTATCCTTTGGAATTATCTATGTTGGGCCCATATCTATTTACTGTTTTGTCTTAGTACAAGGAGACTTAAAGTTTGTAGAAAAAATTCATTATCTTTCATTATATTTTTCTACCAACTTTTAAAAAGCCCACTTGTATATTTCTTAAGGCTTTAGGCAAACTTTTTCTATTTAAAAAATATGAATTCTATGCCTGTCATATTCATACTGAAATATCTTTCCAAATAAAGAACAAAATCCTTATTTTTACACATGAGGAAACCATTTTTACAAATAAGGGACATGGTCATCCCTGGGATTTGAACTCAGGTCTGACTGACTCTAGAGCCCTAAAGCAGGAAAAAAAATATGAAGGAGAAGAAACCATGACTGTAGCCATAAAAGGTTTTGTGGTAGAACTCAAGTATGTTCTCTAGGATGACTAGAACATACTAGAACAGCTGGTAGAAGGTTTGGGAACCTTTATGGAGGAGGATCATGGGTTCCTGGTATAGAGCTGTGGGTTAATACTCTGGACTGCAAGGTGGGTTTGAACTGCAAGGACAGCAGTTCAAGCTCTGCCACCACTCCTTGGAAACCCTATATAGGGTTGCTATGAGTCAGAACAGACAACAAAAACATGGAGGAGGAAGAGGAACAATGTTCTGGGGACTTGGAAGGTAGGAAGGAATTTGGCCTAATGCCAGGTGAGCATCTTTGATCATTGTCTCCAGTTTCAGGGACATGCTCTTAGCATCCCTCAGTCCCTTCATGACCCCTCAGAAGACTGTCTCCAGCCATTTATCCACATCCTCTCCATATCTGCTTAAGTACAGCAGCACGACTTTCTACTTGTCCTAATCTGCATATTCCTAAAGATTTGAGGGAACCCTTGTTATGTTACAATATTTGGGAATTAGACATCCTCAGAGGCAACATCTTTAGTAGAGTTCAGAGTCTAGGGACTTCTTTGACCACCTTTTCTTGCCAAACCACATTTATTTCAAGCCACTGTTCTACTGATTTTGCTAGTTGCAGGGTAAGAGGAGAGACAAGGAGGGAGAAAAAGGAAAAAGGAGAAAGTACTGGGTTGTGGATTTCATTATGATAGATGCACAGTCTTCCAACTAATCTATAAACTCTCTGACTTTGTTCATCCTTCTCCACTGCTTATCTTTTTCATCACCAAGCACAGGGTCTACACTCCACAGGACCTCAAGAAAGACCTGAAAATGACTGAAGGCAGTCAGGCTGCTGTTGAAAAGGGTTTCTGCTCCTTTCCCACATGGAAGGACAAAATGTTATACAAAATTAGTAGTGAGTTGTTTAATATCCACCCTATGTTCTATGAAGTAGGATATTAGGAGTTTGGGCTGTTATAGGAACATCCAAATCGCAAGCAATAGCATTTGCTAATATCCCACCTTTGTGTTGTTTAATAAGCTTTAGTTTCACTTCTAAATAGTTACTTCTCTTTTGTCTCTTGCTGTTATCACTAGCACTGGTTTTGCTGCATTTGGGAGCCATGATGTACTTCATGATACTATTTCGTACTTCATGATGTACTTCATGATACTATTTTCGAAAGAAATTTAAACAGAGAGATAATGCTGTAATGCTCCAATACAGATTGGATGCTGCTGCCTAAAAGTTGAAGGAAACTTTTTATTTGTAAACAGAGAAAGTTTACATTAAAATAACGATAGAAAGTACACAGTGCAGTGCATACATAATCCATTAACATAGGTGTTTATTATGATTATCTAGATATATGTATTGTAGGTTATATACATTGTTGTTATAGTTAAGTGCCGTCCAGTCGATTCCAACTCAAAGCGACCTGTACAGGGTTTTCGAAGCTTTAAATCTTTGCAAGAGCAGAAAGCCTCATCTTTCTTCATTGGAGTGGTTGGTGGGCTCAAACCATGGACCTTGTGATTCATAGTCCAGTGCTTATCATATGCTATATATTGTTGTTTTTGTTACGTGCCATGAAGTGGGTTTTGACTCATAGCAACCCTGTATAGGGTTTCCAAGGAGCAGCTGGTGAGTTTGAAGTGCCAACCTTGCAGTTCAAACCAACCTTATAGTCCAGTGCTTTATCCTACAATGCCATACCCGGATACCATGATGTATGCATTGCTTTGTATATAAGAGATATTAGACACTCATGTTAAATGCAGGAAGCTATTGTGTTCACTACACCCATTTACATCTGTTCTGTCCCATTCTCGAGTCCTGGTGTGGCAATATAGGGTAAACACAGGACTGCTAACCACAAAGTTGGTGGTTTAAACCCACCAGTTGCTCCGGTACAGGGTTGCTATTAGTTGAAACAGACTCAACTGCACTTAACAACAAATGTCCCATTCTCCCAACGGAATTTCTGAACTCTATCATAACCTTGGAGTCCTGGTGTGGTGCTATAGGATAAGCACTTGACCACAGGTCAGTTTGAACAGCATGGTCAGCAATTCAAACTCAGCAGCCACTCCTCAGAAATCCTACACAGAGTCACTATGGGTTGTAACTGACTCACGGCCTTAACAACACTATGACCTTGGCCCTGGTAGTATTTTGCATTAGGCATTAAGCTGCTGACTACAAGGTCAGTGGTTCAAACCCACCTGTCACTCCATGGGAGAAAGCTGAGGCAGTCTATTCCGATAAATATTTATAGTCTGGGAAACCCTAGAAAGGGCTGCCATGAGTTAGAATTCAGACTTGATGGCAATGGGTTTTGTGTTTGGTTTTGCTTTTAAAATTTTTATAATCTTGCGGTATCATGGGTATATATATGGTCAGACACTGCCCAAGTGGACCATACACAGCTCGTGACTGTGGTTTAATTTTGCGGTCTAAGACTTTTAGTCTTTTAGAGGGAGACTAGAGGCTTCTCAGAAGAAAGGCCCTGCAAGCTACTTCAAAATAGTCAATCATCGAAAATGCCATGGAGATAATAAGTTTAGTACTTCTGTCCTAGCCCCTAGTTTGTTGCACAGTTCCTGAACTCTTAAAAGCTTGCAAGCAGCCATACAAAACACAAGTGATCTTTATTCACCTGGAACAACAGAAGAAGAAAAAGAGGAGATGGAATGTGTGGCTAATTGCCTCCATGAACAGCTGACTCCTTTGTCAGGAGATGGTGCCTAGCTACCATCACTGAACATTTTTATCAAAGACTCTAGAGAAGAAGCCTGATCAAAGGGGGAAATGCAAGACAGAATTAAAAATTCTCATGGGTTCTAGCTTTTCTGGAGCTATGGAGGGTAGATGAACTCCTGAAACTATTGTCCTGAGATCATCTTTAAACCTTAAACTAAAAATATCCCAGGAGTCATCTTAAAAACCGAACAATAGTTAGTTTAATTTGCAAAAAATGTATGCCTTGAGCATCACATGCTTTAAAAAACTATATGGGATCCCATACCAATGTTACTAACAAATTTCAGAAAAAACAGAAAACAATAAATCCTGGCAAAGGTATGGAGAGACTGGGGCCCTCCTGGTTCAACCACCCTGGAAAATGGTATGGAGCTTCCTCAGAATGTTAGAAATCGAAATACCTTATTATCCTGCAATCCCTCTACTTGGTATAGATTCACAAGAAATAACAGTCAGGACATGAGTAGATATATGCACACTATTCATAATAGCAAAAAGATGGAAACAATTTAAATATCCATCAATGGAAGAATGTATAAATAAACTTTGGTATGTACCCACAATGGAATACTATGCAACACTGAAGAATAACAGTGTTATCTGTGAAACACAGCTTAGCCGTGGCTGAGCCTGGAAGACATTATGCTGAGTGAAATTAATTAATCAAAAAGAACACATACTGTAGAAGATTACTATTAGAAACTCAAGAAAAGGTTTTTATACTAAAAGAAACATTCTTTGATGGTTAGGGGTGGAGGGAAATGAATGTAATTCACTGGCTAGAGGGTAAATACATGTTAACCAGGGTGATGGAAGGGCAATATACAAGAAGGGAGAGGGCAGTATACAAGAAAAGGAAGGTTGACAGAAGAATTAATGAAGGCAATTGAAGACACGGAGGTATGCTGGGGCTAAAGGGGATCTAGGTAAATAGTTATTTACACACAACCTTGTTACTTACAACTGTGTTCTGCGGGTTGATACAATGACAAAGACACGGGTTAAATGGGTACGGGAGGAAAAGTGGGATATAAATATGTATTTATATATTTCATATATATATATATAGGAGCTCTGGTAGCGTAGTGGTTACGAATCAGGCTGCGAACCTTAAGGTCAGCGGTTCGAAACTACCAGCCGCTCCGCGGGAGAAAGATGAGGCTTTCTACTCCCGTAAAGATTTACACCCTCGGAAACCCTGTACAGGGTCGCTATGGGTCGGAACCGACTCGAAGGCACTTAACAACAACATATATATATCACAAAAATATATAAATAAATATATATTTATATATCCCACAAATATATAAGAGTTTGAAAGAGGATATTTGTACATGGGTACTTTCCTGCATACACAACTATGAATGTGGCAGAGCATACAGTGGGCAAATGATGAAAACTGCCTAGATATTATCAAGCATCTTAAAGCAATGAGTTGCTGGGCCTAGTCTTAGGGGACAACATGGGCAATTGGCATAACATATCCACAAAGACAGTGTTCTACATCCTACTTTGATGAGTAGCATCTGGGATCGTAAAAGCTCATGAGCAGCTGTCCAAGACACAACTCTTAGTCTCTCCATGTGCAGAAGAAAGAAGAGTGATGAGAACTGAAGACACTTGGAATCAATTAGTCCAATGGACTAATAGAACATGTGACTATCAGTCTTCATGACTCTGAGACCAGAAGAACTAGACGGTGCGTGGTTACCACTACCATTGCAATTACCTTTGAAAGGGATTATATTAGAGTGTCCCAGGCAGAGTGGCAGCAAAAGTGTAACAAGACTCAAAATTACTGAAAAACAAAAATCAGGCTTACTGGTCAGAAAGAGACTGGGGAACCTGCTGAGACTATGGTCCTCAACTAACCTCCATGTCTAGAAAGGAACTCACCCTCATGGGCCAATTTTCAGTTAAGCAACAGATAGGTATATGTTGTTGTTAAGTGCCATCAAGTCGGTTCCGACCCATAGCGACCCTGTATAGGGTTTCTGAGGAGCAGCTGGTGAGCTTGAACTGTCCACTTTGCAATTCAAATGGCTTTGCAGTCTGACGCATAAGTCCACAGCACTACACCAGGACTCCAGATAGGTATACAGCAGGGACAATAGCACTAGTAAGGTATGCTTACCAGGGAATGATCAATCATTCAAGATCAAAGGGCAACATTTATCAAAGGACAAAGTAGAGAAGGGATGGGAAGGAGGGTGGAATGGAAACAGGAACCACAGGGAGGAAGCGGGATAACTGTTGTTGAAGGGAGGGGATTGTAATCACTGAGCTGAAACAAGGTGTAGGATTTGTTGAATGTAAAACTGATGATCTTGTCTGTAAACCTTCACTCAATTCACAACGAAAAGTAAAAATAAAAGATGACCCCTTTGGACTCGCAAATAACAGTCACCATAACCTTCTGAGCTGATCTCTCTGCCTTGAATTTAATGGGACCAGCAAATCCTCTCAAAAGCCCTGTTTCAATTGGATCTGTTTTGTAATATACCTGAATGAAACTATGACTAAAACTTGTCTGTAGCCATCCACTGAACACAGAGACATGTTTAGATATGCTTTGTTTGGAATAAACCTATGCATGTATGAACTGGAACCCTAGTAGCAATACTTTTTGACTTACCTTCACTGAAAAATGGAATAAAAGTCATCCTGAAGTGATCCAAACAAGGGCAAGAAAAGGAACAGAAAACTGATGGGACAAATAGAAAGTAAATAATAATATTTATTAGTTGTAATATTTTCCATAAAAAGGAAGAAATTAGGGTATACAATACCTAAGGTCCTTTCTCCCTTCCACTGTGTCTGACTTTAGTCCACAGCACATATCTTCACTTTGCAAGTAAGGCAACAGGCCAAGCTTCCTAGCAGGTTATGACACAATTGGAATGAGAGTGGAGTCTGCTGGCTCCTAGGACTATGGTTGTACATTTGGGTTCTCCATTACAAATAGAATAACAAGTTAAGGTGATAGTGACAGACAGGGTAAAGATTAGAGAAGATGTTAGTTCTACCAATTAGGGCTAGGGTTAAAGCCTGATTTAGGGCCAGAGTCCACGTTGGCGTAAATGCTAGCTTTAGTTTGGTAGTTTGATCTGTAGACTGACAGTGGGCCTGGGGCTCAGGAGGATTAGACTGGGTGGGGATGGACTAAGCCAATACAGTCTCTCACATTTGCTTTTCACATACATTAGGCACCTTGTTTAAGTTAATTAAGCTATAATTTATAAATTAATCGTTAAGGCATCATTAATAACCTCTTTTTCTCCTCTATCTCCTAAAACGTTTTCTCTTTCTTTTATCAATATATCATACTACTCATTTGTTCATTGGAAAAAAAAAAAAACTTCATTGACTACCTGTTGTATGCCAGGCTTCGTTCTTGGTCCAGGGGATGCTGTGTGAACAAGACAAAGTTCCTAACTACATAGAGCAGAGGTTCTAGTCATGGGAGACAGCAAACAAACATACAATCTAATAAAAAAGATCATTTCAGAGGGCAAAGAGTAGACCAGTGGGAGAGAGCGGACCCTCTGGAATGGGGAGAAGGAGCAGTGGGCAGCAGGAAGGCACCTGGTTTGCAAACTACTTATAATGGAAAGCTGTTTGGGAGTGTTAGCAGGGGAGTGGCGTGATCTCAACTGAGGTTTAAAAGGTGACTCTAGCTACTGTGTGGAGAACTTGTAGTGGTGGTGAGAGAAAATGAACAATTGGACTAAGAGGCAGGATTCTAGTCCCTGGCCCTCCTCAATGTGCTGTGTGATTATGGGTAGGACACTGAGCCTCTCTCTGGGTTATCTGTCTGAAAAATGCTGTATTGATCATTACTGGTGATTGGAATGTAAAGGTTGGGAGCAAAGAGGAAGGATCAGTAGTTG
>NW_006408542.1:19134901-19136622 GCF_000296735.1 Chrysochloris asiatica
TGATGGACTCAAGCGTGACAACAGTGGTGAGGTTGGCCCAGGATCGGGCAGTATTTCTCTCTGCTGTGCATAAGGTCACTATGGGTTGGTACCAACTCGGTGGCACCTAACAACAACAACAATGCTAATTATGTATGTCATAACCGTATAGTGAAAATCAGTAATAGACCTTTTTTTTTTTTTAAGCTACCTTTAAAGAACAAAGGGTGTGATCCTCATAGAAAGACAGGCAATATGGCTATTTTTCAGAGATTCAAATTTGGGTGAGTGGCATACTTTAATTACCCTTGACTTTGACTAGCCAAAAGGGCCTTGTCAATTAAACAAAAGCTCCTCCCAACTTTTTAAAGCAAGATTCAGTGTGTAGGAACCTTTTTTGCAGTTATGTTTATAGCGTTCCATAAGCAGGTCTGTGGGAAAATGGCAGAAAATTGTAATATATCATGGTAAATGTTACATTTTATAAGCTATATCTTAAGAGCCTGAGAAGATAGCAAACATTCACTCTCCTTTTTTCTCTTAGGACAAAACTGTTTAATGTGTCATTGAAAACAAAGAGTTTCAGGGTCTTCCAGATGAATGTTTTGCCAATTAACCTAAAAGAAATGTCAGTTTACGGGTTATAAATAAATGGATAATTTAAGTGCCTTTGTTGCAAAAGAAATATCTTTAAACAATTCTTCCAATGATATTGGTCTGCTTTTAAAAGAGACTAAAAAATTATTCTAGATCCACTTTTCAAAATATTAGGTAAAATTAATAAAGAATAAAGGGCTATACAAAATGGAACGCGGTAATTCTTGTCTCACTTCTTCAGATTACTGGATACTTGCTACGTATGTTCTTTTGGTTGAGTTGGCTTTATGTACTAATCATTTGAGTCAATGTCTTCCATGAACTTTGTGGTCTCTGAGACATCACTCACACAGTGACTGGTTAGCTAATTTGGTTGATGAGACCAAACTCAGCTGTGGAACCCCAGTGCCAGCAGATTCTTCTCCATCCCTCGGCTACCACTGAGACTTTGGTGAAACAGCTGGTAATTAGACATGTCTGACCAGTGCTCTCTCCACCAAGAGTGAGGCTCCTTTCCTGTGGTCCTTCCTGGCTGCCCAGGGAGGGAGGGACAGAGAGCAACAGAGAGATTGCCAGGCTCACTCCTTACTACAGGACTTCACTTCTCAGAGATGATTTCCTCTCAAGTAGAACAGGGATAAGAATTTTGTTCTGGCTTCCTCACAGTGGAATGTGAGATTAACAGAAAGCCCTGGGGAGGTGTTCAATTGTTGTTTGTGCCTTTGTTATTGCTGAGAGAACTATTCCTGTTAGTGAACTGGGAAGTAAATCCTGTGATGTTTCAAGAAAGGTTTAGCATTTCTTCAATGAAAAGTCACCCTGTGCCCAGCCATGGCCCAATGTCAGTGGAAGGACTTTTTTGCTTAAACACACACACACACACATGCAAGTAACCAGACGTCATCCACACAGACACATTGGGTGGCACTGTAGAGGAATTTTGCCTAAATACTGTATGTACTTTTAAAACTCGATCCTCACAGCATTCCACTAAAGTTGCTGTCATTTACATTTCACAGATAAGGAGCTTGATACTCAAAGACGATAAGGAGAAGTACAAACAAGATGGTGGATCGAGTGGAACTACAGTAAAGGAGCTCTGCCAGCAACAACACAGAATACCACACCAAGCAGGCTCAGGGAAC
>NW_006408542.1:19139183-19147174 GCF_000296735.1 Chrysochloris asiatica
TAATAATAATAATAAGACAATAAGGGATTTGTCCAAGGCTAGAAGATGAATTGGAATTGGAGTTCTGGAGGGGAGCAGTAAGATAAGCACTGGACTTCTGGCTGCAGGATGAGCAGTTCAAACCCACCAGTCACTCCTTGGAAACCCTATACAGAGTTGCCATGGGTCTGAACCATCTCAATGGCACTCAGCAACAGTAACAACAAAGAAGATGACTTATAGAGCTGCGAGTCAGCCCAAGTCAGTCTTGATTCTAAAGCCTTTGTACTCAGGCACAAGGTCCTAACGCTTTCATGTTGTTGTTGTTAAGTGTTGTCAAGTCTGTTCCAACCCATAGCCTTATAGCAACTCTGTATCAGGCTTCCAAGGAACACCCAACTTTGTCGTTAGCAGCCCAGTGTTTATCCTACTGTGCCACATCAGGACTCCAAACACATTTATGTTGTTGGTGTTGCTAAGTGCCATCGAGTTGATTCCGACCCATAGCAACCCTGTATAGGGTTGCTGAGGAGCAGCTGGAGAGCTTGATCCACCAACCTTGCAGTTCAAATGACTTTGCAATCTGACGCATTAGCCCACAGCACCACACCAGGACTCTAAACACATTCATAGACCCACTCTATTTCTGTCTCTCTTTTTTAATTTTTAGTAATGGTAGTTATGTGCCATGGAGCGGGTTCCAACTCTTTGTGACCCTGTATATGATTTCTGAAGAGTTGCTGGTGGGTTTGTTTGGACCAGTGCTTATCCTACTAATGATGATAAATTCTGCTGAACATAAATGACTGTTTTGCCCATTTTGAAGTGTACAATTCAATGGCATTAAGTACATGCACTGATTGTGCAACCATCACAACTCTGTAGTTTCAAAACATTTTCATCACCTCACACAGGAGCCTGATCTCCATTAGCAGTCATTTCCCATCACCCACTCCCTACAGGTTCCCTACAGATCCCTGCTTTCTGTTGCTGATGTTGCCTATTCTCTACAGTTCATATGAATGGAATCATCCAATATGTGGCCTTTTCTATGTACCTTCATTCACTCAGCTAATGTTCTCAAAGTTTGTTCACATTGTAGCATGTATCCGTACCTAATTCCTTTTGATGGGAAGTAATATTTCACAAGAACACCTGGGTGGTACAGTTAACACACGTGGGGCCTTGGTGATCTACTTCCAAAAACTGAGCCATTGAAAACCCTATGGAGCCCACTTCTACTGTGACACACATGTAGTCTCCATGAGTCAAAACTGACTCTATGGCAACCAGTTTGGTTCAATATTCCTTAGTATGGAAATACCACATTGTGTTTGTCCATGCATTAGTTGGAATCTCTGTTTCTCTTTCCAAGAAGTTCAGAGATCCAGACATTTTGGAAACCCCATCAGGCCAAAGATGATTGAGGAAAATTCAGATCTCCTGGGACTAGTTTGTCATGCATCCATCAAAGGACAAATCATCAGTCAACCAGCAAATACATTGAGGGCCTGTGCAGAGGTCTGGCAAGCAAAATACATGCGTGTTATTGCTGTTGTTAAGTGTCATCGAGTCAGTTCCAACTCAGCGACCCTGCATAGGGTTTCCAAGAGGTAGTTGGTGGGTTTGAACCACTGACATTATAGCACCACACTAGGACTCAAGAGTAATTCAAAAGCAAGTTGTAATTTTGTGCACTGTGGAGGGTCAGTGGGTGTGACAAACACAGTTTGCAACCACATCTCAGGACTGCCAAGATGGCCCAACATAGGGTCTTTCCTAACCTTATAGATGTCTGTTTCCTATATAGAGCCCTCCTTTCAGCATTGGCAGAGCCTGGTTGACTGGATAAGTAGCCAAGGCTACAAAAACTGAACTGAGAGAAGGAATTTCTTTTTATGTGAAGGAGGTTCCTGGGGAAAAGGAAAATGTAGTGGAAAGACAGGTCTTCATAGAAAAAGGCTGTGTGAGACCAGGGTCGTCAACACCCTCTGATGTGTGGGACCTGGGCCTAGATGTACTCTTGGGTGACAAGGTGACAGGGTGTGGGGCTTAGGCACTGGACCTGCCCCTATAAGACTTCGGGCAGGGTGAGAGTGAGGGTGGAAAAACCTGCCCTTCCTGTTAGGTGGGCCTCCCTGTCTCCTCCCTGCCTGACTTTCTCTCAACCCTATTTTAAAAATGTAACCAGAGGCTTCATGTGCCCCTACCCATCTACTCAGGGGGGTGGGGAGGGAGTCACCTAAGCAGTTCTATCTTTGTGGGTGGGAGGGTGACAAGTAGACCCTCCACTGCAGATGTATGTTAATTTAGCCATGGCAAAGAGTAGGGGAGAGTGATCTTTCCTGACACTTAAAAAGCAATCCTTAATTGTAATATAAGGAGCTCTGGTAGCGTAGTGGTTACGAATCGGGCTGCGAGCCTTAAGGTCAGCGGTTCGAAACTACCAGCCGCTCCACGGGAGAAAGATAAGGCTTTCTACTCCCGTAAAGATTTACACCCTCGGAAACCCTGTACAGGGTCGCTATGGGTCGGAACCGACTCGACGGCACTTAACAACAACAACAACAACAATTGTAATATGGGGAGTGTAGTGGCTCTGTATGATAACAACGTTGGGGGTTCGAGCCCACCAGTCACTCCCAGGGAGAAGGATGAGGTGTTCTGCTCCTGCAAAGATGTACACAGTTTCAGACACCTGACATAGGATCCCTATGAGTTAGAACCAACTCAATGGCGCTTAACAATAGCAACAATTATATTATAAACTGATTTATTTAAAATAAAAAGTAAGGTTTAAAATGTACAGACTTTGTATCATCTTAAGTATCCAAGGTTTGGTTGTGTTCTTAGTTCTTTCAAGGACTATGTTATCTTGTTAACACTCCTCCATGAAAGGAAATCTCTCCATCCTCCCTTATAAGGAAAATTCCGCCTAGACTTGTTTAAGGTCGATTTATTTCTTGTTATGGTAGTCCATGGTATTTTCAATATTCTTCACCAAAACCATAAATGAGATGAAAGCACATCAATTCTTGTTGCAGTTGCCACTGAACTGATCCCAACTCATAGCGACCTGTGTAGGGTTTCTCAGGTGGTTTGAACTGCAATCTTGCAGTTACCATTCCAATGCTTTTCCTACAGTAGCGCTACATCAGGGTTTTCCTTATCCATTTGGCATGCATATAAAGCTATTCAAAATACCAGGACTTGAGTC
The DNA here is from genome assembly GCF_000296735.1 of Chrysochloris asiatica. Taxonomy (NCBI): domain Eukaryota; kingdom Metazoa; phylum Chordata; class Mammalia; order Afrosoricida; family Chrysochloridae; genus Chrysochloris; species Chrysochloris asiatica. The sequence goes on from NW_006408542.1 coordinate 19,142,380, forward strand.
AGGCACACCTTAGTCCTCAAAGTGACATCTTTGCTCTTTAACACTTTAAAGAGGTCTTTGGCAGCAGACTTGCCCAGTGCACATGTTTTGATTTCTTGACTGCTGCTTTCTTAGCTTTGATTAGGATTATTCAAGCTATTCTCCCCATCTTGCATATGAGGAAGCTGGGACTCAAAGATGTTGAAGTAACTGATGGTACCTGACTTAGAAGCAGAGACCAGAACCTGGCCTCCAGGCTTCTGACTCCAACAACACTCTGCCCAACCCAGTGGGCTCAGCAGTACTCTCATACTCCACTTCTAAGTCCAAAGGAGGAAAAGACAACATTTAAACAATCTCCTCTTTCATCTCTACCACAACCCAGAACGCTTTAGCCCACACAGACCCGATTCGGTTAAGTCTTTATACTTATTTATACAGAGACTTTTCTCACATGATGCTTCATTGACTCCTCCACCATGTGAGAAAGATAGGGATTTGTTCCATTTCACAGAAAAATAAACTTAGGAACAAAATAAAACAGGGAAATGAAATCCACTTGTACCGGATCCCTTTTCTTCAGAGCTCTACCACACCTTGCTAGCATTAGTGGCCCAGCCCCCGCCTACCTCTCCCCACCCAACTACCAGCACAGTTCTGGGTTCATCCTTACAGGCCTGAGTGATTTAAAGCCACAAAAGCTGACTGGAGCGTAACCTCCCACCTGCCTGTCCCTGTACTCCCTCCAGCTCGTCATAAACTGTCCAGCCAGGCCTGTGGAGAGAAGCCTCATCAATTCTGCTGTCTCTTATACAGAGACAGTGATGGAAATGGCTCTTATTTCTGTGATGACCATGGTTGTGGAAAGTCTAGTCCTGGGATTCTTCCTACATCCACATTTCCCAGAGCTAGGGGCCTCCCCAGTGTTGCTTACACCTAAGAATAACCCCTAAATTGAACTGTGGAAGAGAATTTGATTTGCCTTTTTCCCCATCTGACACCCTCAAATTGCTGTGCCCTTCACAGTCTACACTCCCAGGACTGTACAGTCAAACCAATGCCCCTTCAATTTCAGGGTTATGATCACTGATCCCAAGCTTACGGGCACATACTCTTAAAAGAGTCTACAACCCACAGGTGTTTTGCTCTTATGCCTATTATGCAACGTTTCTATACTAAGAGTTTTAAGGTTTTACAAGAAAAACTTTTATTGTGAAGGACTTGCAGAAGGAATCTGGAAAGCTGAGCCAGGGGGTTCCCAGGCCAAGGATATTTGTTCTTAGTTCCACAGATGTGTTTAGAGTTTATAGAAAAGTACCTGTCACTGTGCTGTTATTACTGCCATGGTGGTGGTGGCTGTGTGCTGTGGAGTCGGTTCCGACTCATAGAGACCCTCTACAGGGTTTCCAAGGTTGTAAATCTTTAGGGGAGAACTGCTGACCTTGAGGTCAGCAGCCCGACTCGTAACCACTACACTACTGCCATATGACCAACTAATTATTGGGAACAAGTCTGTGGTAGGAAAGTTGGAATGTCACAAGAAAAAGTTAAAGGTCAGTCCCATTCATCACCAATATAGGTTTCACCATCATCCTCAAAACATTATTTTAGGTGATAACTCTGTGTTCTAACTACAGTACAAAGCCAGCAATAGCTAATGATCTCTGATAGACAATGATAACTAAACATGCACTAAATAGTGTTATTTCTTGATGGAGTCATTTCCTATTCTGAACACCCAGAAAAACATGGTTTTAACATCTGAGGTGCAGTGTTTTATCTGTTTAAAAGTCTGTCTCCAACAGTAGACTTAGATGTGACAGTAGAGGCATGTTTTATTCATTTTTCTGAACTGAGTTCCAATCACATTAATGAATATGTGCTAGACATTCATAATAAATGCTGAAGAATAGAAGAGTGAATGGATCAGATTAATTAAGTAAATGAAGTTTATGATACACGCCTAAAGGGAATACCTCTAGTGCAATGCAATTTGAAGAGGGAATTTAGAAAGCTCACTTTGGAAGTTATCACTCAATTACCTTTAAAATGAGCTTTCTACTCTTAACAGGTTACGGTAGTTTAGAATTTTCTAGGAGTCTTTCCAGTATTCTAATCATGGCCTTAATTATTCATTAAAACCTTGGGCATCGCTATATGTAATATTCTCAGTGCACAATCAACTCTGGGATCTCTGCCTAGGAGGCAACTCTTCAGAGCTTTACCACTGGTATATTTTTAGTCCAGAAGGCCTCTCTCTACCATAAATTACTATCTGTTCAGAATTCACTTTGCATTTTAATTTAGTCTACAGTAGAAATAATTAGGAAAGCTAAACTGCTATGATATAACATTAGGATAGGGCATGCCAAGACCCATGTCTAAAGGCTTCTAACTGTCTGTGCCTCATCTCCTCCCATTGAGATAGAACACCAAGAGCTAGGCATGACAGGGCTTTACAACCCTAGGACTCATGCAGCCCAGACTACAGCACACAGAGACACAGAGGGAGACCAAGAGAAAATCCTTGGAATGTAAAATCTTAAGAATTTACAGTCACATTCATTGTACTCACCATAGCATACCTGGTTTTCTTCACAGTGCAAAGACAGAAGCATGTACTTCAAAGAAACGAAGTTTAAATGAGGTTCGCATGGGAACTGAGTTCTTGGCTTAGCACCTGAAGAAGTACACACCTCACTGCTGTGGACTTGATTCCAACTTACAGTGACCCTACAGGACACAGTAGAACTGCTCCATAGGGTTTCTGAGGCTGGAGTCTCTACAGAAGCAGATGGAACCTCTGGCCTTTGAGTTAAGGACCAACAATGAACCCTCTGTACTACCACGACCCCTCTGGGGGACTCATGTATTATGTACAGAAGGCTTCAAAAAGTTAGTGGAAAAATGGTATGAAAAGACCATGGGATTTCCCACGAACACTCTGAAGCCCCTTTGTATATTTATTTGAGTAGGTTAATGTGTATTCCAGAAGTTGCTATTTTCAGGTATGTGATTTAGAAAGTTGTCTCCTGTATCCCAACTCTCTAACAACACTTTAGAGGAATTCAACTTCAGTCCCAGGAATTACAAAGATATTTTTAAAAATCCTTTCATAACCACTGGAAATTACAAACAAAAGAGCAAACATTTTCCTCATTAATAGTTTAGTTTTTAAACCAAACTCCTATAGTCTCATTCCCCTTCAATGCCAAAGAACTATTCATCTTTGTTAACTTATACATGAAGCTTCATAGCTTGCTACCTCTGACCACTTCTTCAAGGGTTTGCTGAGAAGAAATGATGACTTGGAGGGAGAACATTTACCACCTCCTCCCATTTTCCTTTTCTCTTTACTTCTATTAGTGTGTCTAAGATTTAAACCTGGAGAGTGGTCCAGACATGACCACGGTGATTTTCTCTCAGTACTTAACCTCCCTAACAAACTTTCCAGCGGATAATGTAGCCTGCACCAGAGTGGCTTGAAGTTGAAATGAAGTTCCTAAATGAGATGGCAAGAGAAGAAGGTGCTGGAGACCAACTCCTATGGAGTCACATTTTGGCTGAGTACCTCCCTAGGTAAGATGCCTAGTATAGTTAGTTGCCCATGAAAGAAACAGAAGTCCTGAAGACACGATACTACCCTAAGCAGTCCACAGTCAGCTTCACATCTCTGTCAGAGGCCATGCATACTTAATTCAAAAAGGCATGTTCTCTCTGTTGTTTTGTGCCCTCAAGTTGCTTCTGATACCATCTATAGAATTTCCAAGGAGAGGCTGGTGGGCTTGAACTACAAACTTTGTGGTTAGCAGTTCATGCTTATCCTTCGATGCCACATCAGGACTCTCAAAGATGCATAGGCCCTTTGAATATTGGAACTCAAACTCTAAAGACCCAATTATCTCCCTTCAATGAACAGGAAACTGTGGCCTAGAGATAGTAAATGAGGTGCTCAAGGAACTCAAACCTGCCTTTTCTGTACTTCAGAAATGCAACATGCCTCACTGGTCTTTATATCTCTGATGTCTACAAGAAGACTGGGATACAGGTAGCATTCAATAGTTGTTGAACAAATGGATATGACTGGGCAAGTGAATAAATGAATATATCAAGGTTCTTATAGCAAGTGACAACAATTATCTCTACATATTTCAAAGAGAAATTATTTAAGAGTTTTTGAGTGCTTCAAAAAATCTCTGGGGTTTCCCTTGCAAACAGGAACCAGACAAGGTTGCCTTTTATCACTCCTCCTATTCAATAGTGTGCTGGAAGTCTTAGCCAGAGCTATAAGGCAAAAAGGGAAATTAAAGGCATCCAAACTGGCAAAGAAGAAGTAAAACTCTTTCTGTTTTCAGATGATATGATCCAATACTTAGAATATCCTAAATATTCTGTAAGACAAGTTTTGGAACTCATTGATAGATTCGGCAAAGTGACAGGGTATAAGATCAACACATAAAAATCAATTGGATTCCTTTACACTTATAAAGAGAGCTCTGAAAGGGAAATCAGGACAACAACATCATTTACAATAGTCAGCCCAAAGATAAATACCTGGGAATAAATCTAACCAGAGACACAAAGAAAACTACAAAACATAACTGCAAGAAACCAAAAGACTCCTGCAGAAATGGAGGACTACACCATGCTCATGGATAGGAAAACTTAGCATTGTGAAAATGCCAACACTGCACAAAGCAATATATAGATATAATGCAATCTCAGTCCAGGTTCTAACATCATTCTTTAAAGAGATGGAAAAACTAATCACTAACTTTCTATGAAAAGGAAAGAAACTCTGGATAAGCAAAGCATT
>NW_006408542.1:19147449-19148734 GCF_000296735.1 Chrysochloris asiatica
GGAGAAAAAGGAGGCTTTCTGCTCCTGTAAAGATTTACAGCCTCAGAAACCCTGTTCAGGGTCACTATGGGTCGGAACCAACTCGAAGGCACTTAACAACAACAACATAGTCAGTTGAAGGAGCTCTGGTAGGATAGTGGTTACAAATTGGGCTGCTAAACTTCATTTCAGCAGTTCAAAACTACCAGTTATTCCATGGGAGAAAGATGAGGCTTTCTGGTTTCATAAAGAAACCCTGAACAGGGTCGCTATGAGTCGGAACCGACTCCACGGCACACAATCACCACTACCATAATCAGTTGATCTTTAGCAAATGGCCAAATTGCATTAAATGGGGAAGAGATAGTCTCTTCAACAATTGGTACTGGCAAAATTGGAAACACATTTTCATTAAAATTAATATAGACATATCTCACACCATATACAAAACAAAAAAAAAAACTCAACATGGATTAAATTCCTAAACATAAAACCTAGAAAGATACAGTTCATCAATGAAAAAGCAACAAATACTGGTGAAGGGGAAGGGGTGGAGTGACCAGAACTCTCCTACATTGATGGTGAGACTGTAAAATGGTACAACTACTGTGGAAAGTGCTTTTTCAAAAAGTTGGAAACAGAAATATCTGATGACCCAGCAATCCCTCTACTTGGTACATATTCTCAAGAAACAAGAGCTGTGACACAACTCGATATATGCACACCCAAGTTTACTGCAACATTATTCACAATAACAAAAAGATGGAGACAGCCTAAATACTTATCAATAGAAGAATGGTTCAACAAAATTGGTACATACACACAATGGAATATTATACAACACAGAATAGTGAAGAATATGCAAAACACCTCACAACATGGATGAACCTGGAGGACATTATGCTGAGTGAAATTAGTCATTTACAAAAGGACAAATATTATATGAGAGACCACTATTATATGCCGGGGTCTGGCCTCTACAAGGGGTGAGTACACGAAGGTGGGGTGTCTGGCGACAATAGAGAGAGAGAGAGAGAACAGACACAAAGAAGACAGACACACGGGTTTGATGCAAGCTGCCAGACAGACTGCTCGGTGGCAGACATTGCACACAGAACTAACTCTAGGTGGGATGTCTGGAGAGGCGAGAGAGAAAAGAAACACTCGGAGACCAGAGTGGATGCAAAACCAGCAGACAGACTCTCCATGGCCCTGCAAGCAATAATGCATGCGGGCTTCAGTCTGTGTCCGTCTTTTATTTCAGGGAGGGACTTTACACAAAGGAAGAAGGGGAATATTAAGACAG
>NW_006408542.1:19150252-19152441 GCF_000296735.1 Chrysochloris asiatica
TAAACACTGTTAACTGATGGTACATAGAGAGATTGTAATCATTTGATTGTAATGAAGCAAAGTATATTGTTGAATATAAAACTGATCATCTGCTCTGTAAAATTTCACTCAATTCACAATAAAAAGGGTAAAACAGGGGGAAAAAAATCCGAAATTTTACTTACCACTGTCCCAACTACACAAAATATGTAAGAAAAGTGACAGCTTTCTTGCTGATTTTAAAAATATTTAAAATTGCCAATATACAAGGAAACTCTTGGGCGCTCAGTTCTTTGTAACAAAGACATGAGGTCACCTGAATTGGGAGCCGACTCTATGGCAGCTAACGATAACAATATGGGAGAATAGACTGTGTCATTCTCTCTCTGAGAATAACAAGAAGCCTAAATAGACACCAACTTCATTCCAAACAATGTGCAGATTCCTGTTCTGTGAGAAAAGGAGTAACCCCTTCCTCCTTCTCTCCTGAGTAATTGACTTCAGCTCTGACACTAGCAGCATGACCCTGGGCATTTCAGCCAAGTTCTGCAGCTCCAGTCATCTCATCTCTGAAGACTTGCCTGCATGGTGGGCCTCACTGTCTCTTCCACTTTAAAATCTCTTAATTCTGCATGCTAACACCTGTTCTAACATTGACTTCCTTTGCATGCCTAAACTCTGGAACACTATAGAAGCCCCCAGATCTACCCTGTAACCCATGCTCTAGGATATTAAAATCCATTTCGCCACCGTAATATAAATGACACAAAGGAGTAAATATGTGGGCATCCAAATAATTTATAGCAAACAAGACTGTCTAGGAGTCCTGGCATGGTGCTGTGGGATGGGCACTGGACTGCTAGGCTCAGGGTTGGTGGTTCAAACTCACCAGTTGCTCCTTGGAAGACCAAGACAAGGTCACTATGAGTTGGAATTCGACAGCACTTAACAACAACAGACTTTATAGGATGAAGACCAGAGACAAGTTTATGGAGTGAGATCAACCCCAATAAACCATGTATTAATTTGTCATCAGAGATCTAATTCATCAAAAGTAGTTCTAAAGGAGGACTCTTGGTGTGGCAAGGTAGGATAAGCACTAGACTGCAAACCAGAAGGTCAGCGGTTCAAACCCATCAGCTGCTCTTAAGAAGCACTGTACAAGGTCGCTATGGGTTGGAATTGACTACAGCTTAACACCAAGTTCTAAAAGAATTAAAATGCATTAGACCCTTAGAGTGTACGGATTTAACTGCTACAGCTTAGATCACAGACAAGCAACCCAGATTTCATATGACAAAGAATACTTCATAATTTCATTGAAGCCCAAGTTTGAATTCCATTCCATTAAGGCTGGTGTCCGGCAGATGGTTAGGTTGTTACTAGTTGTTCTTAGTTGCTGTTGAGTTCGTACTGACTCACAGTGACCATATGCACAACAGAACAAAACACTGCCTGGTCCTGCACCAATCTCACAATGATTGCTATGCTTAAACCTATTGCAGCTGCCAATCCATCTCTTTGGGGATCTTCCTCTTCTTCACTGACCCTCCACTTTACCAAGCATTATGTCCTTCTCCAGGGACTAGTCTCTCCTGATAATATACCCAAAGTATGAGAGATGAAGTCTGGTCGTCCTGACTTCTAAGCAGCATTCTGGATATATTTTTTATAAAACTGATTTGTTTGTTCTTCTGGAAGTCCATGATACTTTTAGTATTCTCCTCCAACACCATAACTCAAATGCATCAATTCTTCTACAGTCTTTTTATTCATTGTCCAACTTTCACATGCATATGAGGCTACTAAAAATATTGTGGTTTGGGTCAGGCACACCTTGATCCTCAAAATGATATTTTTGCTCTTGAACACTTTAAAGATGTCTTGTGCTGCATATTTGCCTAATGCAATATGTTGTTTGATTTCTTGACTGCTGATTCCGAGAGGGTTGATAGTGGATCCAAGCATAATGAACTATTTGACAACTTCAGTCTTTTCTCTATTCACCATCATGTTATTCGTTGGTTCATTGGTGAGGATTTTTTATTTCTGTACATTTAGGTGCAACCTGTTTTGAAGGCTGTGGTCTTTGACCTTCATCAGTAAGTATTTTAAGTCCTCTTCACTTTCAGGAAATAAGGTTGCATCATCTGTATATCACAGGCTGTTAATAAGTCTTCCTCCAATTCTGATGCCACTTTCTTCTTCTT
>NW_006408542.1:19170889-19172131 GCF_000296735.1 Chrysochloris asiatica
TATCTAGTTTAGGAAGGTTTGGCTGCTGTCTATCTTTGATAAGGTGATATAGGAGCTGGTATTGGCTCTTGCCCAATTGGTGGAACTTCAGATGGTATGGTTGTGACAGAGTTGTATGAGCATTGTTGCTGTATCCTGATGGTTGGGAAAGAGGATAACCATTCCCTATACACACACACACACACACACAAGAAAACAAAACAGAATAGACAAACAAGCAAACAATTATGAAAAGAGAAAATAATAAAGAAGAAAGAAAGAAAAAAAATTTTAAAGTAGTAACCAGAAAAAAAGAATAGAACAATTAAAAAGAAAAAAGAAAGACAGGAAAATGGAGTTACAGGTGAGAAAAAGGAGAGAAAATAAAATTAAGACATTAAAACAAAATAAAACCAAAAACCCAGCTAAACCAAGGTGAGGAGAAATGAAAAGAGAGTAGAGAGTAGTTATGAAAGATCAAAAGGAATAAAAGAGGAAGAGGAGAAATTAAAAACAGTAGAAAAGAAGGAAAATACAAAAGTTGAGATAGAAAGGACTGGGGAACTGACCACCAATTGCTCTTACACAAGTTCAGGCTTAAACTGAAGGAAATGCTTAAAAGTCCACAAGAACCAAAAATACGACCTTGAACATATCCTACCTGAAATTAGTGACATCTCAGGAACAGATTTGATACATTAGACACTAACTACCAAAGACCAGAAGAGTTGTGGGATGACATGGAGAACATCATATAGCCCCAAACAGGATACATCTCAAATGGAAATCACCAACATCAAATTTTCCAAAACCAAAGACAAGGAAAGAATTCTGGGAAAACCTGTTTTAAACTGGGAAACAATTAATAAATTACAAGGAAATGTCAAAAAAAAATAAAAAAACCTCAAAACAATAAAAAAAAAAAAAAAAATGAGATTTAGTAAAAATTAACACACTAGAAATGAAAATGAGAAGAAAACCCTCAAACAAAATAAACTCAATGCAGAAAACTATGTGGCACAAAGAAACCAGCAGCACTACAACAGAATACACAGCAAAATGACAGCAATTACTTTATACCTATCGATAATTACACCGAATTTAAATGGATTAAATGCACCAGTCAAGGGACAGAGTAGCAGAATCGGTAAGAAAACAGAATCCTTCAATATGCTGTCTATAAGAAACACATCAAAAAGATGGAGACAACCTAAACACACAGCAACAGCAGAATGGTTAAACTTTGATACATATACACAATGG
>NW_006408542.1:19172586-19173048 GCF_000296735.1 Chrysochloris asiatica
AAAACACCTCACAACATGGATGAACATTGAGGATATTATGCTGAGTGAAATTAGTCAATCCCCAAAGGACAAACATTGTATGAGACAACCGTTGTAAAAAGTTAAGAAAAGGTTTTCTTAATAAAAGAACCATTCTATGATAGTTACCAGGTGTTGGTGTTGTCAGGTAGATTCTGACTCATAGCATCCCTGCATAGGGTTTCTAAGGAGTGGACAACTTTGCAGTTCAAAATGACCTTGTGGTCCAGTGCTTATCCTATGGTGCCACACCAGGACTCTAGTTAACATAGTTGCCAGGGCAGGCACTATAAAACAAGATGGAGGGTGGCAGAGGACAGATGAAGGTAGTAGGACACACAGGCATGAATGCAAGAGTTCAAGTGAATAGAGGTAAATATTGTTAACTGGTGGTATTTGGAAGGCATTGCAATCATTGTAATGGAGCAAAGTATATGATTTGTT
>NW_006408542.1:19174002-19314284 GCF_000296735.1 Chrysochloris asiatica
ATCACTCCTCAGAAACCCTATATAGCATCACTATGAGCTGTAACCAACTTGACAGCAATTAACAATACCAACATGGACAAAATATTGAATGATGCAGAGAGAATGAAAAGATGATGGAAGGTATGCACAGAGTCACTATATGTATAAGAAGTGTACACTGTATAAGAAGTGGTAGATTTTGAACCATTTTAAGAGGTAGTATATGATTAAGAACCAATTGTACTGAAGAAAGAAGTCCAAGCTGCATTGAGCGCACTGGAAAAAAACAAAGGTCCAGGAACAGATGGAATGCAAATTGCAATCTTTCAAGAAACTGATGCCACACTGGAGGCATACATTCATCTTTGCAAAAAAATCTGGAAGAGAGCTACCTAGCCAACTGGTTGGAAGACATCCATATTTGTGCCCATTCCAGTAAGTGGTGATTCGGTAGAATATGAAAATCATTGAATAATTTCGTTAATGTTACATACAAGTAAAATTTTGCTGATGATCATTTAAAAACAGTTGCAACAGTAACTTGACAGAGAACTGGCAAAAATTCAAGTAAGATTCAGAGAGGACATGGAACTAGGGTATCACTGCTGACATCAGATGGATCTTGGCTGAAGCAAAGAAAGATATTTACTTGTGGTTTTTAGACTATGCAAAGTCTTTTGACTGTGTGGATTATGACAAGCTAAGGATAACATTGCAAAGAATCTGTATTCCAGAACCCTTAATTGTGCTCATGAGGAACTTGTACATAGACCAAGAGGCAGTTTTTAAACAGAACAAAGGGTGCTGAATGGGTTTAAATTAGGAAAGGTGTACACCAGGTTTATATTCTTTCACCATACTTAATCTATATGCTAAGCAAATGATCCAAGAAGTTGAATTATATGAAGAAGAAAGTGGCATCAGGATTGGAGGAAGACTCATTAACAAACTGATATGCAGGTGATACAACTTTGCTTGCTGAAAGTGAAAAGGACTTAAAATACTTACTGATGAAGATCAAAGGCTACGGCCATCATTATTGATTGCACCTCAATGTAAAGAAAACAAAAACCCTCACCATTGGAGCAATAAATAACATCATGATGAATGGAGAAAAGATTGAAGTTGTCAAAGTCTTCCTATTGCTTGTATCCACAAACAGCATTCATGGAAACAGCAGGTAAGAAATTAAACAATGTATTGCATTAGGCAAATCTTCAGCACAAACCTCTTGAATGTTCAAGAGCAAAGATATAAGTGAGGACTGAAGTGCACCTGACCCAAGAGAATGTATTTTTAATACCCTCATATGCATATTACAGTTGGACAATGAATAAAGAAGACCACAGAAGAATTGATGCCTTTGAGTTACAGTGTTGGAGAAAAATATTGAAAGTACCATGGACTGCCAGAAGAACAAACAAATCTGTATTAGAAGAAGTACAGTCATTTAAAAAAAACACAAACACACAAGACAAAAGCAAAAGGTCATTAAAAAGACAGGAAAGAAAGAAAGCATCAAAATGAATGCAGAAGAGACTGAAATTTGCTTTCTAACATGCTAAAGCTAGACAAGCTAAAGCAAATGAAAGAAATTAAGTCAAAGAGCTTTTTCTTAGAAGCCAGGATGGTGAGACATTGTCTCTCATACTATGGACATATTATCAGGAGCGATCGGTCCCTGAAGACGGATATCATGCTTGGTAAAGTCAGCAAAAAAGAGGAAGACCCCCAAAGAGATAGATTGGCATGGTGGCAACAGCAATGACTCAAGTGTAACTATTATGAGGCTAGTGCAGGACAGGCCATCTTTCATTCTGTAGTACACAGGGTCTCTAGGAGTCAGAACTGACTGGATGTCACCTAACAACAAGCCTTCTTCTAATTCTGATACCATGTTCTTCTTCATATTGTCCAGTTTCTCAGATTATTTGCTCAACATACAGAGTAAAAGTATACAAGTAAGTGAAAGTATACAAGTTTGATGCACAGATATCCAAATTTTAAACCACACAGTTATTCCCTTGTTCTATTTGAGCAACTGTCTCTTGGCCTATGTACAGATTCCTCATGAGCACAATAAGTGTTCTGGAATTCCCATTCTTCGCAATGTTATCCATAGTTTGTTATGATCCACACAGTCGAATGCTTTTGCATAGTCAATAAAGCACAAGTAAACATCTTTTTGTTATTTTCTATTTTCCGCCAAGACTCAGCTGACGTCAACAATGAGATTCTTCATTCCTCATCATCTAGTAATTCCCTGCGCATGTACTGCTTAACTATTAATGGATTATCTTCAGCAAAACTTTACTTGCCTATAATATTAATGATATTGTTCGATATTTTCTACTTTCTGCTGGGTCACTTTTCTTTGCAATGGGCACAATTATATCCATAATCTCTTCTAGTCTGTTGGCCAAATTCATTGGCATAGACTAGTGAGTGCTTCCAGTGTTGCATCAGTTTGTTGAACCTTTCCCTTTGTTTTCCATCATTTCCTAGAGTCTTGTTTTCGTTTTATTTTATTGTGAATTGAGTGAAGGTTTACAGAGCAAATCATCAATCTTACTTTCAACACATCATACACTTCGTTTCATCTTAATGATTGCAGTCCCTTCGATGTTAACAGTATTTCTCCCACTTCCTATCTGTATTTCTTTTTTCCATTCCTCCTTCTTTCCCAATGCTTCTGAATTTTGTCCTTGAGTAAATGATGCCTTTTTGATCTTGAATGGTTGAAGATGCTATGGTGTGCATACCTCACTAGTGTTATTGTGGTGTTACTGTACCCCCTATGGACCTACCTATTGTTTGGCTGAAAATCAAGCCACAGGGGTGAGTTCAGTTCTACACCTGAAGGGTGACCAGGGCCATAGTCTCAGGACTCCACTAGTCTCTATCTGTTCAGTCAGCCTGGTCTTTTTTATGATTTTGAGTTTTGTTCCACACTGTCTCCCATTCTATCCAGGACCTTCTAATGTAATCCCTTAGAGTAGCTGATAGCGGTAGCCAGATACCATCTAGTTCTTCTGGTCTTAGGGTCATGGAGACTGATCTTCATGTGGTTCATTGGGAGGGAAGTGGGAGTGATTCATAGGCTAGAGAGTGGACTTGTGTTAACTTCAATGAAGGAGAACGTAATATATGAGGGGAAAGTTAGCAGAAGAATTATGAAAGCAGGGGAAAACATGAGAGAACTGCAAGTGTTAAAGGGAACAGAGGTAAATACTGTTATATAGACAATCTGTGTGGCACTGCAGGTTAAGTTTGAACCACAAGGTTGCCAGTTCAAGCTCACCAGTGGCTCTTTGGAAACCCTGTACAGGGTGGCTATGAGTCAGAACCTGACTCCGTGGCACTTAATAACAACAACAATTGGTAAATACAGAGGTAGATACACAGGCTGAAGAAGTGTAGGAGGAAGAGTGGGAATATACCCACACATACGTAAAGGTCAGCAGAGGATATTTCCTTTTGCTGTAAACGTATCTATCATGGATTGAATTGTGCTCCCACCTCCTACCCCCCAGAATGTTTCAGTTAGACCAGGCCATGATTCTTAGGGGTTTAGCAGTTATGTGAAACTGTAATCACTCCTCCCCTCATAATGTCATGGATGAATGTGATCAGTCCTAATCTGATGTAATTATCCTATGCGCTGTAAATCCTCACTTCTATGATGTTAATGAAGCTAGATGCAATCTATAAGATTAGGTGGCATCTTAAATCAATCTCTTTTGAGATTAAAAGAGATTTAAATAAGCAAGCAGAGCTCAGAGGGACCTACTATCATCAAGCAAGAAGAGCCAGGAGTGGCTTATGCCCTTTGGACCTGGGGTCAATTATCTTTTAATTCAATTTTTCCATGGACCCTCTCACATATATATCAATTTGAAAACAGCTTGAGGGAGGAAAAAAGAAACCATTCCTACATTAAATGATGCTTTTTACTTTCAGAAGCCTTAAAATGTGAGCCAATAGGTATCTCATAATCTGGGAAACATGGTGTCTGCACAAATGCACTGTCTCATCCTGATGGGAAAGGCACTACTAGTTCCCTCTGCCACCACACTGGGGCCTGGCATTTTCTCTGAAGTAAGAGAGCACAGTGGCCAGGGACCAACTACTCCCTCACTGTCTGTTGAATGAGAGAAGAAGCACAAAAGCCCCTCCATAGGCAAAGACCTAGAAATGGAAGCTATTAGTCCTTGAGTCATTGAATCCAGCTGTGAGGCGCAGGGGATGCTTTGGAACTGTGAGCCTTTGAATCTGAATTTTTATCAGTAAGCACTTACAAATTCAAGTAGAAAAACATGTGACTTTTTTTTCTCCATAAACATCACAGAACTCTTGATGAAAAATAATAAGTTCTTGATATGTGAGGTCCAAATTTCACCATTACATGTGTCCGTGTGAAACATCTCAGGACTGAAAGTTTCTGAAACCAAACACAGTAAGTATGGTTTTTGGTCTGGAGGTCAGGGACGGAGGGTACAGATGCTGGAAAGTACAGGTTAGGCAGTGCTTTTCACAGGGGGGTGTGGGGGCAGGGGGCAGTGAAGTTACATGCATGTGGAGAGAAGAGGTGGTTCAGTAATAATGGCTTTTCAATAGGGGAGCTGTGGCCTCTGCCAGATGATCATTTCTTTCATCCCCACTTCCTCAACCCCAGACCAACTCAAAGGCTAGACAAGGACCACAGAGGTATTAAATGAGCTAATATATATGTGGTAGGGTCAGAACAGGTGCATGGCACTCAGAGTGAACACTTCCTTAAATTCTGCCTCTTTAGCCTCACCTTTGGTAGCATAGTGGTTATGAATCGGGCTGCGAGCTGCAAGGTCAGCAGTTTGAAACTACCAGGGGTTCCGCAAGAGAAAGACGAGGCGGTCTGCTCCCGTAAAGATTTACAGCCCCGGAAACCCTATGTAGGGTCACCACGGCACATAACAACAACAACAACAAGCCTCACCTTAGTCTTCAGCATGGTATGTGATAATACATTGAAATTTGGAAAGTACTTGTTAAATATTTCAGCCTTCCAAGATCTCTTCCCTGTTAGATCACCTATTCTAACCTTCCTATGTTGTTGTGATGCTGGAGGCTATGCTACTAGAATTTCAAATACCAGCAGTGACACCCATGGTAGAAAGGTTTTGGCTAAGCTTTCAGACTAAGACAAATTAGGAAAGAGGAAAGGCAAGTCATTTCTGAATTGTTATCCACTGAAAGCCTAAGGAACAGCAATGAAACACTGTCAGATATAGTGCTGGAAGGTGAGTCCTTCGTTTTGGAAGGCGCTCCAAATATGACTAGGGAAGGGCTGACTCCTCAAAGTAGAGATGGCCTTAATGATATGGATGGAGAAAAGCTTCTAGGAAAATTAAGTCATCAAAAATGAAATGGAATGCATAGAGATCAATATCCTAAGTATTAGTGAGCTGAAATGGATAGGTGTTAACCATTTTGAATCAATCATGGTTTAATAAACTGATCAAAAATAATTTAAGAGGAATGGCATCACATTCCCCATCAAAAGAAGCATTTCAAGATCTATCCTGATGTACAATGCTGTCTGTGATAGGATAATATCCATACACCCACTGACAAGGAAGACCAGTTAATACCACTATGATTCAAATTTACCAACCTCTAAAGCCAATGTGGCGCTGTGGGTTAATGAGCCAGACTGTAAAGCCATTTGAACTACAAGGTCGGCAGTTCAAACTCACCAGCTGCTCCTTGAAAACTCTGTACAGGTTCTCTATGGTTTGGAACCAATTTGACAGCACTTTACAACAACAACAAAGCCAATGATGATGAAATTGAAGAATTCTACCAGTTTTTTTCAGTCTGAAATCGATAAATCAAAATGCATTGATAATTACTAGTGATTAGAATTTAAAAGTTGGAAACAATGAGAAAGGATCAGTAGTTGGAAAATATGGCTTTGTGATAGAAACGATGCTGAAGACCACACGATAAAATTTTGCAAGACCAACAACTTACTCATTGCAAATATTTTTTTTCAACAACATACAAGTGGACAGCACCAAATAGAATACACAGGAATCAAACTGACTACATCTATGTGAAGAGACTATGGAGAAGCTCAATATCATCAGCCAAAACAAGGCCAGAGGCCAGCCCATATGCAAATTCAAGCTGGAGTGGAAGAAAATTAAAACAAGTACACGAGAGCCAAAATATGACCTTGAGTATATCCCACCTGAACCATCTCAAGAACAAATTTGATGCATCAGACACTAATGACGGAAGACCAGAAGAGTTGTACGATGACATCAAGAATATCATACATGCAAAAAGTCATTAAAAAGACAGGGAAGAAAGAAAAGACCAAAATGGATGTCAGAAAGAGACCCTGAAACTTGCTCTTGAATGTAGAGAAGCTAAAGTGACTGGAAGAAATGATGAAGTAGAAGAACTAAACAGAAAATTTCAAAGAGCATCTCAAGAAGACAAAGGGTTATAATGAAATGTGCAAAGGCCTGGAGTTAGAAAACCAAAAGGGAAGAACACACTCAGCATTTCTCAAGCTGAAAGACCTGAAGAAAAAATTCAAGCCACGACTTGAAACACTGAGGGATTCTCTGTGAAAAATACTGAATGATGCAGGAGGCATCAAAGAACATGGAAGAAATATACAGAGTCACTATGTCAAAAAGAATTGGTTGATGTTCTATTATTTCATGAAATACCATATGATCAAGAACTGGTGGTATTGAAGAAAAAAGTCTAAGTTGCATTGAAGGCACTGGCAAAAAACAAGGCTCTAGGAGTCGACAGACTACCAATTGAAATGTTTCAGCAAACTGATGTGCCACTGGAGGCACTCACTAGTCTATGCCAAGAAATTTAGAGGACAGCTACCTTGCCAACCAATTGGAAGAGATTCATATTTGTGCCTATTCCAAAGAAAGGTGACATAATGGAATGAAGAAACCATTAAAAATATCATGAATATCACATGCAAATAAATTTTGCTGAAGATAATTTTAAAATGGTTGCAGCAGTACATCAACAGGGAGCTTCCAGAAATCCAAGCTGGATTCAGAATAGGATATGGAATGAGAGATATCATTGCTGACGTCAGATAGATCTTGACTGAAAGTCGAGAATGCTAGAAAGGTGTTTACTCATGCTTTATTGACTAGGCAAAGGCATTCGACTGTGTGGGCCATAAGAAACTATGGATAACATTGAGAAAAAAATGGAAATTCCAGAATACATCATTGTGCTCATGAGGAACCTGTACATAGACCAAGAGGCAGTTTGGGAAACAAAACAAGAGGACTCTGAATGGTTAAAAATCAGCAAAGGTGTACGCCAGGGTTGTATCCTTTCACCATACTTATTCAATGTGTATGCTGAGTAAACAATCTGAGAAAATGGATTATATGAAGAAGAACATGATATTAACATTGGAGGAAGACTCATCAACAACTTGCAGTGTGCAGATGACACAACCTTGCTTCATGGAAGTGAAGAGGACTTGAAATACTTACTGGTGAAGATCAAACACTACAGACTTCAGTATGCATTTCGATGTAAAAAAATGAGTAAATAAGATCTTCACAACTGGACCAGTAAATAAAATAATGATAAATGGAGAGAAGACTGAAATTGTCAAATACTCATTTTGCTTGGATCTACAATCAACAGTCATGGAAGTAGCAATCAAGAAATCACACAAGGCGTCGAATTAGGCAAATCTGCTGCAAAAGACCTTGCTTTAAAGCGCTCAAAGCAAAGACTCCAGTTTGAGGACTAAGGTGCTACTGACCCATAACATATTTTCAATCGTCTCATATCATGTGAAAGTTGGACAGTGAATAAGAAAGACCACAGAAGAACCAATATATTGAACTATGGTGTTGGTGAAGACTATTGAAAGTATCATGGTAAAAAGAAGAAACAAATCTGTCTTGGAAGTAGTATAGCCAGAATACTTTATAGAAGCTAGGATGGTGAGACTTTGTCTTTCATACTTTGGACATGTTATCAGGAGAGACCAATCCCTGGAGAAAGACATTATGCTTGATAAAGTGGAAAGTCGGCAAAAAAAATAAAAAAGAAAAAGAAAACCCCCCAAATGATGGAAAGACACAGTGGTAGCATAGGTAGCATAGAGTTGCTATGAGTCAGAACTTACTCAGTGGTACCTAACAACAACAATAACATTCTAACCTTATCTGTAACCACATACCACACCATATTGTCTGTTATTGTGATGGAATTACTGAGGCTTCTTTCTTCTACCTGTCCACTGCTTCCTAGGTGTCTGTTCTCTGTTTGTAAACTAACCTCTTATCTCCATCATATCCTAAGGATATGCTCTACAAAGAGGAGAAGAAGCTAGATTAGCTAAAGAAGTCTCATCCCTTATTAAAATACATGGTTGTTTCCCTGGTACCATAGCATGTCCTTATAGAATTTCAGTTCAAAGTTGGGAGATAGAAATTTTCTATCATTTTGTCACCATGGGAGCTTTACTTCACTGTGCCATCTACTGCCTTCTGTGACCTAAGCAGCACTGTTCCTAGAAAAATAAAACAAAAACCCACTGCTCCAGTGGATTCTGACCCTACAGGAGAGGGTAGAACTGCCCCCATAGGGTTTCCAATGCTGTGCTGTTATTGTCAGGTGCCATCCAGTCAGCACTGGCTCATAGCAACCCTATGCACAACAGAACAAAATACTGCCTGGTACTGCACCAACCTCACAATCATTAGTACATGTGACCCCATTGCTGCTGCCACTATGCCAAACCATCTGGTTGGGGGTATTCCTCATTTTATCTGACCCTTCACTTGACCAAACATGATGTCCCTCCAGGGACTGGTCCCACCTGATAATATGTCCAAAGTATGAGAGATGAAGTCTGGTCATCCTGGCTTCTGGCATTCTGACTGAACTTCTTCCAACACAGATTTGCTTGTTCTTCTGACAGTCCATGCTACTTTTAATATCCTCCTCCAACACTGTAACTTAAATGCATCAATTCTTCTATGTTCTTCCTTATTCAGTGTCCAACTTTCACATGCATATGAGGTTACACAATATACCATGGCTTGGGTCAGGCATACCTTAGTACTCAAACTGACATCTTTGCTCTTGAACACTTTAAAGAGTTTTTGTGCAGCAGATTTGCTCAATGCAATACATCATTTCATTGCTTGACTGCTGCTTCCATGAGTGTTGATGGTTGGTCTGAGCAAAATGAAGACTTTGACAACCTCAATCTTTTCTCCATTTATCAAGATGTTATTGGTCCAGTGGTGAGGATTTTTGTTTTCTTTACACTGAGGTGCAACCCCATACCGAAGACTGTGGTCTTTGATCTTCATCATCAACTATTTTAAGTCCTCTTTGCTTTCAGTAAGCAAGAAGTCTTTATGAAATCAGGCTGCCACAGAGCAGCTGGTAGGGTTTAACTGACAACCTTTTGCTTAGCTCTCCAATGTTTTAATTTCTGAGCCCCAACGCTCCTTACTGTCTCTAGAGACACTCTACATCTTGTGACCCAGAACCCCCACCTCCACCCAACCCCCAACATTATATTTCAAAGCTTTTCTCTTTTATTTCTTTATGGGCTCTAAAAACTAAAATGGGAGACACCCCAACCACAAGCCTGCATCAGCTTTATACACTCAGCTCCTTTCTACTAAGGTTGTTGAACTGAATCCTGGAGGAGATCTTGAAAGGTCATTGGGTCCTTCTCTATGCTCAAAGCAAGGCTGGGTCCAATCCTTCTGGGAATTATATAAGCTTTGGTGTATCTCTCAGACACTGGCAAAATCCCAGACTCTTCAAAGATAGTCACTGGGATTTCCTCTAAATCTATCCAGTTATTTACTTTAGCTTGCGGACCTTTCACTTATAGGGTGAAATTTCAATTAGGAAGATGGCCTGGCTGGACATGGGGAAGCAACTTTTTCAAATTGGGTGTTGTGCTTTTTTTCAAATCTGAATTTATTTTATTTTGGTTGTTGTTGAGACTATACACCTAACATACACTAACAATTTCAGTGATGTTGACTACAGTCTTCAAGTTGTGACATCACTCTCACTATCATTTTGAGAAATGTTCTTCTCCTATTAACATAAACTCACTGACCCCATGTTTACTACCTAAACTGACTACTCTTGAGTGACCCTTTACCTTTCCTCTTTTTTTTAAAGCATCTAAAAAGCTGATTTCATAACCTTCAATTTGCTGGAATATTCCCTGGGTTGGGGTGTTGCTTTGTGACTTCCCAAATTCTGCCCAGGACTCAGGAGCCCTCACTGTTCTAGTAGCAGAGGACTTTGAGGCCTTAACTACTACCAAGCACCAGTTTTCTTCCCAACTTCTGTCCCAGTGAGGTATGTTTATGGCTGATCAAGAAAGAAATGTGTCAAACAATTTGAATTCCCTATTAAGACTGCAAAGCCGTTTGAACTGCAAGGTTGGTGGTTCAAGCTCACCAGCTGCTCCTTGGAAACCCTATACAGGGTCCCTATGGGTCAGAATCCACTAGACAGCACTTGACAACAACAACAATTAAGATAAGTGGAGTCCTGGTGTGGTGCTGGCCGGTCAATGCGCTGGACTGCAAGGTTGATTTGAACCTCAAGGTCGGTGGATCAACCTCACCAGTCATTCTTCCGAAACCCTATACAGGGTTCTTACGAGTCGGAACCGACTTGACTGCACTTAACAACTTTAGGATAAGTAAATATCAACGATTGGCAGACTGGAGAAGTTCAGTATAAAACCACCTGGTTCTTCAAATGATCAACCCCATGAAATGGCTCCCAGGAGAGATTTGAAATCTGTTTGAATTCCTTGGTTGTGATGTTTGATTTCAGAATATACGCAGTGCACAGCGGCCCTAGGAAAACGTGTCCGGCTCGCCAGTACTCATAGATCTTTCAAGAGTCTGCCTTTTCTGTCTTGTTCCTGAAAAGTATCCCAGCTCCTTTTACCACGTACAAGTGGCCAATTAGTACATGTTTATTTCATAAGTGGCAATGGCATTTATTTAAGTTTTGGGTATATGTAATGGTAATGGTGGTGGTGTGCCATCGACCCTGTACAGGATTTCCCAGGCTGTAAATCTTTAGGGGAGCAGAAAGTCTCATCTTTCTCTCAAGGAGCAGCTGATAGACTCAAATTATGATCTTGCGGTTAGCTACCAGTCAATATCTGTGGATTATTTTAATATAAAATGTGCAAGATTAAAGGGGCAGAGGGATATTCGAGTCCCAAGATGGATCAGCTCTCCAGGCTCTTGCTTTCTCTTTTCATCGATGCCTGTGAAATTCTTTCACCTTCCTGAGCTATTCCTGCCTAAACACGACAACTGGAGTAGGGAATGAGGTGGGATTCCCTGGCGAACTGAGCAGAGCGGGTGGGTCAGAGGTTCTCAGGTGCGGTTCTACACAGACGCGTTTAACACGCCAGCTGTGAAATCCCTGACCTCTAATGACCTGAGTCCTTGGATCTCCATCTCCTCACACATGTCCGACATCTGTGGCTTCAGGTTCCTTGGACCTCCATCAGACCCTGGAGACACAGAGGGCAGATCTTTGATTCTGCGATTTGGGGGCACACTGCAAACTCCGTTACCCCAACATCACACAATGAGCCGTACTGACTAGTCCAATTCTGAACTTGCCAGGACCAGAGAGGTGGTGGCTGGCTGTAGGAAGTAGGGGGCAAGA
The DNA here is from genome assembly GCF_000296735.1 of Chrysochloris asiatica. Taxonomy (NCBI): domain Eukaryota; kingdom Metazoa; phylum Chordata; class Mammalia; order Afrosoricida; family Chrysochloridae; genus Chrysochloris; species Chrysochloris asiatica. Next base: position 19,185,712 of record NW_006408542.1, read on the forward strand.
GGCCGGTTTGCTGAACTGTCACCGAAACCACACCGTTCACCCCAAGCCCGCAATAACGTCCAGCTATAGCTCTAAATAGCCGCACTACTTCTCTCAGAGCGGCTGCAGGTGATCCGTCTCCCTGCCTCTCCACCCAAACTGCAAAATCAGCTGTGTCTGCGGAAAACAGCTCATCTTCCAGGTCCGGAGCGCAGAGTGCTAATGGGGTTCTCAGAATTATTCCCACTAAACTCAAGGTCGACCAAGAGACGCAGGAGTGCAGCACTGCCCTGCCGAACGGCTCTACTAGGCGCGGCCTGACGCGGGACCCTTGGCCAGCGCTGCCCTGTCCTCCCTCCAAGGACATGGCACCGGTGGGAGGACACCAAGGAGAAAGAGCGCTCTCGCTCTCCGCAGCACGCCAGTGACCGCTCCTCTACTTCATTAAGCCCGGCACAAGCCTCACCTCCCGCTACTGCCGTCTGCCACGCGTGGACCTCAATAACAACTCCAGGAAACCTGAGGGTGGCGGTGGAGGTGGGGCCGCCCCGGAGGGCTTGAGAGAAGCGGAGCGCGGGGGCATGGGGCGGGCCGAGGTCAGGGCAGAGGCTGCGGTCGCGCCTCCCCATTGGCCGGGACTCAGTGGCCTGCCCGGGTGCGCGGCGCGGCGCGGCGAGGGCGAAGGCGGGGCCTGCTGGTGCGCTCCCGCCCCCGCCCCGAGCCCGCGCCCCTTGAGCCCTCCCCCGCGCTGGGCGCCAGAGTTTTTAAAGTGGGTCGGTAGGCTCGGGAGAGGGACATTAGTGACCAGCCCGCCGCACAGCTCCGGCGTCCGCCGCGTTCCCGTCCAGCTCTCCTGAGTCGGCCGTACAATCCTCGGCAGTGTCCTGAGACTGTATGGTCATCTCAGCGGCCGTGCCTACCCGACGACCCCGGACTTCTTCGGACACTTGTCGTTCAAGCCACTTCTTTTTTTTTAGGTTTTTATTTTTTTTTTTGAATACCCAGAAAAGTGACTCCTTTTCAAGAGAAAAAGGAACTTTGGTTCTCCGGCTGCCCTCTTTCTGCATTTGACAACCTCCTCCCACTCCTTTCCTCAACCCCGCCTCCCCTTACAGGTTCCTCCCCGCCACCTTTCTCCACCCCCTACCTCCGTACCTAGTCAGTCGCCCGCAAATTTTCACCGGACTGCGGGACGCTTGGGACCTGCGATCACTTAGGACCTTTTCCACCCGCTTGGGCCTCGGGAAGCGGGCAAGGACCAGAGTGAAGGCAGCGGCTGCAGCCGTCACCAGCTGGATAACCCAGGTGCTCGGTGTCTCCAGGAACCACAACGACAATGACAGCTGACAAGGAAAAGAAAAGGTAAACGGGCGTCCGAGCCAGCGAGGAAGCTGGACCGAGGGGTGGCCGGACTGCGCGAGTCTGGCGCGACCGGCGAGGTCTTCGTGGCCCGAGGAACAGTTGGAAAATGTGGAGGGGAAGAGCAGGTGTCCGGTCTGTGTGTGCATAGCTGAAGCTTCTCAGTGGAGAGTTCTGGGCCAAGGGGGAAGCCTGAGTCCCGGCGTGCATGAAAGCCGGGAGGCCGAGGGAGATGGCCCTGGAGGACCGGGGCCCTCCCACAGTGCCCTCCAAAATCTGTCGGTACCGCTCCAATAACCGCAGCTGGCGCGTCGAATGGTTTGTGAGTTGGTGCCCTCGACATTCCCACATCTCGCATGCGAGGAAACATTCATTCCTTTCTTTTTCGAGGGACCCTCTGGGTCTTTCCAAATGCGTTCCTATACCCGCGCTGCACCCAAATTGACAAGGGGCCGGAAGCCGAGTGCGGCTCAGGGACGCGCCCCCTCGGGAAGGTACGGGTGAAGCCAAAGCCCCTGCACCCGAGCTCCAGACCTCTCAGAAGTTTGGTGAAACCCCTCGCTCCACCCCGTATCTTGACCTCTCCAGAGAGTGGGTAGTAACCAGGGTTGTCCCGTGGTGGCAGGTATCTTGGTATACAGTAAAGGGATGGCGACTCTGGGCGTCCCCAGCAGGCGTCGGTGTCTCTCTCCCAAGAGGGCAGAGAAGGGCAACTACAGTCTGCCCGCCTGCCCTCTCGAGCTTCTGGGCACTGGGTGAGAGGCAATTCAGGCCAACTCTCGCTGCCCTCCCGCCCCCTCCTGGCCGCTTCCGGCCCGACCGGGCCCTCTGCTGACCAGGGTACGACGAGGGCCCGAGCCCAGCGCAGCCGGGTACGGCCTTGATTCAGTCCTATAGACCTGAGCTGTTACGGGCTCAGCGCCGGGATTCGCGGCCTTTTCTTTTCTCCATTGGTGTTACACCCAGTGGGCTACAGCTCCCAAACTCTCGTTCGGCTGCTTGTAAGGGCTGGGCTGTGACGGGCTGTATTTGAACTCGGGGCTGGCAAAACTGTCTAAGCAGCGGGAGGCCGAAGGCCAAGGCAACCAAGACGATGTGCGCGATGGGAAGGACAGAGCCGCGAAAGGAGGGAGTGGCAGACCCTGATTCTGGGTCTGGAGAACTCAATCCCTGGTTGATTTGTTCTTCTTCGGACTTCAACTGCGGACCCAGAGCCAAAAACAATGTATCCTCTTGTCGAAAGCTGCGGTTTCCACCTCGGGTCATCGAGTGCATTCCCACTCATAGCGACCCTGTAGAGCTGAGTAGAACTGCCTCATAGAGTCTTTAAGGTTGTAATCTTTATGGAAACAGGCTGACATATCTTTCTCCTAGTGGCTGGTGGGTTCAAACTACCGAGTTTTCTGTTAGCAGCCGAGCGCTTAACCACTGCACCACAAGGGGTCCTTATGGACTTAATCAACCTGAAGGAATCTTGCGCTTCCTGGCCCGCGGCTGTATCTGGATCACCAAGGGGAAAAAATTGAGCCCAACTTCTCTTTCCCGGCCGCTGATCCCTGTCCCTCCTCCTGATTCACCTTCTCACCCCCAGACCCAACCCTGCCAAAGGATTCGTGGCTCCACCACCCTAGGCTCTGAGATTACAGTTGGTGTACCCCCAATGTCCTCTGATCAGCCTTAGATCCTATATTTGTTTGAAAGCAACAAAGCAAGGATTCTAACGCACTTTGTAAAACCAATATAGCTAACATAATAATGCCAGTAATAATGACTGGAACGATCAAAACGCAAAATGCTAGTCAGTTTCTACGCGAGGACTCTTGTCTTCCGAGTCGGTCTGGAAAAATAGAACATTTTACAACGATGATGCCCATGGTATAAATGTCGTAATCTCGGAGGTAGGGCCTGGTAGTAAATTTAACAAATGTGTGAAATTTATCAATTCTCCTGCTCAACTCAGCAGGGGGTTCTATGCTATTATTATGTATACTCATGTTTATAAGAACCTTGAGAGCAGAGGAAAAAATATTTCAACATGCCAGCTGCAATGCCTCTTTCTTTAAAAGGCAGGTGGCAGCGAAGTAGAGTGACCTGGAATACGAGCAGGATGAAAGTTATATAATTTGACTCCAAATTACTTGAGAGAGTGATCACTTTAAAAACTACTGCTTTCGGTGTGAAATGCCTACAAGGCAGCTGATGGACAATCTAATGTCAGCTCTCAGGGACTTGTCTCAGCGTGGCTGGGCAAACAGCATGTCCTTTACCATCCAGAGTCTTGTTGGGATTATCCAGTTCCTGTTGGGCTAGATGATGCTTTGCAATTTACTACTGGCATCTGGCTGTTTGTGCTCCTTAAGGGACCAAGATGTACTTTATATATATGAAGTAATACATTGGTTCATGGGTAGTGCTGTAAGTACCTGTGTACTTAGCTCGCCTGGAGTGTCTCACAAGGAGGCTAGCTCTCCCCTGTTGATTACATGAACCTATTCTTAAATTTTTATATTTATTTTTGTTCCGCCTCTGGGCCAAGGGGCCATTTCTTCCCAAAATCCAAGATACAAGTAATATTTGCAATATTTCTTCTAATAACAGTCCCTCAAGAGTGGAGATGATTATTTTCTTTCAGAAGGTTCCTGTGCCTAGTTCTAGCCCATTGCTGTGGATTTGTCCCTGTGTTAACGTTTATTAATAAAGACTTTGTTTTCTAAACATTGACTGACTGACTCTGATAGAGGATACCAAAGCATGCTTTTTTTGGTGAATAGTGGGCATTTGTTATGATATCAGAGGTGGTAAGGAATTAAAGAACTTGCCCACCGCCCTCTGCACTGATCTAGCAGAATTGAAATTGAGGTATATAACCAGTCAGGACTCTGATTCTGCAAAGAACTAAAAAGTGTCTGGTGACCCACCTCCTGATAAGACTATTTCTCTGTCCTTCACAGGGACATAAAAGAATTATTTTAAACATTCTTAGGTGCATGGGGATTAGAAAGTGGTTCATAGTGTAAATGAGGTCTTGAATAATTAGGGATCAAAGTCCATCCCAAAGCCAGATCTACTTTCAGGAAGGCCTGGCTTAGTGCTAGGCCAGTTATGGAAAGGGAGTTGGGAACATCTGGGCCAGGTGTTTTCAAACTATCTCCCCTTTCCCCTGCCAGCTGACCTTACTGGTTTTTCTGCTAAAATAAAATCAGAGTCCATTCTTTTTTTTTTTTTTTTTCCTCCAATTCTGAAGGGGAAAATATTACTAAGTAGATTTTTCTTGACTTAAATGTATTTTCTATGCAATTTCTATATGCTTTTCTATGAATATTTCCTGTTTCCATTGCATTATTATGCAGGGTATTATGGAATTAATGCGATACATTATAGGTTCCAGTATTTAAAATTGTACCCATCCAGCTTTTATAAAGTTCAGAAAAATGCAGTAGCTTTAGTTCTTGGGAGGGTTGCTAGTGGAAAGCTTAGAAATTGTTTGCAAGGGATAGTAGAAATAGTCCCCCCAAATGTATCTCTTTCTGGGCAAGGAAACTTGAGGTCTAAGTGATTGCTCTAATCACAAGGACAGTTGGTAACTGGCTAGAATCAGAACCCTGCTTTATTACGTCCCATTAATTATGTGCTCCTATTTTCCTATTATTCACCAAATACACCCCCAGTCCTGACTGAAATGCCTCTAGACTGGGAGGATGATTTCAAAGGATTTAGACCCACCTCAAAACCATTGAACATTGTAGAAAAGAATTTGCTGTTTTAGATCATTACAAAAGACTTCCAGGAGCCCTGGTGAAGCAGTGGTTTACGCGATTGGCTGCTAACCACGAAGTCAGCGGTTTGAATTCATCAACCACATCTCAGGAGTAAGAGGTGTCTTTCTGCTCCCTTAAAGATTTACAGTCTCGCAAAGCTTATATAGGATTGCTGTGAGTCAGAATCAACTCCATGGCAGTGGGTATTTATAAAAGACTTTCACGCTGCAACAGGAATGATCCTGCTTGGTTCTGTTAAGAAGAAAGTAGAGTTGGTGTTGGTTCCAGTAATTAACTGTAAACTTTGGGATGTATAAATTCATTGATTTCACTTAGAACGTTTACATATACAGGTGGACCTCATTAAACAAAACCAATGCAAGGACTGTTCCCCTGATTAAGCAGATTGCTTTGTGAAATTAGGGAACTCCCTATAAGCAGAGATATTCAAGCAGCCATTAGATAATTCCTATACTAGATGGATTGGCATTTTCACTAGGAATGAAAACTCTACGACTAAAGTAGTTTAAGGAGCTCTGGTAGCATGGTGGTTATGAGTCGGACTGCTAACCTCAAGGTCAGCAATTCGAAACTACCAGCTGTTCCGCGGAAGAAAGATGAAGCTCTCTGTTCCCGTAAAGATTTACAGCCTGAGAAACCCTATGAGTCAGATCCAACACCACCATCACCACCATCACCAAAGTCGTTTATTTCACTTGCGAGGATAAACGTGTGTGTTTGACCCAATGGGGGGTGATTCTTAACTTTGTTAGTAATGTATCTGTTGTGTCTAGGCATGGTGCTGTAAAGTAAACACTGGACTACTAACTGCAAGGTTGGTGATTCAAACACACCAGTTGCTTCTTGGAAAACCTATATGGGATCTCTTTGACTCAAAACTGATTCAATGGCAAATAACAACATCTATTGAGTCAAGTATTTTAAAATAAAAGGAACCAATTTGGTTATTCCTACTCCTCTTGGATTTTTATCGCAGTGCATTTGAAAATACTTAGTGTCATTAATTATCCCAAGATTTAGGCTTTTCCTCTTCTGAGACCATCTACTGTATGTAGTTGTAGTTGTACTTTTGTGTTTTCCCCAGTTCATTGTAACCTATTAAATCTGCCCTTTTGCTTTTAGGACTAACCATCACTGGCAGATGGTAACAAGTCTGACTTTTGTCATTGTTACAACATAGCAGTGTTGACTCCTTCCAGTGCCCTTTCTACCTTATCCCCTCTAATACTAAACTGCTTATTCTCGTGATAGAAATCTTATTCTTAGATATATACACCAGGATATAAATTAATAAGCAAACACATATGTATTGAATATCTAATACCTACTGTGGTGGAGTCCTGGTGTGGCGCTGTGGGTTAATGCACTAGACTGCAATGCCGTTTGAACTGCAAGGTCGGCGGTTCAAGCTCACCAGCTGCTCTTAGGAAACCCTATACAGGGTCACTATGGGTTGGAACTGACTCGACTGCACTTAACAACAACAACAACTATGGTGTGGCACTATAGGATAAGCACTGGACTGCTGACCACAAGGTCGGTGGTTCAAACCTACCAGCTGCTCCTTGGAAACCCTATACAGGGTTGCTATGAGTCAGAACCAACTCAAAAGCAGTTAACAACAACTCTGGAGACTGAGCATTGGACAGTATAGTCTTTGTCTTAAAGGTAAAAACTTACTGGAAAACATGGACACACATGGAAGCTTATTAAAAAATGCAGGTCACTGGAAGTTTATTTGTGATTTTTCTATAGGGATCAGATCTTTTGCAGTTAAAGATTAGAAGTAGCATTTCAGATAATAAACACATACACAGTTATTTAAGGATATGTGAGGTTGTCAGTTCAGGCCCACCAGCCATTCCCTAGGTGAAAGATGAGTCAGTCTGTTTCTGTAAAGATTTACAGCCTTGGAAACTTGTGGAACAGTCCTACTCTCCTTTAGGGTCGCTATGACTCAGGATCAACTAGACAGCAGGGGGTTGGGTTTGTTTTATGTGTGTGTTTGCAGGTGAAAAACCGGTTCATAGTATTTCTGTAATTATACAGGGTAGATTCTAACCACCAGCATAAAGGCTGGTTCTAAAGAAGGTCAAATGAGGTAGTCTGTGTTTGGATGGATAATGAAAGTAAAGAAAACATGGAGAGTTCAGGAGTATTCCCTGCTGTGTACGTTGGTCCCATAAACAGAAAAATGTAAATGTTTGAAATGTTTGGTATTCCGAACATACTGGCGTTGGGTGAGGAGCATGAAGGGAGCAGTCTGATAGGGCCCCATGAGTGATTGAGATAAGGGTTTCTGATCCCACCAAGAAAAGTGGAGATGCCTCTGACTCCAAGAAGGTCAAAAGGAGAGATGGAAGGATGTGGTCTGTGAACCTCTGAAATCGGGTGCAATGTGCTGTGTACAGAGACTTCCTTTTTTTTTTTTCCCACTGAGAAATGTCTGTTCAGCTCTGGATAGGTTTTCAAAGGTTCTAGCTTCTGGAAAAGGTGAATCTGATTCTAGGACTGCCTTACATTTCAGAAACTTTGTTGTTGTTAAGTGCTGTCGAGTCGGTTCCAGACAGTTCCTACAGTTTCGTTGTCAGTGTCTCTCCATGTCTTACAACGGTGGGAGGACATTGGTATCAGCATCTAGTAAAGATGATTTGGTGCACCATAACCCTTACCTGTTCTGCCTGTTCTGTCTGCCCATCTGTCTGCCCTCAGTAATAGAAGGAATGGGAGCCAAGTGACTTATGCAGGATTCATTCCAGTACGACTTTTGTTGTTGTTGTTGTTAATATTTCTTAAAGCAACTGTAGAAATTTATTCCCATTTTCCTTCCTCCTCAAACGGTTATTAGAAGATTCTTGTTATATGCTGAGGCATGTTTGTCCTTAATAGAAATCACATACACAGTACTACGAAACAAACGGAAACCTGAACACTTAGTCTTACTGTGTTGTAGCTCTGTGTTCAGAATTTTACATGGAGTATTTCTTTGAACTCTCTTGTAAGACAAATCCTGCTGTCATCCCCATTTCACAGTTGGGAAAAATTGAACTATAGAAAGGCTAACTGCTCAAGGTCATAGAGGTAGCATGGACAGAGCTGGGATTCAAACTGGGCAGAGTGCCTCTAACGTCTATCCTCATATCCACCTTACTTTACCTAGGATGTCTATAAAGCATTAATACCTTGCCTGACTCATGCAAAGCACTCTATAAATGATAACTGCTTTTGTTGTTGTTGTATTTATAGTGATGTAATTACATTTCTCTATGTGACTCATAATTTCCATTAAACCTCACCAGTAGACAGGGATTGAAGATCTGAAAGGTGGAGTTGGAAGTCCTAAAATTTCTTATTTTTCATACATTTACCTCCACTCTGATAGAAGGCAGTGCTTACTGCCCCAAGTAGTTCAAAGTGTACTACCTCCCACCCTTAACTGGTGGCAAAACTTCAATAATTACTTTAGCCTTCAGACTCCATTGTGCAGAAGAACTTCTTATAAGCTCTTCCTCTGTGGCTTCTGAAGAACCATCTCCAAATCAGAATGCACAGGACTTCCTTTGGCTCTTTTGATCTTTTGAAATTGCAAGCACAGGAAGGAAAGAATGGATGGGGGAATCAAGAATAGCTACCAACGTTGCAATAATAACATGTTGCATTTCTATAGAGTCCTTTCTCTGAAGAGCCTTAAGCTTTTGCAGCCAGCACACCATTGGCCTCTGTAGTTTAGATCTAGAAGGCTTCTTGAGTGTTCCCAGTGCTTCAAAACACGCTTGCATTGACATGCATCATAACAGAAAGAAGCAAGCCGTGTTGGCAATTGCATATCTCTGAATGGTGGCTATCCATGGGTACATACCACTTGCAATTCTTGTCGTTTTCAACTAGAGGTTGGGTGTAATCAGATGCCAGTTGTCTGATCCCGCTGTTGAGATCTATAGAACTGATTTGAAGGCATGACATCAAGAAGAGGGTGAGGCCCTCTGAGATCACTGGAGATGAAGAGTCAAATGAAGAGTGGACCAGAATGTTATCTATTCCTAAGTTGCCTGGTTTTATCTCATTTCTCAAGAAATACTGGTTTGCTTGGCTACCTTAGGCTATTTCTAGAGGTCACTCATAAATCCACAAACTCATTATTAGATGATCTCACCACCCAAAGCATCACATGTTCTTAGGAGGTACATTTTACCCCCTTTTGTTGAAAAGATTCTTCTATTTTGAAGTTACAAGTAATGTCTATGCAAGATGGTGATGCTTGAAAGCAGATCCTTTTCTCCTGTGGAATGAGTGATGTTTCAGAAGAAGTACTAGGATTTTCAATACCGAAAATGCCCCATTAAAAAAACAATGTGTTTGTCCTGCACCCATCTGGCAATTCTCAATTCTTAAAAGTCTTACATGTCATTCAGGTGGACTGTTAGAACTCTCATCTGCCCCAGCAACTTCCTACATCCCATCCCCAGGACTCCCTCTACTGATGAAAATCAAGCCTAGGGCTAAAGGTTGGAAATTGGAGCAGATTAGTGGTTGTGTTGGGTAAAGTACATGGGTAGGAAAATGGATTTATTATGTACCATTTGTGACTATGATTGTTGTTATTGTTAAGGGCCATTGAGTCGGATCCAACCCATAGCGACCCTGTATGGGGTTTCTGAGGAGCAACTGGTGAGTTTGAACCGCCGACATTGCAGTTCAAATGGCTTTGCAGCCTGGCTCATTAACCCACGGCGCCACACCAGGACTCTTGTGACTATGATACTAGAGATAAACCCCCATTGTTATGGTGGTGGTGGTGTTTAGTGCCAGTTTCAACTCGTAGTGACCCTGTATAGGGTTTCTGAAGCTTTGAATCTTCATGGGATCAGAAAGCCTCCATCTTTCTCCCATGGAGTGGCTGGCAGGTTCCAGCTGTGGACCTTGTGGTTTGCAGTTCAGTGCTTATCATTCGGTGGCACTGTGCTCTGGGCTGCAGCCAATATTACTCTCCTTAAATGTTAGTCAACTCAGCAACAGCTTCAGTTGGTTCTTTTACTCTAATTTTTAGTCCAAGGTCCTTGATGTTGATCTATGACTTCAGAGAGTCTGGTAGTTTGCTATGAATAAGAGGACACACAAGTTCAATCTGAGATAGTTCAGATGTGTTTTATAAAGCATTTAAAATGTACCAGTTAAAGTGTATGATTTGTTTCTAGTAAAAATCATTTGAAGCCTTATACTATGACTATTCACAGAACATGCTCCCTGGTGCGGTCTCGCCTATCTCTTGAAGTCGTACAAGGGAGCTTCGAAAATTCCATTTGGAACTTTTTGAAACCCCCTTGTATTTGTATTAACACCTACAGGTATTTTGGCTTTTGGTAAAAAAGAAATTTTCATTTTGATCCTATTTTTTATTATGATTTGTTCTGACTGCTCTGGGTGGTGGTCGTGGGCAGAAGGGCAACACATTATCCTGATTATGTATTTGGGAAATTGAGTGGCTGAAAGGTGCAAACCTCACTGTCTGAAGTGAAACCAAGAAGTAGACTCTACTGTCCCTGGAGAGACTAAACACTCATATACCACCTAGGCTCCTGTAACAAGGTAGTGAGTCAAGAATAAAAAGGGGGTGACTCAAACTTCGGTGCCAGCTATTCTCATTGCTAATGAGTAATTACTGCAAATATTTACAGGCCTCCTTCCTACCTTTACTACTTCCTGTTGCTGAAACACTTAGGAATATTGAGAAAGAATGTCCTGGAAAAATACGTCATACACATTTGTAAGAAAGCGTGGCTTTTAAGCACGTGTGTGCACATGTATGCACGCATGCACACACAAACCAGCTGCTGTTTGGCTTTGTTTACGTATTCCATTTGGACATCTTTTTTTTTTTTTTTTTCTAAATCTCAAAATAATTAAAAAATAAATAATCTGGGCTATGAAATAAATAGAGAAACGGGGCTAAAGCACCGGCCATTTAATATGTATGCTTTTATGGACATTGTTGTTGTTGTGAAGTGCCATCGAGACGGTTCTGACCCATAGCGACCCTCTATAGGGTTTCCAAGGAGCAGCTGGTGAGCTTGAACCACCAACCTTGCAGTTCAAACGGCTTTGCAGTCTGGCGCATTAACCCACAGTGCCACACCTCTACAATACTTTTTTGTAAATAAAATCCATCATGCTTTATAGAGTAAAATTCTCACTGTGTATTTTATAGATGTTGTTGTTGTTGTTGTTAAGTGCCATCAAGTCAGTTCTGACTCATGGCGACCCTGTACAGGGTTTCCTAGGAGCAGCTGGTGGGTTTGAACCACCAACCTTGCAGTTAGCAGTCTAGTGCTTATCCTTCAGCATGACAGCAGGACTTCATTTTATACATAGATATGTAAAATATGCCATGTGGGAGATTCAGGGGACTAGAAGAGTATTATTCACTTTCTAAAACACTCACAATAAATCCTAACAATATTCATTTTATATGTATCTGGTTTCAAAAGCACGGCAGTGATAACTGTTTTCCCAATGAGTGAGTTTCTGTAAATCACTGTACCTGCATTTCTCTCTGGGTTTCCCAGAGCTCTCAGCTTCTATTTTAGAATGGCAGCATTCACCCAGCATTGGCTAAGGTTGATGAAGCTAATTTTGGTGCCCAGGGTAAAAAGAGAGTGAAGTCAACTTTTGAGCCAAGGGAACTTTCTGGTGCTTGGGTTTGCAGCAGCCTGGTGTTACCAGACACACCACATTTCACCTTTAGAACCTTTACTTGTGTACTTGCACAACAAATGTTTTCCCAGATATTAAGATAAGGAAAGTATAAAGGTCACGTTTCATTGGTAGCAAGGGAGCTTCTATAAATGTAACCATATCACCCTGCAGCAGAAGCCTGTCTTGTATTCGATACCAGGATTTTCTGGTGGTTAATTAATGGTGGATCGGGTCTCACTTCTTTCTGTGGCTCTGCATGTGAGGGGCGGGGGGCAGCTGGCTTGCTCCTCTCAGTTGATGAGGCCCTTTTTGTGGTGAAGAAGCCAAGAGAATCTGCTGTGGGGATCACCCACTCTCTTGAGTTTTCTGGCTTCCCAAGGAAGCTAGAGCACCATATAGCACATTTCTCTGCTAGCTGACTCACTGGGAAGTATCCCTGGTTGCTAAAATAGCTTTCCTAGCTTCTCATAAGAGGTTTGTATGATAGTAATACTGCCCCTATCTTAGATGTACTTGGCAGAGTTGTCTTGCCCATGGATCATGAAAAGTAGTCTCGAGAGTTAAAAAAGTGTTTTTGTGTCTGTGTGTGAATTTGGGTGCTTTGCTTAAGGATCCTAAGGATTAGTTAGACACACTGAGAACTCAGATGAAGACATGGATTCTTAGTCCAGTTTTCCTCCCAAATGAGGGCTTTGTAGTATTTGCTGGTAGCCAGCAAGGCAGTGGGAGTAAACTTTGATGACCATAAGGGACCCTGCCCCATTTACTAGCATCCGACATGACCCAGGAGCTCCAAATATGCAAATTCCCTCCTCTGCCCAAAGCGTTTCTTACTTGGTGTCCCAGGACTCTTTTCCATGTCCACAGGCACAAGACTGGGCAATGCTTATCCTGTTGCACATCAGATAATCATGAGTTGGAGCCAAGTCAACGGCATCTAGCTACAACAGCGGACTTGCTCCCACTCCTCTCGCTCCTTTGAGTGCTGTTTGCCCTCTTCCTGCGCAGATAGCTCCCACTTCCTAGCATGAGCCCAGCTCTCCAACTCCTACAAGGCCTCTGTAGGAATTCCTACGCTGACACCACCCCCTCCACTCATTTGGCGCTCTTGCTCATGTTGCCAAAGAGCCTGATTATATTTCCTTGCTATCTACTGACATTTTATGTCTTCTTGTCTTTCCAACATGATTACATGTTGCTCAAGGGCAGGGACATGTAACTTTATGATATTCATGTAATGTCTTCTATTGTTTGGGGCTCTAAAATCATGCTCTGTTAAGAAAAAAATACATATAATAGCTTTGAAGGCTTTCCTTGGGTCGTGTGGAAAGCCTGCCTCTTTGGTTCTGCTTTTCCTACTCAAGGAGATTTGAGCCTGTTGGTCATTTTCCTTTAAACACAGAGAAAAGGAAAGGAAAAACTTGGCCAGGTGGGGGGAATACAGACAAACCTTGTTGATATATGACTTTGCATCAAATGCAAGCAGCAGACTAGTATTATTTCAGTGCTTCATAAGGCAAGTGCCAGCTAAATAACAAAATATCCCATCTTAATGCAAAATTTAAAATTCCAGGTGGGAAAGTTGAATGTAAGGGGTATCAGTTCTCAACTCACAAATCCTCTTCCCAGGGTAGACTTCTCTGAGTATCGGCACACTAACGAACCCTGTGTTCATATGGTTTTAAGCCTCCACTCTGTTATTTGTCTGATGCTTCTACAGTTGGCTTTTGAGTGTGGTGTGTGTGTATCTGTCCTTAATCAACATTTAGGTGGTAAGCCCTTTAAGAACAAAAGCCTAGTCATCTTTTTCTGTTCTATTTTTCCACAGCACCCAGAACAGAGGTCCACATTGAGGTGTTCAGGTTTATAGATTGAGCGATTCTATTAGCATTAGAAACTGGGAGCTTAGCATTGAAGGAATAGAGACACAGACAGAAATCTTCACTCGCCTCAGCATACCTCATCTTCATTGGACTTTGACCAGGCATATAGTGAGGCTTGCAAAGGATGTGGACATCATCACTGCATGTGGAAGTTTCTTGGTCTAAATTCAGGCACCATTGCTCAGCAATGAAGTCACAAAGAGGCACTGGCTAGATCCAGTTCTCAGGGAGCTTATAGTCTAATTAGAGAGTCAAGAAATTCCAAAAGTGGTTTGTTTATGCACTGCAAGATGTTTACAGTAGTGGATGTCCTAGTCCAGTCTTTAAGCTGTTGTTATCTTGCTAGGAAGTTAAAATTCACTCAGATCAAACATTAAGAAAACAGTGGAAGGTTTTAGTAATAAAGTGTGAGAAAGAATAAAGGTAAATCGATCTTGTGTGGTATAAATAGTTATGAATGAAAGCAATCAGCAGAGATTAGGGGGAGGTTAGTGGAGGAACATGAAAATCTCAGTCTTGGAGATTAGCTAGAATTTGGAGAGACAGGTGGGGTAACAGCATGAGTGGCATAGGCATCTTGCATGAGTGGGACATGCAGGCAGATCTGATGAGCTGGCTTCTTCAAGTGCTGAAGAAGAGTTCTGTTAACAGATGGAAGAAAGGGCAGGGCCTGAGCTGGAATTGGGGAGTTTAGGAATAGTCCTCCCTGAGGCATGTTGTGACAGAATATTTAAGCTTTCTTGGGGGGCCACGTGAGTAGTGCTTAGCCCCCTTAGGAGTTAGTGTGAGGTGAGAGGTCTGCTCAGTGTACCTTCATCATCCGGTGTGTCAAGGATGGTTGGAGGAGGCCGTAACAGTTCTCCACAATCATCTCAAAGATCCCCACATGATCTAGGAATGTGTCCAAATCATTCTGGAATATATTTCTTTTTGGCCTATACCTCGCATCAGGGTAATAAATGCCATATAGAAATCTCTCCATTTGCATAGTGAGAGCTATTAGAGGGCAGCTTGTTGTTATGTAGCATAGAGTCCGTTCTGACTCCTAGTGGCTCTGTATAGGGTTTCCGAGAAGCAGCTGGTGAGTTTGAACCACTGACCTTATGGTCAGCAGTCAGTGCTTACTCTATAGCACCACACCAGGACTCCAGAGGAGAGCTTCCTTCAGGTTCTGGGGGTGGGGAGTAGAGGGTCAGTGACCTTCATCCCCATGTTCTCCTTTTGGTAAAATCTTTGTCCCCTTGTTAGTTTGTTAAAGTCTTTTCTCATATTCCTTTTGCCATTTCTCATTCCAGATTCTCAATTTTTGAGTCTGATCATTGTTGAGAGATAGGGAAGTCCCATCAACACTCCACTGTAGGGAAGGAGACACTCAAATCCAGTGAGAGCACCCCTTTGCCAGTTTCTACCACTAACTGTTGCCTGCATGCCCTGCAAAGAGCACTGGAGCCGAGCTGTTCTTGTTCTTGCCCTTCCTATGATGCTGTTGCAGCGTTCCCTCTGCCCGAGTTCTGATGCTCTTGGTTGGATGCTGCCAGAAGACAAAGAAAAGGAGCCACCGTCTTTCCCAAGTCACCCGGGTGCAGCAGCTGGGGCAGGAGGAACCTCGTGGTTTTTCCCTCCCCCAGCAGGTATAACCTTTCCCCTGGAGGAATTTAGAAGCACTTAAGGTCATGGATGAACACTTGTGGGCAGGGCTTTGGCCAGAGATCATGAATCACTGGAAAAGATCCCACACCAGGGACCAACAAGGGCCAAGGTAATCTCGTCCAAACCATTTCGGCGCACCCTGTCTAATGGTACTTCGAGGGAGGCTGTAGCTCCTGAAAGCGCTTGGCTGGAAACTTAACCTTATGTTAACAGTGGCATGACATGTCCCATCTCTTGTTCATTTTGCATCCTTTCAGGTTTATTCAGTGGTTCATTCAGCAACCGTTTTACATAGCCAGTAGCCGGAGCTGCCTTTTTAGGGTTTCCAAGGCTGTGACCTTTTTGAAAGCACATCTCCAGGCCTGTCTTCCAAGACACCTCTTATGTATTCATACTGCCAACCTTTTAGCTGACAGTCAAGCGCTCAACCATTTGTACCACGACTCTTGTTGTTGTTGTTGTTGTTGTTAAGTGCCAACTCATAAAAGCTCTGTACAACAGAACGAGACACTGCTGGTCCTGTGCCATCCTCACAGCTGTTATTACCCTCGAGTCTATTGCTGATGCCACTGTGCCAATCCATCTCATTAGGGGTCTTCCTCTTTTCGCTGACCCTCCACTTCTCAGTCTATGGACCCAGGAACTAGTAGTCATTTAAATACTGACACTGTGTAGACTGCTGAGCATGGGGTATGAGCTCAGAAGAGGCTTTCTGGAGCTAGGAGCCTTCCTTCTGTAGACTGTGGGGCTCAGGAAAGGGCTGCAGGCTCCCAGAAGCTGCAGAGTCCTGTATGGTCCACTCAGACCTATGGACTGTCTGGAGACCTGGGCAGACCTGGGAAGCTGCCTCACATATACCTAAGAAACTCCTGACACAGGAAAGTGGTGTTTACCCAAAGTGAGCCAAAACTAGTAAGTTGAATCAAGTACCTACCTTCTCCTAGCACCAGATGAGGAACAGGGAGGTGTCCTATACCAAGTGAATCTGTGACTAACTCATGAACTTGTTCATGTCTATTCCTTTCAGTTATTTTCTTTTTTCTTATTCTGCAAAGTAAAAGGTCCATTAGAAAAATTCTAGCTTTGCCTCTGCTGACCTCCCAGAACAAATTATTTTCCGCCATCTTGGTTGGTGAGGGGATGGGACCTGTGTACGTTAGTGGTAGTGTGGTCACTGCAGCTGCTGGTCAGCTCAGAGCCTCAGTAAATTGCAATGACCAGAGATCCCAGGCAAATGACATGAGAGTCAATTCCTTCATTCCTGATCCATTCCCTGTTGAGCAGATTCAAAACCATATTCTATAACCAGGTCCACATAAGTCTGTGATTTGAGGCTATCTGTAGCTCCTTGCATGGGTCCAAATATTAAAAGGGTAACAACTGCAACTCAGTTCTCCTTGAATTAGATCTCCAGGGCCAAGACAGAGTGCATGTTTATTTTGGCAAGGGACAAACTCTCATCCGCTTAAATTCCTTTGCCTCCAAAGTTAGTGTCAGGGATGACCATAAGGGTTCTGTGTTTTTTAGTCTTTTTCTCACTAAGCAGATTTTCAGTTCTTCCAGATTTTTTTGTATCCCTGACCAAGGCTACCTCCACATGAGGCTCAGAGATTTCTAGGAATCTGAAAAACGGTTATAAATTCTTTTCTATAACTTGTGTGACATAAAACAAGTAATGTCACCTCTATGCATGTGGCATAGTGGGATAATACGCTGGACCGCAAGGTCGATTTGAACCATAAGATGGGCAGTTCAAATTCATCAACCACTCCTCAGAAACCCTATAAAGGGTCACTGTGAGTCAGAACCAACTCAAAGGCACTTAAACATGCATGTTTCTAGTCCCTAGAAGTGAAATAAACACTGCTGTGAGTTTGAAATGAGCTAGGGTTTCAATACAATCATGTATTTTTAAAGCATAGTTACACTTCAAAAATAATTTTTTGCAACCATTATCTCAAAAGAAAGACCTTTGAAAAGTATAAAGTGCAGATGTTCAAGGCATCATTATTACCAAGCATAGCAATATAATCATTAGGCCTGTGATACCTGTTGAAGTGACTTTACTACAGTTGAAAGGGAACCTTAGAAGAATCTAAAAGGAGACACTAGTTCTTGGGCCTGTAAATGTCAGGGCTTTTCAGGATTATGGGTTGTTGCTAATAATGATTTTAGACTATGAGTTCTATTTTTACCATATCCTGAGATGTAAGGGAGTCTGATAACACCCAGAAATCAAGGAGCCTCCAGGGTTCCTGATAAATGGTCTGATTTTTAATATGCCCCATTCCCTGTCTGGCCTGTGTACCCTTCACGTGTAAGGCAGGAGAGGGTTCAAGCCAGCAGCAATGCTGACAAGAATGGAAATTCATCCCTCAACTGAGCACTCCCAAGCCCCTTGGACTAAAGGGCTGTATCTGTGACCCATCTGGTCAGGTCCTCCTCCCTCCTTGCTTTGTCTCTTGGAGCAAGATCTAAATGTGGGCTCCCAAAGAGACAAGTGACTTGCCCATGTTCACAGAGTAAATCACTGCCCCCTTTAAAATGTCTGACAACATATTGGGAGATTTAAAACCAGAAGGGCAATACCGGTGCCCAGAGGATACCTTGTTCTCCTAGTGACACTACCAGTGGGGAAGTGCTTTGGGTGCTCAGAAGTCTGAATTTGTTATGTGCCAGTAATGAGACCTCTGTGGCCTCAGAAACATCTTCTGTATCACTCAGGCTTTCAATGCCTCTTGTACTTAACTTGTTCTTTCCTCAGTCCCAGCCCCATGGTTGACCAGCTGACTTGGCCTTCAGGTCTCAGCTTAAATGTCACCTTCTCAGGGAAGCCTTTTTTGACCTGCCTCAGTTAGCCATTCTAGGTCTCCTTTTAAAAAAAAAAAAAATTTAAATTAGCAATTGTTGTTGTTAGCAATACTTCCCACATAATATATTTTTTGCTTATTTATTGCCTCCCCCACTCGTCAGTAAGCTCCAAGACAGCAGAGAACTTGTGTAACTTGTTCTCCACCACAGTCCCAATGTTTAGTGCCTGGTACATATTAGGTGCTTCTTAAATGATTGTTAAGAGAAATCATTAATCCAGGGTTACTAGGGCTGTGTCCTCAAAGCTATCATTTCTTATTTATTCACTGCTCCATTGTTGTTTTTCAGTGTTCTTGAAGTCGATTCAAGCAATTGTCATTCTCATCCTATAGATGAAATAGTCAAGGCACAAGACTGTGATCCCAAAGCCAGAGTGTGGCAGGGCCCAGGCTAACAGAACTCCAGCCCCAGACTTTTCCCACTGACCCACACTATCTCTCTTGGCACCATATTTTTCTGTTGTGTTGATGTTATTGTTTGGTGTGCTTGGCAATGTTTACACTGGAGGAGTAGTGGCCATTGTGTGTTAGTGACGTCTGGAAATACACAACAGAGTCCCAGGAGAATGCCATTGAAGTTCCTTACCATAATTAGCAGTTGTCAGAGCTGGCAGTGATTCCTTATGTGGCTGGTTCTGCATGTCAGAACACCACTACCTGCCCCTGACCAACTGCTACCTATCTCCTCAGAGACAAAGGTGGGGACCCCCGGACCACAGCTGTATGTCTGCCTGTCCCTGTCTCTCTTTCCACTTGTATCTAGACCCTTTCTGCTTGGGAAGTGCAGTGCTGTGTGTGTCTGGTGGAATTCCTTGGTTTCAGAATATGAACTAGGAGCCTGTGATTTGATGGAAAGGAAACAGGCGGGCTAATAGCTGGGAAGTCTCTCTGGGCCTTCATTTCTCCATCAGTAAAATGGATTGGTGGGTGGAAACCAGACAAGATGGATTCAAAGATCCCTTGTAGGGTTCCAACCCTACTCATATAGCAAAGTCGATTTCAGATGCTCGGTGGAGTCTGGTCCCAATTCCTGTTTATTAGGTGTTCCCTTAGGGAAGGGAGATGGGAGGTTAAAGGTGATCATTGGGGATTTAAAGAAAATGTCTCTCCTGTACCCTCATTTTCTTCAAGAGAAGGTCCTGTTAAAGTGTGTGTCAGGGGTACAGAGACTTAGAGGTTGCTGTTGGACATGGTCATGGTGCCAGACAGACTCTGAGAGAAGGGGCTGATCACTTCCATGATGGCAATGGGGTCTCCCTGGGGAAGGAAAGGATGCAATATGTATGACAGAGTGTGTTCTGCCTGGGATTTCTATATAAAGGGGTCATTGTGCTAGCATGGGGTGAGAGCAGTATCTCCATCTTCTTATGCCAGGGAAGGATGAGACACCTTGGGACCAACTCTGACACCATCACACTGTAGTCTTTTAAATGTCACAGAGTCCCTCAGCACCTCAGTTTCTGCATCTGTCAGATGGATGTTATAATCTCTGTCTTGCCAATCAGATAGGGGATTAGAAAATATAAACATTATTTGCAAAAGTCCGGGTAATTACCACTATGCTTCTTTGTATGACTGAATACACACATACGTATCTGGGGTGCTCAGGGTTGACACTTAGATAAGATGATTTACACAAGTGTCCTTCAATCTGAAGCAACAAGAGAAAGGATTGGGCTAGGAGTCCATGGCCATAGGAGGAATAGACTTGAAAGTTACTGAATGAAGTCACGCCTTATGGGGTGGGGGTGTACGCTATGGTACAAAGTTGAGTCACAGTGTTGGGGAGTCACCTTGAACCTGGGCCAAAAAAGTAAAAATATTGGGACTCGGGTTTATCAGTTTTACATCAGGTACATCAAGTTCTGGATGGCTGCCCACTGGCCAGAGACATGGTGTGGACGGCTCTCCTTTGCCTCCCTGGGAAGGCTTTCTGCTGGCTTTGGCCCTGCTGAGCAAAGTCCGCTTGTTCGCTGGAGTTCACACAGACTCCTTGCCAGGCCTGCCCAGAATCCTGTCTCCTCTGACTTCCTGTGCTCTTGCATAATATTTCCTTGCCTCTTGAATGGCTGCCCCAGCGTGGGGGCAGCTCACCAATGCTTCTGGACTAAGAGCAGGATGTGGAAGGAGAGCAGGGATGTATGAACGTCACCTGGGGTGTGCTGGGCCCTGAGGGTGAAGGGTGGGAAGGATGGGGCTCCCCAGAGTATTTGGTGGGAGATTTAGCACAAAGGGAGTTAGGGAGAGTGTTCACACACACACACACACACACACACACACACACACACACACACACACACACATATATCCCTCTATCCCTGAGGGGTTTTTTTCTTTTTTAAGTAAGTTATTTTCTTCTGTATTATAAAAAGTATGTATGTTCCTTGTGAAAATTCTTAGTATAAGAAGGCATTTAGATAAAAATAAAATACACCAAAATTCCTCCACCCAGAGATAGTCACCATTGACACTTGGGTGAGCCTACTTCCTTCTTTATAATAAATATCGGTATATAATTACAGAAGTATCACCCATTATATGCTTTTATGAAAATGTTTTTTTCCACACATCAGAGCCAAACATCAGAGCTCGCTTTTGCTTTCAAGACACATGTTGTTGTTATGTGCTGTGGAGTCGGTTCCGACTCATAGCGACCCTACACAGGGTTTCCGAGGTTGTAAATCTTTACGGGAGCAGAAAGCCTCATCTTTCTCCCACGGAACAGCTGGTAGTTTCTAACTGCTGGCCCTGAAATTCACAGCCCGATTTGTAACCACTACGCTACCAGAGCACAGATTTAGTAAATAGAAGTAAACTGTATGAAGTCCCATCTATAGCTGTGTCATAATGAGACCCCCTACTCATTGGCAAGTCTGGGTTCAGGAAACAAGCCATCACCAGCCCAGGGGTTCATCTCAAGCCTGAAAAGCAGCAGCATATCTCTAATGTTCCTGGTGTCTCAGAAATTACCACCAAATAAAAGATTGTATACGCACTTTGCCTTTTCTGTCGGCAGAGAGTAAATCTCGTGTTTACATAGGAAGAGGCTGCAGTAGAGAATGTTGAGGGCCAGGCCAGGCCTGAGCCTGGGTGGGTGAGCTCACAGTGTGGCCTGGGTATGAACTTGGAGCAAGAAGCCACTAGCTGGTAGAACAAGTTTTTCTTCAGTGGCGTTCTTGTGCCCAAGATTTCTAATAAGCTCCATTTTAAATTTTAATTGGGTGTTACTGCCTGCCTGAAATTTTGTGACATCATCTTTATCTTTAAAAAGACACCCTTTCTTTTTCCATACCAAAATGTTTTCCTGATAATGAAAACTTCAAAAGTATATACAGTGTCTTGCATATTTGCTTATAGTTAGATTTTTTTAATTAATTGAGAAAGATGTTCTTGATACCATATCTCATCCATGAGAAGGATATATGTTTAAAGGGTTATCATTAGCCTTTTTCTCTCTTCCACTGCTGACTGTGGTTGAAAGTATGGCATAGATGAATACGGAATTTTACCATGAAGATGGCTATACCTTTATGGGTTGGATATCTTCAGCATTTGTTTTCCTTGATTTGTGCAAAACTGGATTGGATATTTTTTATTAATATTTAATTGGAAGTTTTAATATGAGGTTGGAGCTAATTTGCTTGTGGTTGGGAACTTGTGAGGTTTACTTTTGAGTCAAGACAAATTGTTTCCTGGAGCTAGCTGTTTCAGACTTTTCTTTTAAACTGAAAAGTATGATAACGCCAGTTCCGCTGAAACACATTTATTCACAAGCACCCGGCAATTTTTTCAGAACAAAAATATGCAACACAATTTGGTACCTGTTGAATCCAAGTATTTTACCTCATTTCACATGTAGGTATCTGCATTCCAACCCAGTGATCTATGGCAGCAATTTGTATGATTACAGTGTCTCCTTCAATTTATTTATTCATCTAGGACTCCTTTTCCTTGAATTACTGGACAAACTGTTAGTACATCAAATTCTTTCATTCTGAACTGCAGAGATATAGGGAAGCAGACAGGAGATGCTCTGTCATTAGCTTTTCAGTTTCCAGTAGGTAGAAATTTTGCCAGTCAATTCTGTAGCAGCTCACTCGGCCATTACCTGAATTCGATGAGGATTTGCCGCATGTGCATATTTGGGGAGTGGGGAAGCGCATTAAAGTTGAATTGTCCCCAGAATTATGAGATAGGACTTTGTAGAAATGGATACGTCTGTACAATGAACGTGGAGCAGCTGTTGGCATGGCAACCCCTACGTGGAAAAGTGCACGCCGCTTGCAGATGACTTTTGCAGTACTCAGTGTTAATCTGATAAATGGCTTTTTTAATAGTAGTTTGTGGGCTAATGGAAAGGTCGAAGCAAGCCTTCATTAACGGAAAGAAGGATGTGGATTTTGAAACCACTGGGTGAACACACTGGAGAGCCATAGCCAAGTCTCCATTTTCAGCTGTCTGTCTCTCTTTAACATCAGCTGTGCCTGAAGGGTGGCAAGCAGAAGTAAGATACTGCTTATCTTGAAAGAGTGTGCCTGCCCTTATCATTTTAGATTTTAAACATAGAAGGGTTTTAGAGTCATTTTTATTCAAGACATTTACTTCATATGAAAGTTTAGTTTAGAAATAGTGTACATGGTTTGTGTGGGTTGTCTTTTTTCTTTGTAGAAGGTAGGTAGTCAACTATTCTTGTCTATTTTAAAACTTCTGTATGGATGGCTTGTGTGGAAATGTCAATCACTGCCCCTTGTTTATACCTGTGAGTCAGATTAGAATATCAATATAAATGGTGGAAATGAAGAAAGCCCTTATGGTGCCATGGCTAAGCATTCAGCTGTGACATGAAAAGTCAGTGGTTTAAACCCACCAGTCACTCCATGTGAGAAAGATGTTGCAGTCTGTTTCCGTAAAGATTACCGCTTTGGAAACCCTATAGGGCAATTCCACTCTGACCTGTAGAGTCATTAGGACTTGGAATCATGGATTTGGCTTTGTGGGTGGGCATAATTGTCCCTCTTCTTCAAGAAGAAACAGCATTTTCATCATCTACAGAAGCCTGAACCCATTTTCTTTCTACTCTCTGGGTAGGAAATCCCCCAGAGGTCTTGCTAAGTATTTTCCTAGGTCATTGAACCATCCCAGTATTTAATTTCTCTGCTTGAAACAGCATACAAACCCCTCCTACTCTCTTTGTTGGTAACTGTATTTTGACAAAACTAAGAATTTATTGAACACCCGCTAAGCCTAGCACTGGTGGTGGTGGCTATGTGCCGTGGAGTCAGTTCCGACTCATAGCGACCCTGTACAGGGTTTCCGAGCCTGTAAATCTTTACAGGAGCTGAAAGCCTCATCTTTCTCCTGCATAATGGCTGGTAGTTTCAAACTGCTGACCTTTAGGTTAGCAGCCCAACTCATAACCACTACGCTACCAGAGCTCCTTAAGCTTAGCACTAGTCACTGAATAACAGATGAAAAAACATGACTTATGTCCATAAATAAGGACTAACTATTTAGTGTGTTTCTCCAACTTTAGCATACATCAGAATCACCTGTTGGGCTTATTAAGACTGGGGTCATCCTTAAAGTTTTAGTTTCGTACAAGTCAGGAGAAAGGCCTGAGCATTTGCAGCTCTAACAAATTCCCAGGTGATGCTGATTTTTCTGGTCCAGGGACCACATTTTGAGAACCATTGCTTTATACCAGCCCTGTGAAACAGGTCGTTCCCATTTACAAGATGAGTAACTGAGACACAGAGAGGCCTGATGTCTTGCCTGAGATCATATAGATCTTGAGTGCCAAGTCTAGATTTTAAACTGGTGTCCATACTCAAAAGCCTCTGCTGTTTTCCTTAGACCAGAAATAGCAGATATTCAGCATTTGAGCGTCCCTTGCCTAGTGTACTCCCAGGATTGTTGTTAAGTGCCACTGAGTCATTTCTGACTCAGGGTTTCTGAGGTGGGTATAAACCACCAACCCTGTGGTTAGCAGTATAGTACTGATCCTACAGTACCACATCAGGATCCAGGATGTTGTTGTTGTTGTTGTTAAGTGCCATCAAGTCGGTTCTGAATCACAGTGCCCCGCCCCCCCGCCATAGGGTTTCTGAGGAGCAGCTGGTGAACTTGAACCACTGACCTTGCGGCTCAAACCTACCTTACAGTACAGCACATTAAGCCACAGCACCACACCAGAACTCCTGGATCCAGGATTGTTGTTGTTATTGTTAAATGCCTTCAGGACAGACCCAAGGTGGACATTACTAAATGACCGCAGCATGCTTTCTGTCTGCACCAGGGGTGACCTTGGAATCCTCCACAGCTGTTACTGACAGATGGACATACCCATCAGTAGGAGCTGACACCAGAGTTGAAATTTGCTGTTCTTGTACCAGCCTATACAGCTTCTCAAAATCTAGACATTACCAAGAAAACTGCCAACATCTAAACAGAGCCGGAGCCTGAGCTTCAGGTTGCTCTGTTTAGGCAGGCAGTGCTTGGTGGATTGGGGAGGGGGGTGGGAGAGGGAGTGGAAGCAACACTACAGCCCCACACTGTGCTGGGATATAGCGGATAATCAACTCAAGTCTTCATTCAGCACCCAGGCAGTGCAGGGCCCTCGTCAAGGACCCTGCGCCTTCAAAAGTTTGAAGGGTTTAAAATCTAGATTTCTTTTTTTTAAGCAGCCATGTTTTGTCAAATGTTTATCTACTACATTCTATTCTAAAAATTATCCTATGATTTGGCACTAAACTTGTGATGGATAGATAATAAATGTGTGTTTAGAATGGTAAACATAGTATACACACCAAAGGCAACTGTGTTCACACTTGGATGAAGTCTTTTAACAAATGAACAGGAAAAATAAATATGATGGACTGAGTGGCAGGCAGCATCTTGAATTTGAGTCTCAAAGCCATCCACTGATTTCTATTTTATCTCTGTTCTTACAAAATGAGAAACTGGTAGAAAACTGACCAAGGGGATAACTCACTTTTTTTCTCTCTCTAAAAATCGTGAATTGTATTAGATAGACCACTGGTTTTACTTGTGTTTTTTTCCAAAAGAAGTTAAAGAAGAGTCTTCTAATCCATATGTGTGAGAGTATAAAGGAAACTGTATTGGGGTGATTCTCTTGTTTTCTAAAATAACCCACCGGCATCGTTCAGTGATTTTGTCAGGTCACATAATGTTTTTTAATGAACAGATATTTAATCTATAGAGAAATCACTCATCTCTTTGGATGTTTGTAAACAGCTTTAAAGCAACAACAGGATGGATATTTCTTTATATGTCTCGGTCTCCCCAAAGTATTTAGAAGGTGTGGCAATGTTAGATAAGCACTGGAATGCTAACCACAGAGTCGGAGGTCCAAACCCAACAGCCTCTCCTCAGAAACCTTCTAACAGGGTTGCTAAGAGTTGTAATGAACTCAACAGCACTTAACAATAACAACAACAATGTAAAATAGATACTCAATAAATATTCATTAACTGAAAATATAAATGTTTTTTAAAAAAACAGAATCTTAGAGAAAATAATCCAATTTTTGGAAACATACATGTAAGACATCTTTGTGTATATATGTTGTCCTTATATATGATAAGGCGCCCTGGTGGCATGGTAGTTAAGTCCTTGACCGCTAACCAGATAGTAGTTTGAACCTACCTGCCACTCCACAGGAGAAAAATATGACAATCTGCTTCCATAAAAACTGCAATGGTAGAAGCCTTATGGAGAAGTTCCATTTTGATCTATAGGATTACTAAAGGTGGAACTGACCAGATGTCTGTGGATTTGGTTTGGGTTATATGATATCTGATATAAGAGTGAGCATATGTGTGTTTGTAGGGTGGGGAGGAGGCTTTGTGTGTATGTGATTTCTAAGTGTGGGTGACTTTGCATTTTAGATCTGGAGGGAGGATTGAAGCTGATATCATCTGTGCCAGAGTTGTAAAGAGCATCAATAGCAAAGCAATATTTTGGGGGTAGGTAAAGATAATCTGGAAAGCAACCTGGCCCAGGACTGTCTCGGGAAGCACTGATGTTTACTCCCTGGAGTTTTAAGGAACGTAGTGGATTGTGAACTGGACTGCCAACCACAAGGTCAGTCGTTGGCATCTACCAGTCACTCTGAGGGAGAAAGATGAGGCTTTCTGCTCCCGTAAAAGTGTACAGCCTGAGAAACTTTATACAGGGTCACTGTGAGTTGTAACCAACTCTCAGTGCCATACCATCACCTGGAGTTTTGCTTCCTTGATGGTGCAGAAGCAGTAAGTCTCATCTTGTGGTTCACAGTCCAGTGTTTATCTTATGGAGCCACTGCACTCCCTGACGTTGTGGTACTTAAACATCATCACTTGAAGGAGTCCCTTTGTATAGAAAACTCAACTTTGTGTGCCCATTCCCAATGCCCAGGCCGCTCTATGTATCAGATCCATGGTTATAGTCATGGGTCTTCATTTTCATTTTTACATAATCCCCTGTGTTTTGCCAACTGGCAAAAGGCAGAAAAACCTCATCCAACATTATGTCTGGAGACAAGAAATTATCCCAGAGTGCTGTATAGGTCTTTGGTGAAACAACTTTAAAAAGTATTGGAAACCAGCCTCATGCAGACCTGCCCAATTGGTCATTGAAAGCCACTGTGGCCATACAGGTCACGTAGAGTAGATCAGTAAATGCAGGCTATTTTATTGTTAAAAACTTGAACATATGGCTTCTAGAGAAAGAAAAGGTTTCTTTCATGGTGTCTCCTACCCTGGCTTATTCACGTGCATGCTTTGAGAAATTCAGCATGGCTTAGAAATTGCCTGGAGATGTTGTGTTTCTGAGAGGCCAAGAAAGAGCACGGCATTGCCTATGCTCACACTGGCTGTGAGGGTGCTCCACAGTGAGTGGCTTTAGTGGATGGAGGAATCAAAAATGGGTATCCCTGGGCAGCTCCCAGAAACCACCTTCTTTTGGCAGTGTAAGTTTTAAAGGCATATATTAAAAGCAGTTACGTAACTAGGAAACTAACACTACTTTATAAAAAGTCGAACAGGAGAAGCAGAGCCCTCCCTTGTTAAATGTATTGTTAAATGAATGTATTGGTAAATGTCAAGGGGAGAGACATCCAAAGTCAGTTACTGTTATTAATCCACACTGGGACACAATTCAGCTGAAGCCCGAGTCTCATGTTGTTGTTGTTAAGTGCCGTTGAGTCAGTTCCGACCCATAGCAACCCTGAACAGGGTTTTCTGAGGCTGTAAATCTTTACAGGAGCAGAAAGCCTCATCTGTCTCCCGTGGAGCAGCTGGTAGTTTCAAACTGCTGATCTTAAGGTTTGCAGCCCAATTCGTAACCACTACACTACCAGAGCTCCTTGCTGGCCCCATATAGCATGGGGACAGATTTTGCTCTACTGTTGAATTGAGTTTTTCCCCATGGTCATAGAGGTTGTTTAATATTTAGGTTTTATAGCTGTTTTAACATTGAGAGAGGAGGAAAAGACCCATATTATCTTTAGAGCAGATGGAACATTCCAGAAGAACAGGGAAATCCCCTAAGGAAGAATCTATCACTACGCCCCACACACACACACATCCCATAAAAGCACAGAGAGGGAAACCCATCTGACGCACTGCCCTCAGTAAACCATGGTCCTGTATGTTCTAGGTCATAGTCTTGGAATGATAGAGTGTTTTAAAAATAATTTTGTATTATAGGAACATTTTTAGATTCTTACTTTTAGAAAGTTACTGTTTTCCCCATCCACTGGAGATGAGAAAGGAGCATATAAAAAAGACCGTAAAGAAAATTTCTTCCAATGGAGAGTTTCCTGGGAGAAGCATCAAGCGTTTCCTTCATCCATTGGTAAAAGCCTTACTAGTCTCCATGTCAGCACATGTAAAAACGATTCCCTCCTAGTCATTCAGCTGACAACCCAGGTGACTCAGATCAGTAGAGGGAAATCAAGTCAACTTTTCCATGGCTCTGCAGGTGGACTCTGACCTGTGAAGTGGTGGTATCAGGCAGTTGTTCCAGAACCATTTTTTCTGCTTCTGTCTGATTGTTCTAGAACAAAGACATTAGGGTATGTATCCCCAAATCCTGTATGTTTTATATCCCTCAATAGTTGCTGCATGGAAGAAAAAAATTGGTGAAAAACTTGAAACCCTGTGTGATCATGAGATTTTCACTTTGCGTGGGAGCTTTTTGCTTTTAAAGCAAAGACACTAAATAAAATAGAAAACAGCTACCAGAGGGCTTCCAAGTTTTTCACGGGAAATGGGAATGAAAAGATAATGGAATTTTTTCCATGAATTTTTTGAAGTCCCCTCAAACACATAAGGTTAGTAAAAGCACCCTACCCCCACTCCTAAATTCTAAAAAGAAAAAATAGCTGAGGCATAGTGATTGCTTCCTGCAAAGAAAACTATAATTATGGGGCCCAGTTAGTCTTCTTAAGGGGCAGCCTTGGAATAGCATGGATGCTATTTTGAATATTTGAGAAAAGAGTGGCATTCTGCAGAAAATGGGAATGACTCTATGCTACCAGTGTTGGGCAGCCCCGACCGGCATCCATTGCCCCTGGGGACTAGGAGAGCCCAGTTTCCTCTTCTGTGTGGGTTTGGGAAACTCTTGAGTCCCATAGTCATTGCGGTCTCTCCCACCATCAGGGGAGCTACTTTTGCTGGTGGGAGAAGCTAGGGGAGGAAGAAGAATCTGCTTTTGTCTTCACACTTCCAGTCCCAGCTGCCGAGTGTCAAGGCAAATTAGACTTCCTAGAATGGCTTATAGATAGGGCCTGTATAGAGTGAAAAATAAAGGGGTGCGGAAAGGAGTGGCTAGATCACCTGCCTGGGGGGACAAGCTTCCCATGTGACTTCATGGTTGTGCAAGAATTGGGCAACATTTGGCCAGGGTGGGGAGACCTTGGCAAAGGCATTGCACTCCTAATAGATTTCTATCTCCCCAATGGGGACAAACAAGTATTCAAAGTTCCATACATTTCCAGAGGAAGATCTCTGTTGCCTTCTCTAACCTCACATACTTCATGGGTGCCTTCTTGGAGCTTTATTTAACAAGCACCCACTGTAAGGAGGGTGCTGGCCTGGAGACTCTAGAGGATTCCAGGAGAATAAGATACCTTTGTTCCTGCCTAGAGAAGCTACAAATTACTGGGATGGGGATGGTGGGGAGACAATCGTGCACATGATCACAGTCAAGGCAGGTGGTAGTTAGGACAGAACAAGGAATGGGAGAAATGGATCAAAGTACCTGGAAAGGAGAAACAAGACCAGGTGCAGGCTCTAGAGTTAGATTGCCTGGTTCAAGTTCTAGCTCAACCACTTGTCAGCTGTGGCATCTTGGATAAGTCACTAAAACACTTGACCTCTGTTTCTTCAAGTGAAAAATGTGGTCATCGGTGTACCAGTGACAGATGGTAATGACAAAAATGCCCACAAAGTTTGGTCTTCGTTCCAAGTCCAGAAAGGAGAGGTGTGCTGACCTTGAGTTAGTGACTTATAGTTTTAGGCCTCAATTTCCTCATCTGTATATTAAAGTTAGATTGGACAAATACTAGCATGTTATTTTTTCCCTAAAATGCTACGATTCTGAAATCAAAGGCAGGAAGAAACAGTGTAAAGGACTAACAGACCTTGGGAACCTCAGCCAACATGACCCTGAGACCAGAAGAACTGGGCGGTACCTGGCTATCATTGCTGACTGCTCTGAAAGGTACCGCAAGAGAAGGTTTCAGAGTGGGAGGAAAATGTGGACCAAAGCTCAAAAGTCATTGAAGAGACCAGGTTTACTAGTCTGACACAGACTGGTGGAACCTCTGAGAAGACTATGGGCCTTAGACACTCTTGAGAGACAGCCTTCAGGCCTAGAACGGAACTCACCACCCCCAGGCTCACCTTTCAGTAAAGGATAGCTGAACAATAATAGCAGAGCGGTACTCATTAGAATAATTAACCATATGAGATCAAAAGGGTAATATTTGCCAAGGGCAGAAGGCAGGAAGGGATAGGAAAGAAAGACGAAGGGAAATGGGAAACACAGGGGGAAGTGGGAAGAGCACTGTTGCATTGTGGGAACTGCAATCAATATCATGCAACAAAATGTATATGGATTGTTGAATGGAAAAATCAATTTTCTCTGTGAACTTTCACCCAGATCTTAATAAAACAAAACGTTAGGATTCTGTGACTGAGTCTATATTAAGTACCTACTGTGTGCCCAAAGCCTACTATGGCACGTAGCATGACAGACCTGAGAAAAAGTAGATTATGTGGTCCTAACAGAGGAGAAGACACTCATATACAGGAAAACATTCTAATGTAAATGTTCGCCTTGGTCATGTAGGTGGTAAGAAAATAGAAATAGAGAGTGTAGAGTGAACCAGAGCAATGAGTAGATTGTAATTGTTGTTAGGTGCCATCAAGTCAATTCTGATTCATAGCAATACCATATGACAGTGTAGAGCTTCCCCATAAGGTTTTAAGCTGTAATCTTTGTATAGGAGCAGATGACCAGGTCTTTTCTTCCTTGGAGTCATAGGTGGGTTTGATCTGTGGACCTTTGGGCTAGTAGCTGAGTGCTTTACCATTGTGCCACCAAGACTTTTGAATGTATAAGTCCAGTATGTAAAACCACAAAGACTATAGAAAGGAGGACTTCTTTACCAAATCCCAGACTCCTGAAGCCTGGAACATACACATTAATATTTAAGTCAAAGTGGAACTGTAGAAAAACTGCAGTTACCTATGTGGGATTTAAGTGAGACAAGCTTTCTTTGTGTGTGTGTATAATCATATGGATTGAAACTATAAGGAGTCTCAAGTCAATCCTTCATGTATGCAATCACTACCTTAGACTCTAGTGTCCGGCACAAAGTAGACACACAAAAATTCATCTATCAAATAACTTGTGGAAAAAAATCAGTACTCTGGGGGCCCCACTTTAAATGGCTACTGCATCTAGAAGATGCCTTGGTGGCATGGTGTTCGGCTGTTAGCCAAAAGGTTGCCAGTTCGAACCCACCAGTCACTCTACGAAAGGAAGAAATTGCCGTCTGCTTCCATAAAGATTTACAGCCTCAGAAACCCCACAGGGCAGTTCTACTCTGTGTTATAGGGTCTCTTTGAATCAGAATCAACTCCACAGGTTTGAGGTCTAGGACATCCAGGTGGTGTTTCCAGCCCCACCTCTAGAGGGCAGTCACAGCAGAGGTCCTGCAGAGCCCTTAGTCAAGACAGCTAGAACTTAGAATTGCCTTGCCTCTCTTTAGTCCTTTACCAAAGACAATTTCTCCTACTCCCTAAGATTTACCCACCTTAAGGGCTATGGGAACTCCTTATCCAGAAGTATTTAAGCTTAGATTTTGAGGAAAGTTGACAATAGCCCGACATTTTCTCCTGCAATCTACCTTCCTACCTAAATTCCTCCAGATTGGGTCATCAGTGAGCCTGGGATACAGAGGTGACAAAAGACTTGGCAGTACTTGGCAGAGTGCCCAAAGAGTGGTATAGACAATAAGTGGGGGTCACCTGGCCAGGGAATTGGGGATGCCTCCTGGAAAGGGGGAGCTAGTAATTTGGGTAGTCCTTGAAGAAAGAGTAGAGATTACATTATCAGCAGATAAAATGGGGGATACATCAAGTACTCTCTGTTCCACTCCCCATACCACTAACCAAATAGGTCCATTTAGACCTGATGCTTTCTTCTGGGGAAAGGAAATGAGTTAGAAATGACTTATGAGGAACAAATTTTAACACCTTGGGCCAAACCAGTCATGGAGAATTCCAAGCAGTCAGTGATGGCCTGGCTTGATAGCCAGTTCATGACATCCTGGTTCAGATGGGCAGACCACAAACCCTCACAGAGCTTTCTGTTTAATTTCTACACAGCAAAAAACAAAAACAAAACAAAACAAAAAACACCTAGAAATCCTGGCAATACATATATAGAGAGCACTTTCTGTGAAAGCACAAGATGTATTTTATTTGACATCAAAACACAACTTCACACAAGCACCTAAAGCAGTAGGGAAGATAGGTAGGGTCCTAGAAGATGCAGTGATGTGCCTAACCCAAGTCACTATTCTAAGCACCTTCCTTTTCTCCACATTTTACCCTTGGTTCATTCCCCATCTACTTCCTTTCCTTTCACTTAAAAAAAAAAGAGAGAGAGAGAGAGTTGTCTTTTTTTTTTTTTTTTTTCAAATAAGCAAGATGGAACCAAACTTTGCAACCTCCAAATGTATGAAATAAACATTACCCTAATGAGCCTCTGGGAAAGTGCTCACCTTTGAACTTGACCAAAGATTATGGAGGAAAGAAAAAGTCTTAAGAGCTTGATAGTGTGTTAGAGCTTCCTGGATTTTTTCAAGTCTAGTTACATATTACATATTTTTTCCTTAATAAGGGCAGTTCCAGAAATCCATCCTGGATGATTGGACCATGGCTGAAAGTAGAGACCAATGGTTGGCTACTAACTCTGGTTTGGGAATTGTCATCTGGATGCTAAGCAACAACAGGCTCAAACCAAAAACCATACCAGTTGCTGTTGAGTCTGTTCCAATTCATGCTGACCCATGTGTTTCAGAATAGAACTGCACTCCATAGTGTTTCCAGTGGCTAAATTGTCAGTAGATTGCCAAGCTTTTCTTCCAAGGCACCTCTGGGTGGATTTGAACTGTAAACCTTTAGGTTAGTAGCTGAACACTTAAAATTTGTGCCAGCCAGAGTCTTCTAACAATAGAGCAAGAGATGCCATTTCTAGAATGTCCCTGCTCTCTTAGGATTCAACCCCCGCCCTCATGGCCCTTGGGAAATCCAGAAGTAATCCTAGCGTGAGGTAAAAAGCTATCAGAAAGGAACACAGGGATGTCAGGGGAAGCTGGCACCTGAAAGGTGTTAGGACCTCCAAGCCAAGCTCTCCCTGCACCTCCTTCTACCTTGCCCATTTATTGGCCTGTGCTCATCTCTATAAGAGTTCTA
Organism: Chrysochloris asiatica; assembly: GCF_000296735.1. NCBI lineage: Eukaryota > Metazoa > Chordata > Mammalia > Afrosoricida > Chrysochloridae > Chrysochloris > Chrysochloris asiatica. Next base: position 19,218,915 of record NW_006408542.1, read on the forward strand.
TTAAAGAAAAAAAAAAAAAAAAGACTTAAAATTTAAAAAATGAAATAACATTGGATATCTGTATAACCTCTGCCTGTCTCTTATGGAATATCCCACATTTTAATGTCCTTAGCTATCCTCTCACGAAGAAGCCCTGGTGGCTCAGTGGTTAAGCATTCAGCGGCTAACTGAAAGGTCAACAGTTCAGATCTGCCTGTCGCTCAAGAGAAAGATGAGGTAGTCTGCTTCCATATAGACTTAAAGCCTTGAGAACCCCATGGAGCAGTTCTATGCTGTCCTATAGGGTCGCTATGAGTCAGAATCAACGACAGTGGGTGGGTCCCCTCTCAGCCAAGAAGTTTGCCTGTAGGCATCAAGATGAATCATTTTCAGGATGACTCATGTCCAAATAAGAATGTGTAACTGGTGAACACATTTTGATTGACGTTCCAGAATATTTGAGGTCCTATGTTTGTTGTAACACACAGAAGGATTAGAAATAATTGGTTTCCCAAAAAGTTTGTTTCTTGAAGCTTTTCCTCCAGGTTTTCATCTGTTGCTTTTAATCATTACAAAATCAAACAAGTTCTGTCCCTCCCTCTGCCCCTAACTTCTGTAGATGGTATGAGCTTCACCATGCGCTCCCATCCAGCAGAGAGCCGGGACAAGAAGAAACAGATGCTCTGGCTTTGTAGAATCCAGAAATGTGGTTGACCCCTCTGAACTGCTGTCTCTTCACAGCACAATCTGCCTTTCCTCTTACCTCAAATCCCTGCTTCTCAAAATTAGGCAGTGTCACTGAGATAAGCGCTGGACTGCTAATCACAAGGTTGGTGGTTCAAACCCACCATTCACTCCTTGGAAACTCAATACTGGGTCACTGTGCATTGAGAACTGACTTGACAACACTTAACAACAAAGTTAGGTAGACATAGATGCTGAGGACACAGCCCCTGAAGTGAACCCATCCCATACACAGGCTACCTTCTGTCCAGCACCTGTTTAGTGAAGCTTATCTTATGAAAGATCATGCTTTTACGCAAATAACATGCACATTATGTATCTTGGTATACTGCACACCAGTTACTCCTTGGAAACCCTATGCAGAGTCACTGTGAGTTGGAAGTTACTTGACTTCACTTAACAACAACAACAATAGTGCACAAACCCCTTAAGCGTTATTTTCATAAGCTCCTTATATCAGTTTGTTTTTTTACATGTTGCTGACTTCAACTTTGATTTTTTTTTTCTGTACAATGGATTTAATGTTACATCTTCATTTTGGTGCCTGTTTGGTCCCCAGCTGCAGACCCTCAGTAGCGTATCCTGTTTCTAAAGCAACCCCCTCTCTTGGTAGGATTCATTCCCTGCTCTACAAATTGCTTTGTCCAGAGCAGAAATAAACTACTTTTTCCGCCTATGAAATAGCTTTCCCATCTGGATCTGCACACCCAGGGCCAGAGAGGCCACACAGGCAGGTGAGGCTGCTGTATTGCAGTTGTGTTCATTCTGCCCCACCATCCAGCTAGCCAGCCACCGTACTTAGGACATTGGAATCTCCCACTGCCTCGATGTTGCAAGGTGGATGTGAGAGCCTTAGACTCACAGACAATACAGGTCCCACTGACCTCCTGGGGACTCTGTAAGGCTGAGGCAGTGCCCACCCACACCATCCTGCTTCTCCGCTTAGCATGTACAGTGTATGCATAGGCAAGTTTTTTATATATAATTTCATCATTTCCACTCATGTGTGTATATGTGTGTGTTAGTGATTGTTGTTGTTGTTAAGTGCCGTCGAGTTGGTTCCGGCCCATAGCAACCCTGTATAGGGTTTCCAAGGAGCAACTGGTGAGCTTGAACCACCGACCGTGTAGCTCAAACGACTTTGCAGTCCAGCGCATTAGCCCACAGTGCTATACCAGGACTCCGTGTTTGTGATAAGGGTACGATATTTGTGAAAAAATAGTACAAAACAAAGCATGGTAAGCCGTCCCAAAAAGAGCAGGCTCTTGGTGGCCATAGGATTTGTTGGAGGTTCCCTAGAACTAGCAACTCAGCTGTGACCTCAGAAGTCTTGGCTCTGCCAAAGCAAGGTCTTTGCTGTAAAAAAGGCTCAGTGCCCATGGGGATAATCACTTCTTGTAATATTCATACAATCATCTCACTGTCAAAGCCCAAGGAATACAAAAGTAGAAGAAACACCACATATGGGTTACCTCATGGGTTCAGCTAACCTAGGATTCTGCTTCTGGCTGAGGGCACCTTGGGACACTTCAGGGAGGGACATCACAGCTGTCATTCTGGTGGTCCATGCCACTAAAATGAGCCTAGTGCCTCTTCATCCAACATCACCCTGGCGGATTCTGATTCCTCTTCTCCTCCTTTTTGTCTTAACTAACATTTCAACTGAGAAAGCCTTGCAGGAGGCCCACTTTGTGTCATGGTGCCTCTGGTACTCCTGAAGCACTCGCTCCTGATTCCTGCATTCAGATTCAACATAACTTCAACATTTACAGAGTGCAGAGTATGTGTTTGGCACTGCTCTCAGCATGCTCCGTATATATATCATTTATTCCACCTAAGAGATCTGTAACGCAGGTGCTTTTAGAATAACTGTTGTACAGAAGAGAGGAGCCTGAGATTTAGAAAAATGTAAGTCACTTGCCCAAGGTCACAGAGCACAGGTCCAAGCCATCAGGCCCAGCTGCCATCTGTCTGGCACTAGTCCCATGCTGTGGTACTGCTTGTCTGTCTCCCTCAGTAGGTGCGAGTTCACTAAAGACAGGGACATGTCTTCCCTTTCATAATCTCCATGTCTGGCTCATAGTAGTCACCCAGTGAAGTTTGAGTTAATGCAATCCAAAGCTTGCCAAACATAAACATCAGATGGGATTTAAGTGCTAAGGAGTCGCATTTATGAAAATGCAAAGGGGGACTTAATTTTTAGCTCAACAAGGGTGGCCTTTTGAGTACTGTGGTTGCTTCTAGAACTTTCTTCTAAGTGGCAGGTGAATGCAGCATGGGAGTTGTGGGCTTGGCAGATGCAGTGGGAATGCGACACATGGGTTTGTGTGAATCTTTAGGACAATCAATCAGAAGTTACTCTACCTGGCATTTACAAAATAATTCAGGGAAACAACTAAGCAGCAAAGTAGAAAAGAACATTTCTTAGTTGGTGTCAGAGAAATGAACATTTTCCTTCTGTACACCAGCAGCATCCCAGATACAGCTGAGAGACAAGGATGAGAACCGCTGGGGTTACACAACGCCTTCAGCTCAGGTCTCCCCACATGCGGGCTAATCTTCTAAATCATTTAATAGAACACTGCGCGGTCTTTGAGGCTTCAGGGACTTTGAGGCTGGTTTTTTTTTTGTTTTGTTTTTTTCCTCTGGGCTTAAAGTCTTTCACTACCGCTGACTCACATGTTAATTATTGCTTTCCTCAAAGAAGTATGAACAGTGCTACTGAGCTCGCCTGCCTGGACCTTACACAACTGTTTTCTCTGCAGGATAGATGTGAGTATGCAGAATGGTGCTGCGTGGCCAATGGGCCCTTATGAGCCATCAGTACAGCGGGTCTCACTGCTGGCCCAGGGAACCCAGGGTTAAGTGCTGAATCTTTTGACCAAAATCTCTTGAAAAGTGGGGCCAAAGTTTCAGTTCCCTGTCATCTGTCAGCTTTAATGGACTGAATGGATATTTCACACACACACACACACCAAAGATCAACTTGCTTTCTCTTTGATTGCCAGGCTGGATAATGAAGTAAAAATGACATTATCTCTAATAAAAGTGATTTGTAGAAATCACAGATAGAACCTCAGTAACAGAGATTTGCCATTAGCTGGTTGACCAGATAAGAGAGCAGCTGGGTCTGCTAACCCCCTGCTGGTCTGGTGGGTGTCTTGGGTGTGAGTTGTGGGGGTGGGATGGAGAGTGTTTAAAAATTGATATTTGAACCAAAGTTTGGATCATTCTGTAACCCTCCTTGCTCATCTTTAGGATTGCCATGAGGTTTGGGATTTATTTGCATTTGTTTTGTGTCTTTGGATTTTTGTGTTCAGTAGATAGTGTTTTTTTGTTTGTTTGTGGTTTTTGGGGGGGCTTGGCCCATTTTCACATCACCATGCTACATCACCAAAGGAGTGAAACCCTGGGAAGCTTTGGCATCCACCAGGCCAGAAATCTGCCTCTGAGGAGGGCACCTACACATGTGACGTGAGGGCTTTGGGAGGGGTGGTATTGAGTAACAGGTTGTTCTCTTGTATCAGGCATGTGGGATCAGAGGCAGAAACTTCCCTGGCTTCATCCTGAGGGGAAGAAAAGGGAGGGGGCAGCCCTGTTGGGGCTTGTTCTCGTGTCAGTGAAAGCTGTCACCTAGCTCATGGAATACCTCCTGTGAGGTTACCAGACACAGCCAGTGACTTGTACGTGGAAACATTCTCAGTGTATGGGATCTGCTCCCCGTGGGCAATGTAAGGAGCCCAATGATGAACATGGTTACTATTTCCCACTGGGAAAGCACCAGAGCATCATGGCTGCAATACTAACCCTTCAGCAAGGAGGCTTCTCAGACCCTGTCACACCCGACAGAGAGGAAGCTACTGTTGGAGAGGGACGGTATGGGGTCAGACTCTCGGAGACCTGTGTTTAAAGTTCTGCTTTTGCCTTCATAGAAGACCTTCAAGATAAGTAACAGTGTGTGTAGGATGCAATGGAATCAAACGGCTGCTGTTGCCTTGGTAGCATGGTGGTTACAAATCGGGCTGCTAACCTCAAGGTCAGCAGTTTGAAACTACCAGTTGTTCTGCGGGAGAAAAATTAGGCTTTCTGCTCCCATAAAGATTTACAGCCTCGGAAACCCTGTACAGGGTCACTATGAGTTGGAACTGACTCCACGGCACATAACCACCACCACCACTTACAGTCCATTCCCACTTGCAGAGGTTCCATGTAGAACCACGCCATGGGGTTTTCTTGGCTGTGTAATCTGTACAGAAACAGATTTCCAGGCCTTCTGTAGTGCCGCTGAGTGGATTCAAACCAACCAAGTGCACACTGTTTGTGCCACCCAGGAACCTCTGCAGCTATATGCTGTTGCTAAATGCTGTCGAGTTAATTCCAACCCATAGTGACCCTGTATAGGGTTTCGGAGGAGCAGCTGGTAAGTTTGAACTGCAACTTTGCAGTCCAGTGCATTAACCCACAGCGCCACAATTCTCTAGGTAGAGGAGTCCTTGTGGAGCAGCAGTTAAACATTCGGCTGCTAACTGACAAGTTATAACTGTTGTGAAGTGTTGTCGAGTCAGTTCTGACTCACAGTGACCCTGTATAGAGTTTCTGAGGAGCAACTGGTAAGTTTGAACCACTGACCTTGCAGTTCAAGCTGACCTTGTGTTCCAGTGCTTATCCATCAGCGCCTCACCAGGATTCGAACTGACTGGTGGTGGTGGTGATGTGCCGTGGAGTTGGAACCACCTCATAGCGTCCCAGTACAGGGTTTCTGAGGCTGTAAATCTTTACAGGAGCAGAAAGCCTCATCTTTCTCCCATGTAACAGTTGGTAATTTCAAACTGCTGACCTTAAGGTACACAGCCTGATTCATAACCACTACACTTAGGTGATTCAAATCCACCTGTCACTCTGCAGGAGAAAATACTTGGTGATTTGCTCCTGAAAACCTATGGGGTAGGTCTATACTCTGTCTTCTAGAGTAGGTCACTATGAGTCAGAAGCAATAACTTAATGGAACCCAACAACAGTTTTCTAGGTGTTCAGGGACAGGGGTAGGAAACAGGGATTCATGTGGACTGGCTTAGAGAGGTGAGAAAAGACTCAGCCCTGTGATGGCTTGAGAAGAGCAGAAGGAGGGGTGCATTTCAGGTGGGTAATGGCTGCTAGCAGAAAGGGGTGGTGGGCTGAGGGCACCATTCAGAGTGTGCCCTGGCTGCAGCAGGAATAGTGGAAGTAAGGCTGGAAAGTAGGGTTGAGACTGGTAAGTTGGGCAGGCATCGAGAGTGAGTGCAGCCTTCATCATGAGAGCAGTGGAGTCCACTTTCCTTGTTAAATAGGGACGTGCCAGGCTGAGATGGCTTGGGGAAAGGATGAGGATAGATGGGTTGTTTTCCCTGAAGTCTGACTGAGTGTTGGAACTATATTCTTCTGGGTCTGTGGTACAGGAGATGAAGGGCACAGGAAAACAGCTAGAAGATGGGAGTTAGAATCTTTCACAGAGCCAGAGAAGGCGTGCATACTTGGTGGAGTTTGTTTTTTATCCCATGGGTGACATTTATTACTGTGTGGCAGAATGCCTTGTGGAGGTCTCTGCGGACTGAGTCGAGGCTCCAGCTTGGGGTTGCCCAAGGACTGCTGCCATATTTAGAGCTCCTAACAAAGGGATTAGTTTTCCCTGACTTTGTTGCCAAGAAAAAGGAATTCTCACACTTTCTGTCCATATGGCAAAAGTATGGTCAACAGAAGAGGGATTGAGGCTGGTTTCTTGCAGTACCCACTATCCCACCCACTAGTAAGTTAGGCAGTGATCTGATCACCTGACTTTACTTACCTGTCCTTTGGTTGTCTAAAGGTCCCCTCAGTGCTTGGCACTCTGGCTTTTGACCACTGACCTCCCTGTTCTTTCCTGTAGCACACATGTTCTTATCTTCCCTCTGTCTTCCTGACTGCCTCTCACAGCCTGGTCCTCCTCCAACCCCACCTCTCATGGTTGCATTCACTGTGGATGAAGCCTTGCATACTTTCTCCTGTCAAACTTGTGTAGCCTTGACCGATGATAGGCACTCCTCAGGACTCAACATAACTCCGGAAGCTCCCTGAGGTTAGAAATAGTTGTTCTGTGCCTCATTCTGTTGCTCATAGTTCCAGCATAGAAGAGGGACTAACTTGTAAGTCTTTGTGAATGAGTGGAGAGGATAAACTATTGCTTATTTGATACACTTGATGCGTTGAACACTAATGACCAAAGACCAGATGAATTGTAGGATGACATCAAGGACATTATATATAAAGAAAGCAAAAAGACAAGAAAGAAAGGAAAAACCAAAATGGATATCTTGAACACAGAGTAACTTAAGCAAATGGAAGAAATGATGAAGTTAAAGAGCGAAACAGAAAATTTCAAAGGACTACTCAAGAAGACAAAATAGTAAAGTATTATAATGAAATGTGCAAAGACCTGGAGTTAGGAAACCAAAAGGAAAGGACACACCTACGTTTCTGAAACTGAAAGAAATGGGGAAAAAATTCAAGCCTTGTGTTACACTATTGAAGGATTCTAATGGGCAACATATTGACTGATATAGGAAGTATTAAAAGAAGATTGAAGGAATACACAGAATTGGTCAATAGTCAACCATTTCAAGAAGCACAATATATGCTCAAGAAACTGTGGTCTTGAAGGAAGAAGTTCAAGCTGCACTGAAGGTATGAGAGAAAAAAAAACAAACTCCAGGAATTAATGGAATACCGATTGAGATGTTTCAATAAACAAATGTAGTGCTTGAAGTACTTACTCACTTAGGCAAAAAAAATTAGAAGACAGCTACCCAGCCAAACAACTGGAAGAGATCCATATCTGTACCCACTACAAAGAGACATGATCCAAAATAATGCAGAAATTATCAAACAGTATCATTAATACCACATGCAAGTAAAATTTTGCTAAAGATAATTCAAAAAAGACTGTAGCCGTATATTGACAGGGAACTGCCAGAAATTCAAATCAAATTCATAAAGGAACATGGAACAAGGGATGTTACTGCTGATGTCAGAGAGATCATGGCTAAAAGCAGAGAATACCAGAAAGATGTTTACCTGCGTTTTATTGACTCTGCAAAGGCATTTGATTGTGTGGCTCATAACAAATTATGGAAAACTCTGAAAAGAATGAAAATTCTAGAACATTTCATTGTGCTTTTCTAGAACCTATAAATAGACCAAGAGACAGTTATTTGAATAGAACAAAGGGGTACTGCCTGATTTCAGATCAAGAAAAGTGTGTGTCAGGATTGCATTCTTTCACGATACTAATTCAATCTATATGCTGAGCAAATAATTCAAGAAGCTGGATTATTGAAGAAGAATGAAGAATCAGGATTGGAGGAAGTTTCATTAGCAACCTGCACTATGCAAATGATACAACCTTGCTTGCTGAAAATGAGAAAGACTTGAAGCATTTACTGATGAAGATGAAAGACTACAGTATAAATTACACCTCACCATACACAAAAATCTTTGCAACTGGATCAATGAGCAACATCATAATAAACAAAACATTGAAGTCATTAAGAATTTAGTTGAATCCACAATCAACTCTCATGGGAGCTGCAGTCAAGAAATCAAACCACATATTACACTGGCAAATCTGCAAAAGACTTCCTTAAAGTGTTAAAAAAGTGTCACCTTGAGGAGTAAGGTTCACCTTGGTATTTTCAATTGCCTCATATGCATGCAAAAGCCGGACAATAAGAATGAATAAGAATTGATACACATGGAATACGATGCTGGTGAAGAATAGTGAATATACCATGAGCTGCCAAAAGAACAAACAAATCAATCTTGGAAAAAGTACAGCTAAAATGTTCCTTGGAAGCCAGGATGGCGAGACTTGACCTCACGTACTTTGTACATGTCATCCAAGGAAACAGATCCTTGGGAAGGACATCATGCTTAGTAAACTAGAGGATCAGAGAAAAAGAGGAAGACCCTGCAACATTGGGCTCAAGCACAGCAATGATAGTGAGGGTGGCACACGATCAGGCAGTGTTTTGTTCCATTGTTCATGGGGTCACTATGAATTGGACCCAACTTGATGGCACCTAACAACACCCTTCCTGGAAATGCCCAGCACTGACCTCTGAGGCAGTCCAGCTCTGTTTTCTCATGATACAGTGCTTATTTATGGCACTGCACATACTTTCTCTCTCTTTTTTTCCCCCCTTCTTGGTGGCCTTTTGAGAAACAGTTGTTTTGGCATCTCTATGTAAATTAAAGGGTTAATTTTAGCTGTGTGTGGTGAAGGGGAGGGAGAAGTCAAAAAATTACTTCTACTTTTGCCTCCTCTGTAGCACCCCAGCCCACTTTCCTGCAAATGAAGATGTCCTCTCACCACCCTGCACATGAAAGAGCTTGCTTTCACCCTGCTCTATGCTCCCCATTCATTCTTTTTGCCGGGGAGGCTTGAGGGGATATCTAGAGGTGATGCTGGGGGCTGTACCTCAGGGATGGCATCTTAATGACTTGCCTTGGCGGGTGTTAGAACAGCCCTCATTCAGTGCCAGTACACTCCCGGCGCAGTTGGCTCGCTCAGCCTCTGTCCATAGATGTTCTCTTGTTCAAACTGCATGAGGAAATGGAGATTTCCAAGTGGAAAGCAGTCTTCCCAAATCTTTAACTCTTCACTGAAGGGTACAGGAGCTGCAGAGAGCAGAGTCAAATCTAAGCTGGCCCAGCTGCCACTCCAGAGAGAGAAGCAAGGCTGGGGACTCCCTGGAGATGGAGGCCAAGGCAGCTGCTATCGATTTTCCTTTCCTCCCTAACAGGGACAGGAGAAGATTAAGGGACACACACTTGGATCCTCCTAACAATCAAGTAACAAATATTTGTCCAATTTGTTTGCCCTGTGAGGGATACATAGAAGTATAAGATAATGTGTCTTTTTCCCCAACCCCCACCCCTTCAAGGTACTTACAAATCTAGTTATAGCAGGACATTTGTAGAGAAAAGCCAACCAGACAGGGAGGTCTTTAATAAGGGCCAATGAGTAATGCAGACAGGAAGCACCATGTGAAGCTAGGGAAATTTCTGAGGGAAGTCAGGCTTGAGCTGGCCCTACTTACAAAAAAATTCTATAAAGAAATGTAGAGAAGAGGATTGTTCCTGGCAAAGGAGATCTGACTTGTTAGACCTACTCCAGGTGCCTTGCAGGACCACACTGGGGGTGGGCTAGGTTTCTCATCTAAAGAGCCTTCAGCTCAAGTTGTGTTTTCAGACCACTCATAAATGATGTCATCTGGAATCTTGTTAGAAATGCATCATCCTAGGCCCCAGCCCAGAACCACTGAATAAGAACATGCACCCTAACAAGATCCCTGGGTGATGCCTGTGCATAGTGAAGTTTGAGAAGCTCTTGTCTCTCTGACTATGTAAATCGGTCCGCCAGCTGTACTTCAGACCCCAAATTTGATTCAGAAAATTGGTAAAACACTGACACACACACTTGCATATTTGAGTGTCTGTAATATATATATGTTGTTATTGTTGATGTTGTTGTTGTTAAGTGCCGTCAAGTCGGTTCCGACCCATAGCAACAGGGTTTCTGAGGGCGTAAATCCTTACGGGAGTAGAAAGCCTCATCTTTCTCCCACGGAGCAGCTGGTAGTTTCAAACCGCTGACCTTAAGGTTCGCAGCCCGATTCGTAACCACTACGCTACCAGAGCTCCTAATATATATATATATATATATATATATAACTTTTCCAAGGTGGAAGACTTTATCCTGATTAAGAGTGGAGTTTAGAATTACAATAAGTCTTCTGAAAATTTTAGAATGCCAAGAGACTTTGTGGTATTTCTATTTGCACAAGAGAATGATGTGAGTGGTTTTTATCGAACATATCTGATTTGTACTCCTTTGTACTGTTTGTGGTCTCTGGGTGGCAGAGACATTATGTATCTGACTACACCACCTTCTCCTTAGGAACCCTATATGGGGTCTCTGTGACTTGACACTGGCTCATTGCACTTAACAACAACAATTAACTTAAACATTGGGAGTTCAAAACTACCCAGCAATAACGTGGAAAAAAGCCTGGAGGTCTGTTCCCATAAATATTATAGCCAAAAATTCTCCAAGGAGAAGTTCTGCTCTGTAATATTTACTAAGTCACCATGAGCAGAACTCAACTCAACAGCCATAGTAGTTTTTGTTTTGATTTTCCATTTTTTGGTTGTTTCTGTTTGTTGGTTGGTTTGGTACTACTTGTGCTTTGGTGGTGGTGGTGGTGGTGATGTGCTGTGGAGTCAGTTCCAACTCATAGCGACTTTGTACAGGGTTTCCGAGGCTGTAAATCTTTACGGGAGCAGAAAGTCTCATCTTTTCTCCCACAGAACTGCTGGTAGTTTCAAACTGCTGACCATGAGATTAGCAGCCCAATTTGTAACCATTACACTACCAGAGCTCCTTAGAAGACATTAACGCTCCCACCCCACCACCACCACACACACACAGACACAAACCACCAAACAAACAAAAATGTTGGGAATCTCTAAGGTGGGATATGGAGAAGTCGATGTCAGTGAGTCCTTTCTGCACAAAATGGATTTAAGGGAGATCTTGAAAGAAGAGTGCAATTGAGAGAGGTGAAGGAGGTGGAGACACAGTGTACACCGGGAAGGGCATGGGGAGGAGGAACAGCAGGGGTCAAAGTCCCCACTTGTACTAAAGAGTATGCCTCCTTCATGATAGGGAATCTGTCTTACACCGTGGGCACTTTTTCTTCTTCATTCTGCTAATGTGCAATTTCTCTGTGTTTCTAGCTAGAGGTAGAGCTGTCTGAACAGAGTGGCTGCACAAGCTTGAGAATGCACTGTTGGAAACTTGTAGGATCCAAAGAAAGAAGGCTGAGTGATAGGCAGAAACCCAAAGGAGAAACGTTTCTCCAAAGCAATCTGGTGTCACCTTGGGTGTGAGGAGACATCCTCAAGTCCAGAGAAGTAACAGCAAAGTAAATAGTATAGCAGGATGGAACATACACCTGCAGCATGTATGGATTCCACTAACAAAGTAACAACTGTTCCATTGTGCTGGTTTTTCAGTCAAGTGCTGACTTAGGCAAGCCAGATGCTTCCTTTAGGTACTTTCAGGCTAAAGTAGATATCTCCAAAAGCTCAGCCTACGAAGTCTCCTTAGGGAGGTTTCACTCCCAATAACCCAGCTCAGCTAAACCTTCTGAACCTGCCAAAGGGATATGCTAATTAACATTGTGGGGATGGTCGCATAATTGTAACCAAGACTGCAGGGTCTAGAATTCAATGATAGGGGTTTGATGCTGACTCCATCTCTGAGTGATGCTTGGCACATCACTAATATCCTTATGTTAAATGGGCATGCTACTGTATCTGCCTGACAAGATTAATTCAGGATCCAATCAGAGCCCATCTGATGAGAGTTTGTGGTTAACCAGAAAGCATCATGTGCAAACTGGTTCCTCATTGTTACAGTAGTACAGTATCTCAGCTTGCAGACCTAGCTGAAGTCTGCAGTGTCAGGGATTAGGGCAGTAACAGGTATTAGCAGTCATAGAGAGTAATTGGGGGCCAGGCAAACACCCCTGCAGCTCCAGGTTTTCTCCCTGTTTGCACAGTTGCAGACATCACTGAGTACTCTCTAGGTATCAGCAAATTGGTTATGTCAAGAAGTAGGTGTAAATAGAAATAACACTGCTGTTTTACACTGCTGGCAAAGAGGGCCTACTGACCTACAAAGGGGGACCATCTTCTCAGAAATGGATGAGAAAATCCCTCACTTTCAATCAATGCCATCTCTCCTCACGTTGCTGGAAAGAGGAAGCCTAAGAGAGTGGGTAGGTGGCAGGCAGCAGGATGAGGCCAGTCCAAAGCTGAGCTGGGTACACATTCCATTCTCCTTCTCTCTGGAATCTCCCTCCCCTGCACATCACCTGGGGCTCTGCATTCAGGAATAGTGGCCTTGGTCCTGAAGATGCTGATGTTGCCAAATTCATCTGCTTAGTTTCCACAGGGGTGGGTACAATGTGAGAAAGCTATGAGAAGCTAGCTGGGGAGCTGGCTACATGTCATCTTTAGTTATAAAAAAAACTAAATAGAAAAGCAGCCCCTGATAAAAAGATAGTCTTCATGGTGTTACTTATCACAGCTGAAAACTAGAAACCATAACTGAGCAACCAGGAAGAGGATAGCGAAGTGCCTTGTGACTCCCCCACACAATATGATGTTGCTGGCTATTAAGAATTTTTGTTTTGAATTCTTAATATGACATAATGTTATGAGTAAGGGTACAAAGCCACAAATCCAATGACATCTTTTTATACCTTTCTGTGGGAGTCTATGATTGTATCAATGGTTAACACACTCACCTGTAACTGTAAGGCTGATGGTTCCAGTCTACCCAGAATGCTTCAGAAGAAAGGCCTTCATGATGTCCTTCCCAAAACTCCACCATTTTGAATCCCTGTGGAGTTCAGTTCTCCTCTGGCACACATGGGGGCACCATGCGTTGCAGTCGATTTGATGACAACAGGTTTCATCCGGTTTTTGTATTTTCAAAGTTGCTTATGATAAATATGCATTATTACCCTTATCTAAGAAGCTCTGGTTGCGTAGTGGTTACGAGTCGGGCTGCTAACCTCAAGGTGAACAGTTTGAAACTACCAGCTGTTCCACAGGAGAAAGATGAGGTTTTTGCTCCCGTAAAAATTTACAGCCTCAGAAACTCTACAACACACCACCACCACCCTTATCTACAAGGAGCCCTGGTCATATAACAGTTTAGCATTTGGCTGCTAACGGAAAGGTTAGCAATTTGAACCCACTCAATGGTTCTGTGGGCAAAAGAGCTGGCAGTCTCCTCTCATAAAGATTACACCTAGGAAACCCTATGGAGTAGGTCTACTCTGTCACATGGGGTCATTATGCGTTGAAAATTGACTCCGCAGCACCTAGCAACTGCAAGAATCCTTATTGCTATCAAGGTATTTTTTTTAAAAAGAAATGAAGTAGGTTAGGTTATGCCGTGGTAACATATAAGGAAGGTCTGCTTCCACCCTTGGGGCTTGCCCAGCACTGGTTGGCTATTCATTGTGGTTGTTCAGGTGGGTAGATGCCACCATCTCAGCATGGGCTCCAGGGCTCACCGTAGTAGAGGCAGCAGGAGCATGGGGGAGACCAGGCGCTGTTTCCTAAATGCTTCTGCTGAATGCGCACACTGTCATTTCTGTACACATCTCACATGGCTGCCCCTAACCCCAGGGGGTGTGAAAGTCTTCCTAGAGACCAAGAGAAGCACAAGTATTGGTGAGCTCTAACAGTATCTGCCCCCAGAGTCTTTAGAGGGATGTCTTACTCTATGCCGGTTTTGGAGTCTTTTTCTGCCCTGGGTGAGCAGTAGTCATAGTTGGGTGTTTCTGTGTGAGATAAGATGCTGCTAGCCTGGGTAGGGAGCCCAAGGGAAGTTACCCACAGACCTCAAGGGGGCTGCCACCAGATACTACGCCACCAGCTCCCAGCTTTCCTTACACATGTGGGCTGTATCTGTATGCCTTATGCCGACAGAAATGGACCAAGGGTAGAGAGAGCATCCTCATCCTAGATGAAACAGTACAGCAGCTTCCTCATGAATGTCTCTCTATTAAGTACCTTGCAGAGTCAGGGTTGTTGTTTGTTGTTGTTGCTAAGTGCTGTTGAGTCGTTTCCGACCCATAGCGACCCCTATATAGGATTTCCAAGGAGTGGCTGGTGAGCTTGAACCACCAACCCTGCAGTTCAAATGACTTTGCAATCTGATGCATTAGCCCAGAGCGCCACACCAGAGTCAGGGTAGTATCCTGGAAAGAGCTCTGGATTCAAAGCCAGAGTTTGGGGGGGATTGTTTTTGTTTTACTTGTAACCATTACCTTGTGAGCTTCAGTTTTCCTCATCTATAAAATGGGAATGATAGTACCAACTCTTTTCATTCCATTTGGTATATGCATAAACTAAATGTGTCTTTTATGTGAAAGTGCTTTATAAACAAATGTGTGATACAAATGTATCAACTGACATTGATTTAAGAGTGTCCAGCCAAGGCTTTGGCTTGATGAAGTAAACAAAGCATAGGGACAACTTGCTACTGTTATTCCTGAATATGCAGAACTTTTCCCAGCTGGACTGGGGACTCCACACGTCCTCAGATGACGTAAGGAGATGGGGTATCTGGAGCCCCAGATGAGCCGTACCTACGGACTGCTCAGTAATTGAATTATCTGCTGTCTTCCCTAAGGCTGCTCAGAGCAGAGAAAGTTACTAGATAAGCATCTCCAGTCTGCCCTAAACAGAATGGACCATTAGAAGGCAGGATTGGGTGGGCTCCAGACATTGCTGTCAGCTCTGAATGCAGGCCAGGCCCTCTCTGCTCCAGGGCACCCACCATCCGAGTGGGTCAGGGAGCCAGAGGTTCAGCTCCAGAGGAGGGGAGGCTGGGAGGATGAGGCCTGAGCAGTCTCCAGGATGCCTCCTTCAGGGAGGGAGAGGTAAAGTCATCAGGTCTAGCCTCTCCAGCTCTCACACATCTGCCCCCACCCCGTTCTTTGTACTACCCACTTTAGGAACTTCTTAATCGTTAGTCTGTATTGGAACCCTGGTGGCTCTGTGGGTTAGATATTGGGCTGCTAACCGCAAGGTCAGCAGGTCAAAGCCACCAGTCGCTCTGCAGGAGACAGATGAAGCAGTCAGTTCCTATAAAGATTTACCATCTCGGAAACCCTAAACCCTATATAGGGTCACTATGAGTCAGAATGGGCTTCATAGCAGTGGATTTGGTTTTTGGTTTTTATTATTAGTCATGTCTGTCTTTCTGTCCATGCCCCTCTTAAGAGGTGTTTATGTTCAAGTGTATTCACACTTTTGTTTTCCTTGTCAAGGTCTATCTGATTCACTTAGTTTCTCCTGAACTAATTAATTGAATATCTCCTATTTTGACTGCTTCACACTGATAACTTTCTCTCTTTCTATGTAATGGAGTCCCCTACTAATCTCTATTGCTTCCAGACGGATTCCAGAATATGTACAAAAAGCTGGCCACTGGAACACTGCCCTCATCTAAACATTTTTGCTACTCTTTTGGAATTGCCTTCGGAGCCAAATGCCATTCTGTTGAATACCTTCCATTGTGGCAAAGCCTTATCTTTTGAGGGCACGTTGTATCTTTCAAACAACCAAGATCCATCCACGGCCAAGTCTGGTGACTAAAGTGGGTGGGTAAACTGAATAATATTGTTTGAGGCTTAAAATGAAGTGTGTTCTATGAAGTGTTATGACTCATTTTCTTGTGTGGCTCTGAAATTAATTTTAAAACACCCGCACACTCCCCTCCCCCACCCCAAACACTGAGTGCAATGATCACCTTCTCCTGAGATGACTATTTCAGAAAGCAGCTTGCAATTTTATTTTGTTTAAATGTAGTATCTATTTTAGATCACTGTCTGATTATTGTCACCTCCATCTTTCTGTCATCACCTGGTACAATAACAGTCATGCCAGCTCCTAGGTCAATAATTGCCTGGTTTAATTCCAGATTTGTTGGACATAATGAATGTGGACACAGTGCATGGTAGAGGGAAAGAGCATGGTTAGGTTTTAGAAGTAGAACTGGGTTTGAGTTCTCCTTAGACATTTGATCTTGAGCCCAGAAATCCATGTTTTCTTAGCCTCAGCCTCCAGCTTCCTCTCCTCTGAGGTTGAGCACCCAGGCCCCCCTGATTCACTCTGATGGAGGGTACCCTGGAGCAGAGGGCCTGCCCTGTATTCAGAGCTGACAGCAATGTCCAGAGCCCACCTAACCTGGCCCTCTGATGTTCCTTACGGGCATGGTACAAACAGTTAAGCACTCGGCTGCTAGCCGAAAGGTTGGTAGTCCAAATCTACCCAGTGGTGCTTCAGAAAACAAGTCTAGTGACCAGCTTGTAAAAGTTTCATAGCCTTGAAAACCCTAAGGAGCAATTCTACTCCGTACACATGGGTTCATTATGAGTTGGAATAGACTCCGTGCCAACTAACAAGAGCAGCCAAATGATTCTGATACAGGCTGTTTGTAGAGCAAACTGTTAATATGTTTGGCTGCTAACTAAGTTGGAGGTTCAAGTTCACCCAGATGTACCTTGGAAGAAAGGTCTGGTGGTCTGCTTCTGAAAAATCAACCACTGAAACCTATGGAGTGCAGTCCTATTCTGATGCTCCTGGGCCACCACGAGTTGGGATCAAGTCCACAGCAAGTGGTACTGCTTTACAAAAGTGGGGCTGGTAACACCAGCTAGTTCACATGAAGATCAAATAAGATTGTATATGAAACCTGCCAACCCCAGTGCTCAATAATGTCAGTTTCCTTTTCCTTCTACATCTTTGAGAAAGAAGGTAGCACAGCTGTTTGGACTCCGGTATTTAACTCCAAGTTTCACCAAAAAAAATGCCTTTTTATTTTGAAGTTGACTGCTTTGGAACAGTGGTTCTCTCTGACTTTAAAACCCCCAGGCCCCGGCTGCATCTCAAACCATTTACATCCGTCTTAGGAGAGGTGCAGCTTTTTAAAGATTCCTCAGATGATTCTAGTAAGCAACCAAGGTTGAGAACCAAGGGCTTTAGTTCATCTCTGATTTAGCTATGAAGTAGGCAGTCCCTAAATGGGGGAGCCAGAGGAACTTATTCTGATCTCTGCCACCAGAATAGGGTGTGTGTCCCTCTTAGCAGCCACACAGCTCACTGAAGGGTCACTAGATTCCTTCCAATTACAGTTGACCTTCATCTCCTGTGAATTGGCACCAGCTTAGAATTTCACTACCAGCAAATAGACTGATCCAAGCTGGCTTAATTTGCTTCAGTTTTTCTCCTTGACCAGCTGAAACCCAGTCTGCATCTAAGCTTTTTAACCTAATAGGTAACAGGCGTATTGTTTTGCTACCTTGAAAGATTACAGATATTAGGCCAGTGAGTCCTAGTCACTCTAAAAGTCAGGAGCTATAACCAAGTAAGTGACCAACCTCATTAGTACAGCTGGTGACATCTTGAGACCCCACTCTGGACTGTGTTCACCTGGAAGACACCAGGACCATGTTGACTGAGGGTAGACAATGGTTAGATTACAGACTTAAGTAGAGAAGTCTATAGCTAGGCTGGGTTCCAAAAGTTAAGGAGACATTTTTATGAAAATAAAGTTTTAGAGGAGGCTTTTTCTGTTTGCTAAAGCATTGGGACAATTCATTTTGTCTCTTTTGACTGCTGCCTGGTCCTTATAGGATCTCTTACCTTACTCACCATAAGATGTCTCAGAATTAGGGTTTCCAACTTGGTGAGAGTCAGAGTATGTTTAAGTCATAAACTAAAATTTCGGGAAGTGCTCACTCTCCACCAGCAGTGTGGATTGTTACTGCAGCAAGGCTGGACCCACAGCTTTTATGTGAGCACTGTGGGGCCCCTCTGCTAAAACCATACCACACACCTAGCCCTAAAGCCATCAAGGCTGCATCCTGCTAAGGGTCTACTGCACTGGAACCTCTTCATCCTCCTCAGTCCCTGTTTGAGCTCAGTTTTTGGTTCTTAGAAGGCACGGTTAATTCCGTGGTAGAATTCTCACAATCAACCAGGTTTGATTCCTGGCCAGTACACCTTTAGCCCAGTCAGCATTCCTCAGTCAGTGGCAGTCTGTCTATTGCTGTGATGCTAAACAGGTTTCAGTGGCCCTTGCAGACTCGGAAGAAAATCCTAGCAATCTACATCTGAAAATCAGCTAGTGAAAACCCTGTGGGTCACCACAGTTCGATGCCATCGTGCATGGAATCACCAGTCATCAGGGGTGACTTGACTGCAGCTAATGACAACAAAGCTGGTTCTTAACCCTGCTTCTAAGGTACCACGTCTCTTCCTAAGATAGGTGTTCACTTAAGGACAAGCCCCCTCCCTGTGGACTCTTGATGACACTGTATTTTTTTTTTTTTTTTAATGAATCTTAACCCTCCTCTTCTTCCCATAGTATATATAAACACCCAGTCTGTGGGACAGTATCTAACACTGGGCACTCAAAGGTGTATGGTAAATTTTTGTTAAGTACCATGGAGTCGGTTCCAACTCATAGTGACCCTGCACAGTGTTTCCAAGGCTGCAAATCTTTACAGGAGCTGAAAGCCTCATCTCTCTCCTGCAGAACTGCTGGTAGTTTTGAACTGCTGACCTTGAAGTTGGCAGCCTGACTTGTAACCACTACGCTGCTATACAAGGGGAAAATTCCATTCTCTTTTCATTCCACTTTTCCATGAACTTTTGAAGCCCCCTAGTATTAGTTTCCTTGCTGCAGATGGAAAAAAACTTTGATTTCGGACCCAGGAAGACAGGTTTGAGACCGTACCTTTTTTCTCTCTCTTTTTAACTTTTTGTTGTGAATTGAGTGAAGATTTACAGTGAGACAGTGACTTTTATTTTAGCCAGTTACTGAATCATTCTAAATCTCCACATTCTCATTTACTAAATAGGGACAATAGTTTCTGTCTCACAGAGTTATTATGAGATTTGAATGAGATACTACCTATTTAAACATCACTTTCTGGACCCCTAAAACACTGCAATGGTATTGTTACTTGTTCTTCTCAGGTTAGCTGGAATCCTGCCCTCGTGACTAGCCTTCCCTTGACGTTGTTTGTTCATCCCATTTTGCTGCTTATCTTCATCTCTGTAGTGTTTACCGCCTGCCTGTACTACTTACTTGCGTGGTTCATCAGGGTGTCTCAGATTGTGAGCTGCTTAACTAGACTGCAAACTCCTTGGGAACAAGGAATGTGTGCTCTACCCTTGCTTCACAAGACACAGTGGTCTAATTACCACGGATTGCACCAAGTGCCCTGTGGAAGCAGGAGGACCACCAGGAATGATATGAGCAGGAATTTTGTAAAAGAAAATTGGATTGAGAAGTACATTTGTAAGCCTTTTCTGAAGATCAGGAAATTTTCAATGAAATCTCTTCTTAAAGGAAACCAGAGAATTCCACTAAAGCAGAGAGGACACATTGAATTTAACATGCAAGTTAATTGTCATTGTAGGACCTATATGGAAGAGAAAGAAAAAAAAAAAAAAAAAAAAAGTGCTCGTGTTTAAGAAATGGAACCTCCTTGACCTAAAAAGAAAGTTCAGCAACATGGCAAAGAGAACTGATCAGGAACAGCTAACGGACAAGTATACCTCCAGCCCCAAGATTGCATTTACTTGGTGATGAGGTACAGCTATTAGGGCCAAAGTCTGAATGTGACTAATGCTGAGATTAGCCAGATAATGGGACCATTATTATCTATCATCATAACCTTCATTTAAAGAGAACTTTCTAGTACTTCTAACCCTTTCACTCTTATATGATCCTGACGAAGTAAGGCAGACTAAGATATCAAGTTGACATAGCAAGTGAGGTTTCCTATCCAAAACCATTTATTTAGGCAGTACTGTGGTCAATATATTAAAGTACCAGCTCTCTTAGCGCCCAGCTGCATGTTCTGTTTGCCAAGAGGCCTAACCTGTGAAAATTATGTATGGGACTGTTTTACCTTCACAATTAGTATGAATTATTCTTGTTTTTTGGTGTTGCTAATTAAACGATGACAGTGTTGCCAATGTTTGTTCTTCCAAAAGTCAACATTAGACTGATATCTCTGGACTCTGCCAAAGTTAACTCAATAATATAATTTAATTATTGCTAGACCTAGAGTGCAATTTTAAGACCCTCGAGTCAATTCCAGCTCATAGCAACCCTATAGGACAAAGTAGAACTGTCCCACAGAGTTTCCAAGACTGTAAATCTGTATGGGAAGCAGACAGCCTCACCTTTCTCTCACAGAGTGGCTGGTAGGTTTGAACTGTTGACCTTCCAGTTAGCAGCCCAAGGTTTAACCACAGTTCATAGGGATGATGGCTTTTTAGCCAAGACTCTGTTTGAGAATCTCAGTCTTTCTTTTTCTAAGTATTAAAATAATGATGTAGAGTCCTGGTGTGGTGCTGCAGGTTAATGCGTTGGACTGCAAAGTCAGTTTGAACTGCAGGGTCTGGAGTTCAAGCTTACCATTCACTCCTTGGAAACCCTATACCACGTCCCTATGGGTCAGAACTGACGCGATGACACTTAACAACAAAATGATGAAGGCTATGTTGACAGATAATCATGGTCCCATTATTTGGCCTAGGAAGAGAGGTGTACTACTAGACCTAATTCTGCCACTAATTAACTGAGATGCCCTAAGTAAGTCAATTAACCTGGTTGAGCTTCAGTTTACAGATCTGTAAAATGGAGACAACAGTGCCTTGCTTGCCTACCTCACAGGTAGGTCATAAGGAGGGAATTAGACTGGGGTCACTCATGTGTTTTATTTATTTTCAACTCTCTGCTCCTGTCAGTACTTTAAATCCTTCAAAGGCTTATGTAGACATTTGCTGTGTGGCCTTAGGCAGATGACGTAGTACTGATGGCAAGGCTGAGCTGTAGTTCCTGATCTGTAAGCAGTGTAAAGAGTACCAACCATATTGTGTTGTTAGAACATATGTATGTATGTACATTACATATGGAAAGTCGTCATGTAGCCATAGGTAGGTGTCAATAAGTGTTTGAGTAGTTGAGGGAACATGGCAAGTACTCAAGTCCAAAGCGTCATGACAAATAAAGCACTGACTCCAGATGACCTTTCCCCTACCAGGATTTCTGCTTTGGGTTGTCCATTCTGTGCTCTAAGGAAGGAGTACAGAGTTCTATGTATATCATGTCAACATCATTTCCATTCCTGTGATGACTTCTCTTGATGCTCCTAATGGATCATACCAAATGTGTGGATCAAACAAAAGATTGTGAAGAATGGGTATTCCAGAACACTTAACTGTGCTAATGAAGAACCTACACATAGAAAAGGAGATTCATACAGAACAAGGGGACACTGAATGGTTTAAAATCAGGGTTGTATCCTTACATGATACTTACTCAGTCCATAAACTGACAAATAATCCGAGAAGCTGGAGTATATGAAGAAGAACATGATATCAGGGTTGGAGGAAGACCCATTAGCAACTTACATTATATAGATGATATAACCTTGTTTGTCAGAAGCAAAGAGGACTTGAAATGCTTACTGATGGAGATCAAAGACTACAGTCTTCAAAATGGGTTGCACCTCAATATAAAGGAAACAAAAATCCTCAGAACTGGACCAATAAACAACATTATCATAAACGTAGAAAAGACTGAAGTTGTCAAAGACTTCATTTTGCTTGAATCTACAATCAGCACCCAAGGAAATAACAGCTAAGAAATCAAATGATGCAATACATTAGGAAAGTCTGCTGCAAAAGACCTCTTTAAAGTGTTAAAGAGCAAAGATGTTAGTTTGAGAACTAAGGTGTTCCTAACCCAAGATATGGCATATTTCAGTCACCTCGTATGTATGAGAAAGTTGGACTATGAATAAGGAAGATCATAGAAGAATTGATGCGTTTGAATTATGGTGTTGGCAAAGACTATTGAAAGTCCCATGGACTCCCAGAAGAACAAGCAAATCTGTCTTGGAAGAAGCACAGTCGGAATGCTCCATAGAGGCGAGCATGGTGAGACTTCGTCTCTCATAGTTTGGACATAGAGAAGGATTTCATGCTTGGAAAAGTGGTGGATCACTGAAAAATAGGAAGACCCCAATCAGATGGATAGACATACTGTGGGTAGCAACAATTATGAGGCTTGCACAGGACCAGGCAGTGTCTTGTTCTGTTGTACATACGGGTCACTATGAGTTGAGCCAACGTGACAGCACCTAACACCAACAAATACGCAAAGTTCCATTAAAGGATAAAGGTCTGGAAGCAAAAGCTCCCGGAGGGCAGATTTTGAGAGGTGGGGATGAGGATGCAAGACCAAGAGTCCTGGGAATTGGAAGTGCAAGCTAGAGAGGCGTGCAGAGAGAGGAAGAAGCAGGGGTTAGATAAAGGAAATATAAAAGAGATGGGGCAAGAAAAAACAATTTCATGCATTTCACAATTTTTCTGAAGGTTCTTCCTGACCACCAACAGCTGTTGGAAAATTCTTCCTGAGTGCAGGATAGTTAATCCATCCAGGGAGCTGAACGTTCTGTTTATAAAATGAAGCATTTTGGGACATTGGAGAGGATTGAACACTGTTGGTGTTTAGTTATATCGTGCTGTTATTATAGAACTAACACAAGTGAATGGTTTTAACAAATACATTTATTTTCTCAAAGTTTTGGAAGCTAGACTTTTAAATTCAGAGTTCTGGCTCTAGGGGCAAGTTTTCTCTTCCTGTCAGCTCTGGAGGAAGGTCTTTTCTCCTTTCAAGGTCTGTGGGCTTAGAGACCTTTGGAGACCTCCACGTGTCTTGGCATCAGTCTTCCTCTGAATCTTGGAGGCTCTCAACACAGGGACACTGGTTCCAAAGGACGTGTTCCACTCCTTTTCTTTCTTGGTGGTAGTCAGGGCCCTCTCTATTCTTGTAAGATGAAAGGTGAGACAGGCTGCACCCTGGGAGAACTCCCCTTAGATCAGATCAGGGCTGTGACGTGAGTAAGGGTGTTGCATCCCACCCTGGTCCCCTTACGACCACTAGGCTGATCACATCATTACATAAGAAGAGACAGAATCAAAAGTTGAGTTTGAAAGTTATGTCAACATTCTGTGGATCCAAAAGTACTGAATTTTCTGTCCAGATAACAGGGTACAAAGGCCAAAAGAAAGGATATATAGTCTCTGATTTTGGAAATCTCAGGAGAAGACAGAGTGAGTAGGAACTGGTTGGACTGAGACACTGAGCACCAGGAACTGTACTAGACACTTTTTTTTTTTTTTTAAATCAAAAACTTGTTTTCTTTTTCATCAAGCCACATAGGTTACTTGTAGAAACATAAAGAAATATAATAAGCCCTAAGAGGGTGGGGAGTATGCTGAGACTGCTATCATTTTGTATTTAGACAGGAGAGTAATGGATGATTAAGAGACTGTATTCTGGAGCCTAATGACTTAGGTACAAGACCTAACTTTCCCACTTAACCTGCTGAGAGACTTCAATTGAAATATTTAGCCTCAATAGATCTGTTTACTCATCTGTAAACAGGGGGAAATAACAATAACTGCTTCCAAAGGGTCCTTGTGAAAATTAAAGAAGTTTATGTATTTGTAGTACTTAAAACAGTACTTGGAATTTTGCACAAACAAAAAAGTTACCAGCTGTTCTTCCTATGACACAGTCTGCTTCTCATGCAGTGGTCACACAGAACTCAGAAACAATACTCACAGTTACAAGGTCCATTAAGGACGTTAACAGGTTGTAATTCAGAGTCAGAAATGTTCAGGGTACAGTTGTTACAGTCTGTACAGCCTCTCTTCAACCATGCCCACACACAGCCCTCTCTCTGCCTAGCTAGTGTCACAGAGCTCTTTTGGGACTGCTGATAAAAATTCACAAGACATACCATTCCTGCATAAACTTCTGACACATATGCAACCCTGTGCACAACAGAGCGAAACATGGCCAGGTCCTTCACCGTGCTCACAATTGTTACTCTTAAGCCCATCGCTGCCAATCCACCACATGGGAGTCTTCCTTTTTGTCAGTGACCCTCCACTTTACCAACCATGATGTCCTTCTCCAGGGACTGGCCCTTCCTGTTCACATGACTGCAGTGTGAAAGATGAAGCCTCCCTATCCTCACTTCTAAGGAGCATACTGGCTGTACTTCTTCCAACACAAATTTGTTTGTCCATGGTATTTCTAATATGCTTCTCCAACACCATACTCAAATGCATCAGTCCTCCCATAGTCTTCCCAGTTAAGTGCCTAGAGGCACCCTACTCTGCAAGCAAGCTTCCTGCCCAGAGTCACTCATCTTTACCTGCTTCACAGGCTGGGAGCTCACTTCTCTGTCTCATGCTCTGGTTCTTGGTTCTGTTGCTGCTGCTTCTCTGCCACTCCTCCAGCATCACAGATTTCTGTCCCTGGGTCAAGGAGGTTCAACTGTCCAAAGGACACACTCCAGTCCTGACCGTAGTGAGATGCCCCCTCCTGATCCTGAGATGGTTCATTTCATACCCATGCTAGAGTTTCAAGTTTCAATTACAATGAACCCTATCAACATCCACAGTTGAATCATGTCATCCTATCAGCATCTTCTCACACTTTCTCTCATCCAGACCCATCAACAAAAGAGTCATTTGTTGGAAGTTTCAAAGACTACAGCAAGAAGAGACCTATTAAGTAATCAACTTCACAAACATGTGATCATTTTATCACATACTATTTTATCATTTTATCACATATTATTTTATGAAGCCCTGGTTAGGCAGTAGTTAAGCACTTAGCTGCTAACCAAATGATCAAAAGTTAATACCCATCAGTCGCTCTGCCAAAAAAAAAGATACGGCATTCTGCATCCATAAAGATTACAGATTTGGAACCTTATGGGGCAGTTCTACTCTGTTCTGTAAGTTGAAATCGATATGATAGCAATGGGTTTTTTAATTATTAAGGACTATTTATTCATATACAAGGGTAAGACAAAAAGTATTGCTACTTGAGTTCCAGTTCTTACATGCACAGATTTATTCCAAGCAAAATGTGTCTATAAGTATGTCTCTGCAGTCAGTGAGTGGCCGCAGACAAGTTCTCTGCGTAATACACTTGTCTTACCCTTGTTAGAATGCCTTTTAAAAGGGTCCAGTCAAAACAGTGGCTTCTGAGGGAATGTGCTGGGCAGAGTGGTCAACTCAATTATGAAGGCTGTTTTTGGAGATTCTGAAGGGGTCATCTTGATAGATAAGAACACAGGACCATCGTGAGGGCTTATTAGGAAGAAATTTTAAGAAAATTGAAAACTGCATTGGCGAGGAAAAGGCCAGGAAAGTTGCATCAAGGAAATTTTTCCCATCAGAGCAACGCATCTGCTCATTCTCTGAGGATAGCAAGGGCTGTTTTGTGAGAATTTTGTTAGGAAACCTTACCCCAACTGCCTTATAGCCCTAATCTTGCCCCTTCAAACTTCTTTTTGTCTTAAAACTCAAAGAATATGTCTAAGGAACAACCTGAGTCCCTCCCGGATGCCAACATTGCCATTTTGATAGTACAGAATTCTTTAGGGAAGAATTAGAGAGAGAGAACTACCATCTTCAGAAGTGCATGTACCTAGATGGAGAAGAGGAGATGTCAAGAAGCAATGGCTTCACATTGTGATATTTTTGTTTAATAAGGGTTTGTATGATTTCATAGCAATATTTTTTACTTATCCCCAAATATTGACTATTTCTCATTGGCATTGCAATATTTCTAATCATGTCCCTTTCTTCACAATGTTTTGTTGTTGTTGTTGTTAAGTGCCATAAAGTCGGTTCTGACTTTTAGTCACCCTGTATAGGGTTTCCAAGACATCAAATCTTCGAGGGAGCATAAAGCCTCATCTTTCTCCCATGGAGCAGGCTGGTGGGCTTGAATCGTGGACCTTGTGGTTCGCAGTATAGTGCTTATGGTATGGAAGCACTCAGCTCCCCCTTATGTATGTTGTTGTTGTTGTTAAATGCTGTTGAGTCGGTTCTGACCCATAGCGACCCTGTACAGAATTTCCAAGGCTATAAATCTTTATGGGAGCAGAAAGCCTCATCTTTCTCCCACGGAGCGACTGTTAGTCTTGAAATGCTGACCTTGCAGTTTGCAGCCCAATTTGTAACCACTACACTACCAGAGCTTCCTATAATGTATAGGAAGTATTCTGTATAGAATATACATTTTTATGATAAGATTGTACTGTACTGCTTTGTAATTATTTTATTCTCATGATCATCTGTCCATGGGAAGATTTCTTAGGAATAGTTGTTAACATTCATTGGTTACAGTTAGGATAGGGCTAGTGCTAAAGATTTCACATAATTTACCTCATTTCAGTCTCACAATAACTCTGTGGATTATTACTAATATCATCATTTTACGGATGAAGCAACTGGAACTAAAAGATTGAAATAATTCAAGTTTATAGAACTAAAAAGCCGTCAAGTTAGAATTCCATCCTAGGCTAACTTATCTCTGTTTTGTCAGAGTTTGAAGCCCACTTTGACCTACAGAAATGCCATCATGAATCCTAACATGGGCTTTAATTAAAATCCAGGATTTCTTTAGGGGTACGGCATCTTCCCTCCTATACTGCTGTGAGCTTGAGAGAGGCTGGGAACAGATGAAAGTCAAGTGTGGAGAGAAAGCCTGTTTGTACCTGTCATCAGACATGCTCTTTAGGGCACCAGGCTGACTGGGTTTCTTGGGCTCCTGTCTTAATTCTCTAGTGCTACTATGACACAAATACCACAAGTGGTGGTTTTAACAAACAAATTTGTTCTCTCGCAGTTTAAGAAGCTAGACGTTTGAATTCAGAGTGCCACTTCTAGAGGAAGACTTTCTTTGTCTGTCAGCATTGGAGCCTCTGTTCCTTGATGATGTTCATGTGGCTTCGCATCTTTCTTCTTCCATCTCTCCTCGCCTAACCCACTCCTTTTATCTCTTTGTCGTTGTTGTTGTTAAGTGCTGTCAAGTTGATTCGGACTCATAGTGACCCTATATAGGGTTTCCGAGGAGCAGCTGGTGGATTTGAACTGCCTATCTTGAGGTTTAAAAATCGACCTTGCAGTCCAGTGCAAGGGGGGGGGGGAGCAGGCTTGTAATGTATACCCTTTTATTGGTTGATGATGCATGAAGGGGATTGTAACCATGGCAATGAAACGATATACGAATATATGATAGGATGAATGTAAAACTAATGTTCTCCCATGTAAACTATCACATAATTTACAATAAAACATTAAAAAAAAAAGACATACCCTACACTAATACTGTTTCATTAACATAACAGACTACTCATTCCCAAATGGGATTATAACCAGAGGCATAGAAACTAGGATTTACAACACAATTTTTGTGTGTATAAATTTGGGTGGGGCGGGGAACACTTTAAATCTGTAATAGCTACAAAGGTACTTTTCATTGTCATGGTGAAAATCACTCACTGGTATGAAATTTGATCTAAGGCTCAAAACTGAGCTTAATTTTTTTCTGAGCATATTTAATCAGGAAAAGACAGTCTTGAAGCATCATTGTCCAGTCTTTGGCCCAGCCATCTGGATCCCTGGTCACAGTTTCCTTGCCAGTCCCTTCCCCTCCCCGGAC
This sequence comes from Chrysochloris asiatica, assembly GCF_000296735.1. Lineage (NCBI taxonomy): Eukaryota > Metazoa > Chordata > Mammalia > Afrosoricida > Chrysochloridae > Chrysochloris > Chrysochloris asiatica. The sequence continues at coordinate 19,246,858 of NW_006408542.1, forward strand.
GTTTCATCCAGCCCCCAGATAATCAAGGAGCAGGTCTAAAGTATCCCCAGTTGATACTTGACTCATGGGAAGCTGTGATCTGGGCACCATGGGAATCAAAGAGTAGGAGGGCTGTTAAGAAGACAGCCCACACTTGCAAACATAGTACTTGAAAGGGGGTCTGTATGTGGCCAGAACCAATGATGGGAACCCAGCTGGCGGAAGAGTTTGGCTGCATTGTGGTTTGGGAGCATCTTGGGGATGTCTCTATCAAGGATGTCTAGGAAAACCTCTAAAAGCCAGCACCTGTGTAAGGCAGAAACCTGGCAGAGAAGGAAAGCTCAAATATTTTCAACAAAAATGGGTGGTAGAAAAGTGGTAAGGACAAATCATCAGTTCCATTGAATCCAGTTTCACTGTAATAGACTGGAAGTGAGTAACCCCTGCTCTCTCAATTTCAGGAGCAGCTCTGAGAGAAGGAAGGAGAAGTCCCGAGATGCCGCAAGGTGCCGGCGAAGCAAGGAGACGGAGGTCTTCTACGAGCTGGCCCATGAGCTTCCCCTACCTCATAGCGTGAGCTCCCACCTGGACAAGGCATCTATCATGCGGCTCGCTATCAGCTTCCTGCGAACACACAAGCTCCTGTCCTCAGGTGAGGCTGGCACACACCCCAGGCTGCTGTACACAGATTTACCAGCATGACTCTACACACAGGGGACTCCTTTTATCCCAGTGGTTGAAACCCTCTGGGAAGGTCTTCTTCCTGAGTAACTCCCACTCTGCAAAACTCTACAGAAATGCCATCATGAGCATTATGGGTAATTTCTTCAGGTTAAACATCTCCTACCTAGCAGTGACTTCACACTGCATATCAGTTAGGAATAACAGGACCACAAAAGGAATAGGAACCTGGAAGCTGAGGGGAGGACAAAAGGGGCCAGGTGAACTAAGAACAGCTCTTGCTGACTGACCTATCTCCTTGCCATCTGGCATACTCCACTCTAGCTTGACCTTAGGAACAGGTTTGATTCTTATCTTTCCACTTAAACTTCTCCAGAATGGCATACAAGATGTGCCCATATGATTTTCCCCCTCTTGCTAGCCAGTTACTCCAGGCAAAATATTTGGTCTATACATTGGTTTCCTTATCTGTAAAATGGGGTTAAAATATCACATCATAGAGTGTGAGAATTAACTGAGATGTCTGTTTAGTACCTGGCCCAGACACGCATAGGTGTCCATAACCACAACCACCCAGTGCCTGAAGCCTCCTGGGGGCACCAACCAGTTCTCATCCTCCTCTCTCAGCAACTCTGGACTCACAAAAAGAGTTCCTATTCTTCAGAAGACTAATTTACTGTTAATCTTGATCAGAAAGAGATGACCTGAGGAATTTTCCCACTTCAGATGTTATGAAAATTCCATCTAGACTATGAGTTTTGTAAGGAAACTAGTTGGCATGTAAGGCCCCTCCACTCAGCCTGGCTACCACAGGTGGGCAGTGTGTGAGGTGGTGAGTGTGAGGGAGTTGGCCAGGAAGGGAAAGGCTCTTTGTGGTTCGTTTTCAGTTTTCTCGAGTGCTCATGGTACCTTAGGGATAGGCTGATTCTGCCATCCTGTTATGAACTGATTATTCTGGGAAAGAAACTCTGAGCAGAGGGACTCCAGTGAGAGGCCAGGAGGCCAGGCCAGATTGTGCTATTCTGGGCCCTGTAGCACAGGAAGGATATGGGGGAAAGACTTTCAGAAAATAGTTCAGTGGGCCCAAGAGTTGGAGGGCTCGCCCTGTATGCCGGCCTAAAGGGGCCAATTGTGCAGAGATTCAGCAAAGAGCAGACTGGAGTGGGGGACCAAGGGCCAAGCCAAGCTCTATAAATACTTTCTAAGAAGCGTTGCAAAGCAGATTCATAGTTGTAGATGGTACCAAAAGATAGCAGCGCTGGACTGAGGTCCTATCTACCCTAGGACAGCTGCATGTGAGAAAGCCATCACAGGGCACATGTGCACTGCTTCCTGGAATCACCTTGGCTTGTGTCCCTGCACAGGTGAGGGCAATGACTAGTAATGCTGGCATCATCTTTGTGTATTCACAGAATAGACAGTTGCCAACTTAGGGTGATTAAAATACCGTCTCTACTTCCTGGTTGTGGTATTTTAAATGTTACTGTTAGAAATTAATTGCTTTGCGGTTACCATTGCTTCTTTCCACTTCCACTTCCCTTGTCCCACCAGCAGTAGCCCCAGGAGGGGTACCATGAAACCTGTGAGAGCTGGAACTGGACGGGACTGCCTTGTTTTCTGAGTCTTACGAGTTTTCCCCCTTTGACAGGGTGCAGTCTGATCACTTTTCTATTGCTTGCTTTAAAGTGGAGAATATTTGAGTGTTCTTTCTCTGACAGGTTTCCTCCTTACACAGGTTCTGGCTTTTGCAGGTTTTACTGTAACCCCTTAATCCTGGGACACCTCTCTGACTGGATTTGGACCTGCAGAATGTTTGAGACATCAGAGCCTGTCAGATGGACCTCCTCCTTTCACTGATGATGGAAATGATACATAGAAAGGTTAAGGTGGTTTCCATACACACATTTAGCACATGGTGGATCTACATCTGGAATCCAAGCTCTTTTGAATTTCAGTCCTTGGAAAAGACAGGAACGAGATGGCAAGAGCTATCTGCCAACCTGGTCAGGCGAAGATGCCCAGGATCTGACGGAGCAAGGGGAAGGAGAAGATAAAGGAGCCAAAGTTAAACTGAGGCACCAGGCCTGAGCGGTAGGGTGGAGAGGAGGTCCTCAGACATTTGCTGTGTTGTTTCTGTCCTTTCTGTCAGTGCAGGGCCTTGTTATCCATGCTCTCCACACAGGAGCCCAGTCATCCTTCTCAGAGGTTCAGAGACTGGCGTGGAGAGGTCCACGAGCTGAAAGCTGGGCCCCCTGAGCACATCTGCCTGCACATGTGCTGATGTGAGCCCCTGTATAGGGTTGGACTAGAGTGGGCCTTGGTGGTACAGCATACCTCTCAGCTCAGGAGCTCTTGCAAGTTGGACACACACTGCCTGCCTTCTGCAATATGTCAGCTCTGTCTCTCTCTGTCCTGAGGAAAGAAATGATGGAAAAGGATAAGAAGCTTCTACATTTAACCATCTGGTCTGGTGTCCTTGAAAGAAAAGGTCTCATAAAAGGAGTAAAGTCTGGGGAAGGAGAAGGTAGCTCTTCAGCATCCTCTTGCTTCTAACTTCTCTTCCAGCTCTTTCATGCATTCTCTGGACCAGACATTTCTTAGACATTGCTTTCAGGAATTGTCTGTGAGGCAGAATCCTTTTATTCTTTTCTCATCACATTTTGCACAGAGCATATGAAAAGGTGTGAAGCATTTGTGCTCAGGTAGATGTATGTTAGGATCTCACTCTGGCTAGCCTTTTTCTATGTAACCTTTTGAGAATGTCTTTACTGTCTTCGAGCCTTAGTTTCCTCATCTACACAAAAGAGATATGTGGCTACCTTGCACTGTTCGAGGGTTGAGATAATGGGCTATTAAAAGACTTATCTCATTGCCTGCCACATACTAACTACTCAATACATTATAGCTTAAAAATATGAATTATGACTAGCAAGTCAAATGGTTTATAATAAATGTAGGCATCCAGATAAATCATGTAAAAGAAAACCCAATGTTGCTCTCCTTTTTTTTTTAATCCTCCTTCTATCGATCGCTATCAAATGCAGCATTGCCAAGCTTTTCCAAGTCAAAACAAACCCACAAATTCATTATCTAAGCATTTCTCACCAAGGTGCGCACCAGTGTTGGCCCACTTTATGATAGGAAATAGCTGGTTGCGTTTCTCAGAGTTCAAAAGGCTAAAAACTGCCAGTTTTGCTTTAGAAAAGTTGCTGCCTTACTTAGTAACACATTTCCCTTTGATTTTCACAGTAGGCTGTTCAGTGTGGGAATGTTGGAGAGGAAACCTCAATGTTGAGAAATTCAGGCTGTGGGTCTGGGCCGCCTATTGAGATTCGTATCACAGGAAGCAAACTGAAACAATGGCTTTATGATATTAGCTTCCACGCTGGGCCAAGAAGAGAACACACTCTAACAGGAACATCAGTGGAACTATAGCTTGATTGTCTAGAAGTCCCTTTCAAGATGAGCCCCACAAACTACAGCCGAACAAGGGTCACTTCTACATTCTGAGTACATTAAACGCAGAAAATATGCAATATTTGCTTTTACTATCAAGTTGATATGAGGTTTTGCCAAACTCTTAACATGGCGACATCAGATTCATTTTGCATAAGAGCTAGGGATTCATATGAAGCAAGGTCTCTGAGTAGAAATGCCAGATTTATTATTGATTCATTGGCATTGGCTTAGTAAAGACAATAGTCTTAATAGAGATTATGATCCCCTGGTGTCTAGGAATCCTGGTGTGGTGGTGTGGGATAAGCACTGGACTGCTAACCACAAGGTTGGCACTGGACTGCTAACCACAAGGCTGGCTGCTCAAACCTACCATCTGCTTCTAAGAAACCCTATACAGGATCATTATGAGTCAAAACCGACTTGATGGCAGTTAACAACAGCAGCAAGCTTACTAAAGGAAATGCATTGAAATGTGCGATTAATAATTTTAACATTTTCATTACAACCTTTCCATAACAGGAAAGATGGGATCAAGAGAGGAAAACTGGAAACAGGTGTGGTTTCTGGTGCCTTCTTATGCCCATATTTGGATTTATTTTCTTAGGCTCTTCCCTCCCCAATCCTTTTACACATACACCCCTCTTTCTTTTTTACTGTCCTGTTCCCTCACCCCAGAGTCCTGGTGTGGCATTTCAGGATTATGCACTGGACCAAAAAGTCAGTTTGAACGGCAAGGCGGGCCCTTCAAACTCACCCAGCACCTTCTCAGAAACCCAATACAGGGTCGTTATGAGTCAGAACCGACTCGACGGCACTTCTACAACAAGTCCCTCACCCTGGTGTCCTATTCCCTCACTTCTGGTGTGGCACTGTAGGATCAGCTTTGGACTGCGAACCACAAGGTCAGCAGTTCAAACTCATCAGCTGCTCCTCAGAAACCTATACATGATCTCTCTGAGTTGGAACAACAGCATAATAAGGTGATTCACACCCATTGCCATAGAGTGGAATTGCCCCACAGGGTTTCTAAGACTTTAATCTTCATGGAAATAGACTGCAACATTTTTCTCCCATGGAGCAACTGGTGGGTGGGTTCAAACCACTGACCTCTCAGTTCGCATCCAAGCACTTAAACACTGTACCACCAGAGTTCCTTTTAGATGATTCATATGAGGATGTTAATGACTGAGCATAGCTAATGTACAATCTCTGCCAGAGATAGTGACCTTGTCCTGAAGATCATTCTCTTAACTTACACCAAAAAAAGTCAGGTCAATCAGCAGATTTTTCCTGAACCCAATCTACTGCTACATCTTGTGAAGAGTAATAGAGAGATAAGATAGGAAACTAAGATATATAAAGGACAAAGGAATGAATCTCTAATGGTAGACTTTCAGGACTCTCTAGGAGACAAACAATTATTAGGTTAGACACAGTGCCTTCCACCCAATGTGTGAGAATAGTCCCCTCCCCCCACCCCTGTAGCCTACTGCCTGCTAATTGTTGTTGTTATTAGGTGCCACTGAGTTGACTCCAATTCATGGAGACCCTAAGCACTGCCCAGTTCTACACTATCCTCACAATAATTGTTGTGTTTAAGCCCATTGTTACTGTCATTGTGTCAGTTCATCTCATTGGGGGTCTTCTTCTGTTACTCTGACCCTCAACTTTACCAACCATAATGTCCTTCTCCAAGGACTGGTCCGTCTTGACCACATGTCCAAAGTTGTTGTTGTTATGTGCTGTGGAGTAGCTTCCGACTCATAGCGACCCTGTACAGGCTTTCTGAGGCTGTAAATCTTTACAGGTGCAGAAAACCTCATCTTTCACCCGCAGGGCAGCTGGTAGTTTCAAACTGCTGACTGTGAGATTAGCAGCTCTGTTCATAACCACTATGCTACCAGAGCTCCTTAAAGTCTTGCCATCCTGGCTGTACTTCTTTCAAGACAGATTGATGGCAGTCCATGGTACTTTTAATATTTTTGGTCAACACCACAGTTCAAATGCATCAGCTCTTCTGTGGTCTTCTTTACTCATTGTCCAACTGTTGTTGGTGTTAAATGCCATCTAGTTGAGCTCTGGTAGCGTAGTGGTTACGAATCAGGCTGCGAACCTTAAGGTCAGCGGTTCGAAACTACCAGCCGCTCCGCGGGAGAAAGATGAGGCTTTCTACTCCCATAAGGATTTACACCCTCGGAAACCCTGTACTGTAGGGTCACTATGGGTCGGAACTGACTTGGCGGCACTTAACAACAACAAGTTGGTTCTGATAAGTAGCTGGTGGGTTTGAACTGCCAACCTTGCAGTTGAAACTGACCTTGCTATCCAATGCTTATCCTATAGCATCACACCAGTACCTGCTAATGGTGAGGTTTAAAGGTATAGATAATGATCCAATAAGTGTCCAAAAATAGTTTCTTCTTGGCTTGACTGAGACTTCTGTTATAATCAGTACACCCAGAACTGTGGGGGATCTATGGCCCTAGGAGGGAGATGTAGAAGGAGGAAGCAGCTTAGACAAAGCTCTTTAAAAAAAAAGGAAAGTCCTTGTGATACTAACTAAGTGGTAACTGCCTGCAAAGCACATCTGAACCAGGAAGACCACCACTTCAGCTTGGTTTTAAGAACTATCAGAGCAGTCCTGGATTTCTCAAAGTAGGAAACAAAGAAGAAAAGGGTCCTGGTGGAATATGATTGTAGCCAGCCTCCTGACCAGCAAGACCCTGTGATAGCCTGGTCTCTCTGGCCACTCACCACAGATATCCAGCTTCTGCTGCTGATGGGGTTCCGCCCCATACGGGTGGTGCTGCCTGAAGGAAATGAATGGTGCTCCGGAAAAAGTGCTCCGAAACCTCAGCTCGCGCATATCCTGGCTGTGGGGAGTCATCAAAGCCTGTTTACTGGGCTATTTTTAGCATTAAAGGCGCTTGTTGTGTTCCCCGGGCTTCTCAGACACCGTCCCATCAGAGTGCCTCTGATTCTGATGCCCATTCTCGCTCCTTTGGGGTCTGAGTGCCAGGAAGCCAGTACGGAGGCCTGGAACCTATTGAGCACCTAGTGTGCTCTCACTTTCGTCGGCACCCAGGTTTCTTCTTGCTTGTTGTGGAACCCTACAGCAGTTCATCTTTGTCTGATGATTCTTCCCAAAAGGAGCTGGCTCTTAGATTTCTCGAGATCCCTGCTGCTCCCTAGTTAGTACAGGATAACTTTTGCTGATTGAGGATCTGACTGATTTCTGGATCTGTGCTTAATCCATTGCAGGCACATAGTAGGAGCTTAAGAGCAGCTTGGTTGCTGTCAACTGCCATCAAGTCAGTCCCTGACTCATGGTGACCCTATGCAACCGTTGTGACCCATAGAGGTTTCATAGGCTGGTTTCCAAAAGCAAATTGCCAGGTCCTTCATCCTAGTCTGTCTTAGTCTGGAAGCTCTGCTGAAATCCATTTAGTACCATAACAGCACCCAAGCTTCCACTGATAGGTCGGTGGTGGCTGTGCGTGAGGTACATTGCCCAGGAATTGAACCCCGGCCTTGTATGTGAGGTGAGAATTATTCCTGAACCACCAACGCCCCCTTAAGAACTGCTGAGTGAGTGAATTTTCCTTGCATCTAGCATCGAGATGATGCTGTAAGATAAACACTGAGCTGCTAACCAAGGTCGACAATTCAAACCCACTAGCCGCTCCTTGGAAACCTTACACAGGGTCGCTGTGAGTGGGAACTAACTTGATAGCATTTAACAACACACAGCGACGCTGAGAATATTAATGGTCCATCAGGGAAGATGTGATGTCTACAGGAAAGCAAGGAAAAGGTGGAGGACTATCCAGCAGGGTTTATGAAAGCTGAGTCTCAGGCCCTTTGAATGAGGGTCCACCTCCCCTCCCAGAAGGAAGAGAATGGCCTGGCAGGGTGCCCTCAGTTGCTCCCAGAAAGAAAAGCGGGTACTGCAGGAGCAAGAAGTCCTACAGAAGGAAGAGGCCCCACCCAAACCCTACTGTTGCAGGGCCCCTGGAGGTCGCCTGCAGGCTTCCTGGTCCTTCAGCCATTGTGACTTCAGTTCCAAGACATTCCAGTTCCATCGTGGCCCCAGAGCACCCCTCTCTCCCTCACTCCCAAAGATCAGCTAGCCTGCTGCAGTAGCCAATTTCGCCACCTCCTGGAAGCAAGTATACTGGGCATGGATGGAAACCAGTTTGACTGTGTTGGAGTTAAAAACAGGAAATTTTCAGTACAAGTATTTCCTCTAAACCTACTTAACCCAAACAGGGTTGTTTTGGGATGACTCTCGATTTTGAATTCAGCCATGCTCCTAAGATCAAAGCAATTAGAAAGTATCAATGGCTGGCCTTCTGCTGACCAGGAGAACTGACTCCCTATCTGGTGTCATTTAAATGATGCTGAAAACCTCTCCTCAACCCAACCCTAAAATAGGTCATCACCTGCCAAAACAGGCCGATACTCCGAGCATCAGAGTCACTCACTGGACCTGGAGTTAAGACCATGGTTTTCAAGTGTGGCCTTAGGACCAATAGTATCAGCATCATCTGGGAACTTGTTAGAAAAACAAAGTCTTGGTCCCCACCCCAGACCTATTGAATCAGAACCTCTCAGGGTGGGGCCTTTCCAGGGCCAGTCACACAGGGATCCCCACTGAGGAGGTCCAGCGCTTGGTGTCATTTTAACAAGGGTCTCACATGTTTACTTTATACTGGGCCTCACAAATTATGGCTGTCCAGTCCTAGACCTAGACATCTGTGTTTCAGCCCTTCACATTATTCCGATGCATACTCAAGTTGGAAATTACTGAGTGTAGTCACCATTTCTTCTAAAGCCCCTGTTTAAATGCAGCTGCTAACTGGGAGAGCTGACATTAACAATAGGATCACCTACTCTTGGAATATGGGTCTCTGTGAGTCCGAACCTACTTGATAGTACTTAATAACAACAACATCATCAGTTCACTAGTTAGTTGATCAACAACAGGTACATTGACAGAGACCCCAAGCAGGAGTTGACTCTCCGAATATGTGTATTATAAGACCAGTCCCATAAAATATAATCAAAGGGAAAGCCACCAGGTTATGAGGCTGTACAACCCAGTTCTTGCCTCCCAATGCTGGCTTGGCCCTGGACAGGCTGTACTCTGTTGCTCTTCAGAAATAGCAGAATCTGTGTGACTCCAACACATTTGCCAATCCAGTACACTGAAGATGGCTGGTCCCTGATGGCACCGAAGAAGCTCTGTGGTAGGAACATCTCCTACTTTGAATTTGTTCTTCTGAAGGATTAATAATTACCTATAACCCAAAGCTTACATTGGGGGTACTCAAGGAAAAGGAGAAAACAGAATGAAATAAATCCAAGATTCTTGCAGAAATGCCCTTGGCCCCCATTTCATAGTATAGATGTGTTCCATGCCATGCAGTGCATAAATCGAATTGCATTTAATTTCCCTGGAATAGTTTCAATTTCAAAGAGTCCTTTTAGCTAAGTGAATAGTAACTTTCATAGGTGACAAGTTACTCTGTCATTTCCTTCTATAAATTGAGCAAGACATACCTGGATTGACTATGAGTTTATATATATATATATATATATACATGTTTGCAGTTAAATACTGAGCCTGAGCAATGGGTCACTGAAATAAAGTCTGTTTTCCAAGGGTAATGGCCCACAGCTTGGGCCTAAGAGGCTCATCTGTCTGGGACAATAGCTGAGTCTTTCCAGTTTCCATATAGTAGGGGTAGACTTGACTGCTCAGGGCTGCTCAGAGTAGATGGTTTGAGGGTGCATGTCTTCTCAGGTTGCCCCTAGCAACAACCTCTTCAGCCTGCCACCAACAGCATTGCCTCTTTACTCTACACCTCTGACCTCTGACCTCTACCCTCCAAATCACTGTGCATGCCACTACCAGATTCATCTCCCCTAAATGATACTTTGAGATGCCATGCCTCTGCTCAGAAACTTCCTGGACATGAGTTACCCTCCAGGATACCAGCCCAGTCATTGAGACCAGGAAATGGACTCAAAATGTAGCTCATGTCTTTTCAGCCACACAGGCCTCCTCTCAGTGTCTAAGAAGGAATTTGCTACAGACTCCCAACCTGGTATATTTTCCCACCCACCCCTGGCTGGCTGGGGAAACCCTTCTCCTGTGTGTCTACAGAGTGAAATCCCCATCTTTCATGAGTTTTCTCAAATCCGTTTTTTGGGATCCATTGTCTCTGACTCCCTTGGGCTCCCCCTTTGCTTTGCATCTGCCTGCCACATGTTCTCACCTGGGCTTCTGGCAACTTGAGGGATGTGATCCTGTCTTAGGAGCAACAGAACAGGGAAAGAATTCACGTTTGTTGATACTGCTTTAGGTGTTTTACATACTTATTTAGTCCTTACAACTCAAATGGAAATTATTACCCACATTTAGCTGGTGAGGAAGCTGATGTTTGAAGAGGTTGTTGCTAACCTGAAGTCATAACCTATTAAGAGGCCGGAAGTTAGGAATAGTCACATAAGCCTGTGTTTATTTGACTCTGAAACCTGTGCACAATTAAGATTATGACTTCTGGATTCAAAACGTAGCTCACAGTGACCTAACCTCTCTAAGCCTCATCTGTAAAATGAGTCTAAGATTTAGTACCTGTCCCATAGGTTATAGTGAAAATCTTCACAATATATAATGTGCTCAGTACAGTGCCTGGCATGTCGTAATTGCTCAAAAAACATCTGTTGTTATTAAGTGCCACTGAGTCAGTTCCAACTCATAGGGACCTTGTCTAGGGTTTCCAAGGAGCACCTGGTAGATTTGAACCACTGGCCTGACAGTCGGCAGTTCAGGTGTTACCCTACAGTGCCACACCAGAGCTCTAGCAACAAAAATGAGTATTCCTACAACTACTATGGCTACTGTAAGATCTCTGTCACTCTGAATAATATCGAAACACAAGTGCTATTGCCACTGCTACCATCCTGCCTAAAAAGTCATCTCATGGTCTCCTCTCTGTAGCGGTGCTCACCAAATGCTCTCTGCTTGGGCTGGTAGCAGATACTTGAGTGGTTGGCTATGTGTGTTTCTAGAGAAGGCCATCTTCTGAGCCATCCCTGGAGGCCATCTATTCCTGCCATTCACATCTGTCTTAACATCATGTTCTTGCAAATCATTCAACCACCCCTTTCTTTCCAGTTTGCTCTGAAAATGAGTCCGAAGCGGAGGCTGACCAGCAGATGGACAACTTGTACCTGAAAGCCTTGGAGGGTTTCATTGCTGTAGTGACCCAAGATGGCGACATGATCTTTCTGTCGGAAAACATCAGCAAGTTCATGGGACTCACACAGGTGACACTTTGCTCTGTCTTTCTCAAAAAGGGGGAATGCTTACATTTGTGGATAGATATTAGTGCAAGGTACTAGTTACAACCTCTTCCTGCTTATTCCCACCCTGACCCTTACTGATCTCAAGCCACGAACCTCAGACAGGATTTACTCTCCTGTCACTGGGATTGACGTGGCTGATGACCACCCTGAAGGACAGTTCTGTGCTGACTAGCTTCACTGGGTAATATTTATGAAGCAACTCTCTATCACCAATGGGTAGTCCTCTATTACATTCCCAGTAGGTCCAAATACTAGATTGGGAATATGAGGAGTCCTGGTTCAATGTCCTCCCTTTCCTAAAAACTGAGAAATGATCCCACTTCCTGTTGGAGTTTTCTGCTTTAAGATTTGGAATAATAAAGCCCAATTTTATTTATGAAACAGGTGGAGCTAACAGGACACAGTATCTTTGACTTCACTCATCCATGTGACCATGAGGAGATCCGGGAGAACCTGAGTCTCAAAAATGGTAAAGTAGTCTTCATTTTGTGTTTCCTTCCTCCCCAGTTCATGCCCCCCAACAGTGGGGGAGATCTGCATTCTGTTTGTCCACAAGTATAGGAGCGACAGCCCACGGCCATCATGATCCAGGAAAAACTGACATCAGTTAAAGAAAAGTACTCAGATGCCAGTAGGACTGGGTCTCTGTATAGGCACTTGAGCTGTGAAGTATAATTTAACACTGAAGGTAGCCAGAACTCAGAGTTACCTGCCTTGTGCCTAAAGTCACACCTTTAGGTCACTCCTTTAGGTTAGGACACTGTCTCCAGGAGGTTTCATCACCTGAGTCTGACATCTATGCTCAGTGTTGCCACCCAAACCAGCACACCTGTCTCTGCCAATGTTTATGGTAACAGTTGCCTGTTGCTATACAACAAAACACCTCAAAGTGTAGTACAACAATCAGTTTAACATCTCTCATATTCTATGGGGAATTCTTTTGTTCCATGGGATGTCATCTGGGCAGCATTAATCTGGGAGTTCAGCTGGGCTGATCAGCATGGCTCACTCATGTGTCTGGGCCTTGGTGGCAGATAACTAAAAATCCGGTCTCAGCTGGCATCCTGGAATGGCTGGGCCCATCGCTCACTTCTTGGAGCCTCAGAGCCTCTCCTTCTCCATGTGGTGTCTCTAGGGTAGCCACTTCTTGATTAACAGGGTTCCCAAAAGTATGAAAATGTAAACTTCCAGACCCTCCCATGGCTGAGTCCTGAATCTGTTTCTGAAGCAGAGACCAGAAGTCTGAGAAAAGCAAAAAGCCTTCCATTTCTTCTTCACACCTAAGATCCCTTGGCTCCTAGGTTCTTGATCTCAATTTGACCTGAACCAAGTCACTTCACGTCTCTGTTCCTTAGGGTTTTTCTTTTCCAACTGATGATATTAGACCAGGCAAAGTCTAGGACCTTCCTGCTTTCCAGTACCTTGACCATAGTCAAGTGAGCTCTGGTTATCTGAGTTGAACTGTAGGTATCTTAGTCCGTTTATCGGCTTTTTGTATCAGTCCGACTTAATGAATGAGCAGATCTACATTGAAGGCATGTGCCTGTTTTGGACTCAAGATCTAGAGACAAAGTTAGTGTGAGCTCCTAGAGGATGATAATGCTGAGAGGCAAATTCTAGAAGCCACTGAGGCTCAGGCAGAGGACCTAGAACTTTGTCCTACAGAGACTAGAAAACTGTTGAAGATTTTGGAGCCAAAAAGGGTGATCTAGTTAGAGCTGTGTTTAGAAAGATTAATCAAATGGCAGACTGGGGAGAATGTGGAAATTAAGTTGTTAGGAAGTCACATTAGTAACCCGTGAAATTGGCCACAAGTAAATCCCTCCCCCCACATCTAGGCTGGTTCTTTTAGGTCCAGACCACAGCTTACAGGTATATTGCATTATATGCAAACCTTAACTATGAAAATTAAAATGGTAATAAAGATAATTGAGGACAGGAGAGGAGTCTTGGTGTGGCACTGTAGGATAAACACTGAACTGCTAACTGCAAGGCTGGTGGGTCAAACCCGTCAGTCACTTCTCAGAAACCCTATCAAGGTCACTATGGGTCAGAACTGATTCAACAACACTTGGCAACAAAAATAACAAGAGAAGAGAGTTTATTGTAAGCATGATGGAGGAATATCCTCTCTTAGAAGCATTAGAAAGAGTTACCATTCAGTCTATCTCTTAGTGAATTTCCTGAAGGATGTCTAAGATGGACTGAAAGATGACTTTATGTAACACACAGCTCTGCAGGGTTGTGAGTGCCTAATCGATCAAGATCCTCTGTAACTTCAATGTAGAGGCTGATGGCTATGCCTAGAGGGAGGGAGGGAGCTATTTGAAACAAGGCTCTGGATTGTTCCCTGATGGGGACGAAGGACAGGGATGTAGCTTGGAATGCTCAGGATAGGGATGGTAGTATGGGCAGAACTTAGACATGAACAAGAGTGACTCAGCTGAGCTGGCACGTGCTGTACCCATTACTTTGTATTACAAAAGGTAAAGCAAGTTCTCAATGGACAGACGAAAAGAAAGAAAGCTAGGGGTTGGTGTTGGTGGTTTATTTCACTCTGGCTCAGAGAGGACATTATCTGTGTTGAGTTGCTCTTCCGAGTGAACTTGCTCACCAAATCCCAGGAAATGTGGACCAGAGGTCCTTCAGCCTTGACACATGTCACTTTAGAGAAGATGTATCACAGATTGCTGATAGAACCCCAACCAGCAACCAACCCAACCACTGCCCTCGAGTCAATTCTGACTCAGAAAGTAGGGTTCAAATTCTTGAAGGACAGGTGATAAATAAAAGGCAGAATGTCTGAGACTTACTGCCTTGGAGTAACTGTAGCCACTTGGAATTCCTGTTAGAAATCTCAGGCCTGCCCCAGGGGAGATTTTCTGAGCTTGTGTGTAATAATCATTGGATTGAGGGCTGACCATGACTAGGTACAGTGGGAAATAAAATGATGGCTCATTCCTTACCTTCAGAAGATTCTACTCTAGTTAAAGAAACAATCTGGAAATGAAAAGCATTCGTCCTTAGGGTTAAATGCTGCTGGGTGTGTATGGCAGCCCATAGGTGCATATTGAACACATGGGTGGTGATCATGTTGGGTTTGGGAAATAGAAACAGTACATTTCCCAGTACAACTGCAACAAAGCCCCTCTTCTAAACATAAATGGTAAAACTGAATTCAACTGCCTTCTCACCACCTCCATCCAGGCTCCAGTTTTGGGAAGAAGAGTAAAGACATGTCCACAGAGCGGGACTTTTTCATGCGGATGAAGTGCACGGTCACCAACAGAGGCCGAACCGTCAACCTAAAGTCCGCCACCTGGAAGGTAGGGCAACTCAGGCCTGGGTTGGAGTCCTGGTCGTGGGACAGTGGACCTCCTAAAGCCCTGCCTCCCCCGACCCTCAGTACTGTGGCCTGCCTCTGACTGTACTGCTGGCCTCTAGGTCTTGCACTGCACTGGTCAGATGAAGGTCTACAACAACTGCCCCCCTCACAGTAGTCTCTGTGGCTACAAGGAGCCGCTGCTCTCCTGCCTCATCATCATGTGTGAGCCCATCCAGCACCCGTCACATATGGACATCCCCCTGGACAGCAAGAGCTTCCTGAGCCGCCACAGCATGGACATGAAGTTTACTTACTGCGATGACAGGTGGGGGCTCAGGGTGTGTGTGCAGTGATGGGAGAGGTCTTAACCTTCATTCAGGTGTGGGTGTGCCTGTGGTAAAGGTCTGGGCCTAAGGCATAAACGTGACATTGCTGGGAGTACATTCATGAGCTGCTTTTAATGTTTCATTTCATCAGTGCAGCTACGAGGTTCCATATTTAGTGGTCTCCCCGCTGAGGCAGCATCAGGGTCTGACTACTGAGTTCTTCTGGTGTGTGACTCTTGTCATTGCTGTGGCAGATACATATCCCTCCACACATGTATCAGGGCAGTCTCCCTCCCAGAGAACGTAAGGGTCTAGAGATTCCCACTGATACTTCCGGTTCAGGGGCCCACTGAAAGCTTCGAGTTGTATCCTGGAAGCTGACTTACAGATGGATGGTTTTCCGTGTTCTTTTCTATTACTGCACTTTCTCTCAGCTTGGGCTCCTCTTGAGTACAACTCCATCCCAGCCATTGTCTAGTCAAGAGTCGAAGGCTTTTACATGACAGGCGTTAAGCAGTTCGCCATCAAGTTCACTCATTTATAGATATCCCGTGTGTTTCGAAGTAGAACTGTGATCCATAGAGTTCTCAATGGCTAAGACTTTTTATAAGGCACCTTTGGGTGGATTAGAACCACCAACCTTTTGGTTACTAGTCAAGTGCTTAATCATTCACACCACCCAGGGACTGCCTGCCTCCTAAAGTCAAGCCCAAGTGGAAATTCTTTGTGGTATACTATAGTGACTAAGAACATGGATGTCGTGAGTTCAGATCCAATCATAAATGTTCAGAGTTAGCTATTGTTTTCCTCTGCATTATCTCTTTATTAAAGATGTTGAAAGATCACCTAAGACTGCAGATGTAAGCCATATGAACTCAAGTTTCTGGATCAACTTGAGGGTTGAAACAGGTGGGCAAATGACTTAGATTATAGTGTGGTGGTGATAGTGGTTGTGTGACACTGAGTCAGTTTTGACTCATAGTGACCCTGTAAGGGTTTTCGAGATTAGCATGGGGGGAGGGCAAGAGCAATAAATAAGATATAAACAATATATTGACAGGAGTAGAAAGGCTCATCTTTCTCCTGCTGGTAGATTCGAACTGCTGTCCTTGTAGTTAACAGAGCATCTCATTACCCGCTACACTACCAAGGCTCATGAGGTTATAGCATAAAGGAGCATTAGGCCTTGCCCACAGCTCCTGACACTCTCACTTACCTAATTTCTGGCTCCAGCGTTGGAAATGTGGGGTGCTGATGATGGGCAGTGGAAGGAGGAAGACAGAGGAGAATAGATGGGATGAGTGATGACCCTGAGGAGTGAAAGAAAAGCCAGGAGAAAGAAAGTACTGGCTGAGAAGGACAAGGATCAGGTTGGCCTGGCCAAGTAAATGCCACTCTAGTGTGTTAGCTAGTCATCGGTGGATGAGCCCTTTGTGCAAGGGATCCCCCAACCAAACCTCAGCTTTCTGTAAGATTCAGGGCCTCCAGAGTCACAGTTCCTGTGGCAGCTCTTTGCCACTTAAACCATTTCTCTCTCATCTTCTACCTTTGGATCTCAGTTTCCCCATCTCTAAAATGGAAATGCTAATACTCTCTCCACCTGTTTCCCAAGGTCACTGTAGGATGAGATCATGAAAAGTCTAAACACTGTGAACATGTGAGCTTGCTTATTATTGTTAATCTCTCATTTCCTGGTCTTGCCCTCCCTCAAAACAGTTATCCCCACTAAATTCAAGGAGCCAAGATCACTTCTGTAGGCATGTGCTACCTGGGGGATGTGGAAGAGTAAGGACCAAGCTCCCCCACACCCACCCACTTTTCTTAGATCAGCTGAACAGCTCATGCATACCTGGAGTTTCTTAGTGGGTAGGACCCTACTTTCCAGGCTTGGCTAAGTTTCCTGAACCCTGACTCTAACCTAGTTGGTAGCCCCTGCTTAGAATTGATCATCACAGTTAAGTACCTTTGAGAAAGTATCCTGAGTCATTCTTGTCCCTTATCTCTGACCTTCAAAGTCCTAAGACTCAGGGAGGCTTCAAAAAGTTCATGGGAAAATTTCACTTGCTTTTTCATTCCATTTTTCCATAAACTTTCTGAAGCTCCCTCTTATAAGTAGAATGAAGTCTCCAACCTCAATAGGAGAAAATGTTACATAAGAAGCTTTTTGTCCTAGAATCTTGGTATTCATTGTTGTTGTTGTTGTTGTTAAGTGCCATCAAGTTGATTCTGACCCGTAGTGACCCTGTATAGGATTTCTTAGGAGCAACTGGTGAGCTTGAACCTCCAACTTTATGGTTCAAACGTTGGTATGGTCAAGGCTTTATACTAGTTAGTAGTAGTATTGTTGTGATGATAATGATGATAATTAGAGAGAGAGTTTGCTCCAAAGGCCAACACTGGAGGAATGCATGTTATATGCAAAGTTCTTTATCAAATGCATCTTTATATTCAAATGAATATTCTAATGAGCATTGAGAGATAGCTGGGGAATTCCCCTGAAGTTACCTAGTTGGTTAGTTTGGCTGTCACAAAGGACTCCTCCCTGAGCCACAGCCACAGTGCCTGGCCCACATGGTGCAGGCTTGAGGAAAGGCAATGTCAGAATGCTATAGCCCCACAGACTGAGCAACTAGGAAGTACTGTGAACTGAAAGCTCAGGGTAGTCCTGTGGGGAAAGTACCTCCATAACGTGATCCTATGAACACTGGGAAACCCCACTGTCCTCAAAAATAGCCTGTCATTCCCAGATAATATTTGACAACAGTGTTCTTGGTTTTTTAACTGAAGGCTTTGATCTCTTGTTAAAGTGAAAGGGTTGAAAAAAACACCAAACTGTGTAAGAGTCATTCTAAGGTATCATTCATTCATTGTATTGCTTTTAATGACTTTCAAGTGCTATTCAAGCAATTAACCTTTAGATAAAATAAGAGGGAGGATGGAAGACATAAGGTGTTGGACACAGGATGTGCTTGAAGAAGATGTGTACACCAAAAGGGGGAGGTGCTGTGCAGCCTTCCTAGTTTGAGTCGGGACTGATAGGCAGAGCAGAGCCCCTGCTGTGATTTAGGGCTTTTGACTCATGATGTGGAGGGTGGTATTGCTTATAAATTCTTCTGGTCACATTGCATTTTCAGCAAAACCTTGCCTTTCAGGAAACCTAATTCTCTGATCTAAACTCTGACTTCAGTGATGCTAAGGGGATAAATGTAGACATTTAAAGGCATGTTATGCTATGTCATTGGTGTAGAGTCCTGGTGTGGTGCTGTAGGCTAGTGCACTGGACTGCATAGTTGGTTTGAACCACAAGGTTGGTGGTTCAAGCTCACCAGCTGCTCCTTAGAAACCCTATACAGGGTTGTTATGGGTCAGAACCAACTCAATGGCACTTAACAACAACAAAAATGCTATGTCACACAGAAGTTGTGTTTAACCAAGTAGCAGATTAACTAAGGGTACATACATGGCTTAGAGTCCTGGTGTGGTACTGCTGGCTAATACACTGGATTGCAAAGTCAGTTTGAACCTCAAGGTTGGCAGTTCAAGCTCACCAGCCAAAACCCTATACAGAATTGCTATGGGTCGGAACCGACTCGACAGCACTCAACAACAACAACAGCATGGGTTACACAATTTATACAAGTGTCTACTGCACTGGACTGCTAACCAATCACTCCTCAGAAACCCTAAACAGGGTCGCTGTGAGTTGGAACCAACTCCATGGCACTAACAGCAACATTGTAAATCCTTAATCACTAGATATTATTTCTAAATTGCTTTGGTGAGAGCTGGGGTATTTTTGTTTTGGTAGCTTTTTTTGTACCTCTGTGTTGGACAGGGGAGTGGCAGGCACAAACATGTGCACACACACACAGACTCAGCCTCACACTCACACATTGACATAGTCCTCTCCTTAACACCGTCCTACTTCTCTGGTGCCACTATCACAAAAATACCACAAGTGTGTGACCATGACACACTAATCTATTTGCTCTTGGTGGTGGTTATGTGCCATGGAGTCAGATCGGATCCAACTCATAGTGACCTGTACAGAGTTTCTGAGGCTGTAAATCTTTACGGGAGCAGAAAGCCTCATCTTTGTCCCACAGAACAGCTGGTAGTTTTGAACTGCTGACCATGAGGTTAGCAACCCAATTCATAACCACTACACTACCAGAGCTCCTTTTGCTCTTAAGAGGTTAGAAATCCAAATGAGGGTGTGAACTTTAGGGAAAGGCTTTATCTCAGTGTCAGCTCTGGGGGGAAGGTCCTTATCTTTTCACCTGGCCTCCTGGTTCCTTGGAGATAGCCACGTATCTTGGAATCAGTCTTTCCCTCTCTTTTCTTGCTTGCTTGTCATAATCTGCTCTATTAGTGTTCTGTAAGAGACTGACTCAAAACACACCCGAACTAATCCTGTCTCATTGACATAATAAAAAATAACCCAGTCCCAAATGGGATTATAGACACAAGCAAAGAGGTGAGGGTATATAACACATAAATGGGGGACACAATGCAAACCATGATAATATGCTTCTGTAGTAAATGCTTTGAAAGTAATACCTGCAGATGATAACTGGAATTATCATAGCTAGAGTCCTGGTGTGGTGCTTTAGGGCAAGCACTAGACTGAAAGTTCAGTTTGAACTGCAAGGTTGGTGGTTCAAACTCACCAGTCACTCCTCAGAAACCCTACACAGTGTCGCTATGAGTTGGAACTGACTAGATGGCGCTTAATAATAACAACAACCTGTATGATGTTGTTAGGTGCCATCAAGTCGGTAGCAACTCATAGCAACCCTGTGCACAACAGAATGAAACACTGCCCTGTCCTGGGCCAACCTCACAATTGTTGCCACACTTAAGCCCATTGATGCTGCCATTTTGCCAGTCCATCTCGCTGGGGTCTTCCTCTTTTTCTCTGACCCTCCACCTTACTAAACATGATATCCTTCTCTAGCGACTGGTCTCTCCTGACAATATGTCCAAAGTATGAGAGACGAAGTTTGGCCATCTTGGCCTCCAAGGAGCATTCTGGCTGCACTTCTTCCAACACAGATCTGTTTGTTCTTTTAGCAGCCCATGGCACTTTCAATGTTCTCCTCCAACACCATATCTCAAAAGCATCAATTCTTCATGACAGTTAATAGGAAATACACCAGTTATAATAAGTTCTGATGCACATGAGAGGCTATGATTTCCCACAAAGGGGCTTTAATTTACCATAAGGATAAGTAGAAAGAATCTGAAGAAAATGCAAAAATCCACAAAATCGTTTTTGAGGTAGTTTAGCACTTTTCATTAGATGTGTTAAAACCAAAGATACAATCAAACAAAAAGAATAAAAGGATCATAGAGAAATAAAGAAGAGAGAGACATAAATTATCAGAAAGAAGTAAAAACAGTACTCTAGTATTGTGTTGGAGTCCTGGTGTGGCGCTGTGGGCTAATGTGTCAGGCTGCAAAGTCATTTAAACTGCAAGATCGGTTGTTCAAGCTCACTAGCGTGTCCTTGGAAACCCTATACGGGGTTGCTGTGGGTCGGAATCGACTCAACGGCACTTAACAACAAGAAATCTTGTGTGTAGCTATTGGGTTGTCACCAAAACAACTTGCTCTCAAACATGAGATAAAGATAAAGGACTGTAAATGGTACAAAATGCATTTGTCCTGTCCCTCTTAGTAAAGGATCAGAGGACCACATTAAGTCCTGTACTAATTATTTGAAGCAGTTAACATTGTGAAAAGCGAATTCTATAATAATTTATATATCAGTGGCATTAATGTATATGGAAGTTGATTGCTTTTGATAAAGGGAGTAGGACTCCCTGTGTGGTGCTGTAGGATTAGCACTGGACTGTGAACCACAAGGTCAATGGTTCAAACCCACCAGCTGCTCCTTGGAAACACTACACAGGGTGCTAAGAGTCGGAACCGACTTGAAGACACTTAATAACAACAACAAATGAGAGTAAGGGTCCTGGTGTGATGCTGTACGATAAGCACTGGACTACTAACCACAAAATCAGTGGTTCAAAGCTACCACCTGCTCCTTGGAAACCCTATACAGGGTCATTATGAGTTAAAACAGACTAGATGGCACTTAACAACAACAAAGGAGAGTAAAAAGATTAAAGAATTCCTAGTTATTAGTGTAATTGATTATCTCTTCTTCATTTATGCTGATACATAGGCTATTACACTGTTTTCTAAAATACAAAACAGCTAACTAATGAACTGTTATTTATTGAGCATCTTCTATTTACCTTATCATTTGCTGGAGACTGTTAAATCAAAGGAGTCCTGGTGTGGTGCTGTAGGATAAGCACTGGACCACAAGGTCAGTTTGAACTGCAAGGTCAACAGCTCAAACTCACCAGCCGCTCCTCAGAAGCCCTAAATAAGGTCACTGTGAGTTGGAACCAACTCCGTACCACTTAACAACAACATTAAATCAAAGGGGAGCACAGTGGCTCCATAGGATAAGCACTGAACTACGAACCACAGGGTTAGCAGTTCAAGCCCACCAGATCCTCTGAGGGAAAAAGATGAGGAATTCTGCTTTTGCGATAGATTAAAAGCCTCAGAAACCTTATACAGGATCACTGTGAGTCAGAAATGACTCCACAGCATTTAACAACAACAATTAAATCAAGGAGATAAAAAAAGATGACTCCTGTTCTTTAAGAGTTTCTCTTTTGAGACATGAACAGTTTGTACCACACCAGGGCTCTGTACCACAGTGAATGGTACAAGATAGTCCTGGTTTGGCACTGTCAGATATGCACTGGACTGCTAACCACAAAGTCCATGGTTCCTTGGAGACCCTGAGTCATCAGCACTTAACAATAGATGGTTAACTTTAAAATGAGTGTTTCTTAAATTCATGGAGAGGTGCCATCTGGTGGTAAAATAAAATAACTATGGAAGAAGTCCAGCCATTAAGAAGGGTAGATCAAAATCCTTTTAATGCACATAATCCCACTATGATTTTGTCAGTCTTATGAGTGTCCTATAAATAAATCCTAAAAGCAAATTATACGAACAGGAGAAATATCACTGGGAAAAAATAAATTGAAAAATTCAAATTAACAAAGGAGGTCAAGGAATATTTACAGAAAAAGTAAAGGATTTAAGGACACCCCTGTTTTGTCATTGAATTAAAAAACATAGGATTTAATAGCAGGAATTAACAGTTTAATAAGTGAAAAGTCCTACATTTAGAAATCTATTAATTAAACTGATGATGAATTCTTTATGTTCAGAGAAGTTGGGAATAGTGAAGATAAAAAAATGTGAGGGGAAAGTTAAAGGTCATAATGAGAACATCTGTCAAGAAAATTATATAGTAACATGAGTTGTCAAGCACATACATACACACCAATCTATCTGGAAAACAATAGTATTGAAGTCTGAGAAGAAAATATATTGGCTTCAGGAAAATTAATTATAAAAAAATGTATATTTTTTCTTGCATATTGAAAATCATTTAATAAAATTATTTTGTTTTACTTTCTTAGAGGATAGTGTCACTTTAAATTCAAGGTGCTCTTTCAGATTAATGCATTACATTTAGTATTATAATTTTATATGTAATCAATTCTAAATAGTTTTGCAGATGTGCATCTTAAATCTTTGTCTGTGTATTTTAGGGAAGAGAGAGTAGTGTGTCTATTTAAGTCTCTGAATTAGAAGAAACTTTAAATGTTTTCCTTGTTCATCCGTGTCTCCTCCAAGTGACTATTTTTAAGTTAGTCTGAGTTTGAGAATATAAAAAATAAATGCTTATATTTTAACCTGTCTGTCCAAAACATTCCCACAAAAGGTAGCTCTACAAAGTCTCTTTGTAATTTATTTCTAAGTGCAATATGATTGTTCTTGTATTCCGTTGAGTCCATTCCACTTTAGAGCTGCCCTGTAGAACCACAAGTTCGGTGATTCAAACCATCAGCTACTTCTGGGAAACACTATACAGGATCACTATGAGTTGGAACCAACTTGATGGCACATAACAACAACATCGAAAGAATGGAGTCCTGATGTGGTGCTATAGGATAAGCAATGGACTGTTTAACCACAAGGTCGGAGGCTCAAACCTACCAGCCACCCCTCCAAAACCCTACGCAGGGTCGCTAGGAGTGGGAACTGACTTGACAGCGCTTCTCAGCAACAGTAAAAAGAGCAGAACCGCCCTCCCCCAGGCTTCCTACACTAATCCAGGCTTCCTACACTAATCTTTATGCAAGCAGATTTCCAGGTGTCTCTCCTGCCACTGGTAAGTTTGAATGCCAACTATTCAGTTAGCAGGTGAGTGTATAATATCGTGCCACCAGAACGCCTTCAAAGTTCATTGTTGTTGTTTAGTACCATCAAGTCGGTTCCGACTCATAGTGACCCTGTAAAGGGTTTCCCAGGAGCCGCTGGTTGTTCAAACAGACCTTGCAGTCTAATGCTTGTCTGACAGTGCCACATCAGGACAAAGTTCAGTAGACTTCACATTTAAGAAATTATTCCTTAAACAACAACAAAAAGTATTCCTTCTACATGCTCTGCTTCTCTTTTGCTACAATTCAAAGTGGATTTCCTTCACCTGCTTATGGATTCCAAGGTAAGGAAAGGCAGCTATGGTAATTGACGCACTCCCAGGATGGCTGTGTTGGCTTTGAGCCACAGGCACTTTCCTTTGAGCGAATTTATCACCACAGACACCCCTGCAACACACCACACTGCCAGGATAGAAACGAACTCACATTCTGTAGATATTTTATATCCTTGCAGTATCGGAAGAAAACATAAGACTTACGTAGTGTTGTTTCAAGCAAACAAAACCTGGATTAAAATATATTAAAACTAACCAGAAGCGTTGGAATCTGAGTTAGTGGGTAGTCTGAATATTATTAAGGAAACTCAGCTGTGGTGCTTACAAGCACATACAGAAACCAAAATGAGGTCGGTCAGATGTTGCCTAAGGAAGGCCACTGCCAAAAAGGGTACAGGGAAAGAAAGCAGCCTTTAATATAGCTTATTAACCAACACATTCTTTGAAAAACAAATAGGTGGTTACAAAGTACTTAAAACTTTTATCCTCTTAAATAGCTTAAGAAAGTATTTATTTTCTCACCGTCTTATTTATATGATGAATTTACTTAGCTAATCCTTTCTCACATAGTTAACTACAGCCTGACCTCATTTGACTCCAGCCAGTGGTCTCTGAAGTTGGAGGTTTTGATAGCCACGCCCCTTGTGGACTTGTTGGGTGCAGACCCAGAACAAGAGTGAGCCATCTTAGGCCTGAGGATGGATTCCTTTGTCCTCTTAAGGTGATGTCCCTGTCATTTTAGTCAAGAGTAGAGTTTTCTTTCTCGCATTCTGCCTTCAGCATGTTTGACCGGAGCTTCTGAATATTTTTATGAATGAAGAACAACAGAAGAGCAAAGAACAACTGTCATTTTACATTTTGAAGACATATCTGATTCTGAAGTCCACAGTTCAATGGTCTGATACACATGTTTGCTTGTTGGTGTCCCATGCTTATACTATAGCACTGAGCTAATACTAATTTCAGGATTTAAAACCCCTTTTTCTCCTCTATAATCTTTGTTCTTTTTCCCATATACTTTCTTATCTTTGTCTTGTCTTTGTGTCTCTTTCCTAATTTCATCCTTTATTTTTCCACTTCCCTGTTAAAGAGTAACTTCTGTTCTTGTTTTTAAAATCTGATGAATTAAATCCTTCTACATTTCACTCTTCTCTAACATCAGAACAGTTGTAAAGATTGATGTTTAAGTTACCTCAAACTGACTGTTGTTTTTTGTTTTTGTTTGTGTTTTTCCCCAGTGAGTCAGAGGCCCTTAATTAGAAAGAAGGCGAGGGGCAGGGGGGTGGATGTGGGGAGTTCCCTTGCCCTTGATGGGAAGAGCAATTGAAATTGTGTTTTCACAGCCCAGCTCTGGAGGCTTCCCTGGAACCAAGGGACATCAGTGGGGAAGGCCCTTCTGCCCTGTAGAAGCCAACCCTATAAACAAGCTCAGTTCGTTAACCTCCTCACTGGCGTCTGTGTGCCTGCAGATAGAGGCAAATGACCATTAGCTTTAAGTTGAGGTTTCCTGGCTTTGTGAAGTTTGACAACTCGAATGTTCTTCAATTGTGTTTGGGGTATGTGTATTTCCCAGCTTTTATAGTAGTCAGTTTAATGAAATGAAGAAAGAGACATTAAATATTTATTTTAGTTGTGACAAGATAAATGAAAGCAGCTACTAGGAAGATATCGGGCAATTCTGAAAACGAGGTTTGTTTGTCCACTTCCAAAACATGCCTATTGTGTGCCTTTCAGTGAATGGCATATTAATTAGATAAAGGATATCATATTATCAGGCCGATTAAAATAAATATTTATGTTGAATATTTCAACTTAAGCATACTAACCTTCAAAGAAACATTAATTTCTACAGAGAGTAGAATCAACTCTTTGCCAGAACTCGCCCTAGCTTCACTTTGAAGATCTCGAGGATCAGAGGCAGTTAATCTAGCAAATCAGTGAGCCTGAAAATGGCCAATTGACTGTCAGCAGGGTCCACCAGTACACATCTGATACCCAAGCTTGAGAAGCATTTGACTCATCAGAGAAGAGACTCAGTTGTAGGGAAGGAAGAGCCAGCACCCTTCTTCTTTCTCTTCATTCTTCCCCAGTCTCCACCTTAGCTAAGGTGCATTGAGTGCCTGCTCCAGGCCAGGCTTCTGAGGCCCACTGAGCTCAGAGATCACTCTTCAGGACTGAGTGAGGGGACGAATGCTGTCTGTCTGAGTTCAGCTGGCTACGGTCCTGCAGTAATCTTGCTGGAGAAATCTCTGCTGGGTTAAATCAGCTGAGATTGAAGTTACTTGGCCCTGGTACACTGCCCCTTGTTTGACAAAGGCTTTAATCCCTAGTCTCACCTAGGCCAAGAACTTGCCTTTCTTTTATCCACTCCCCATCTAAACCAGGTACTTTACAGAATGGAGAAAGTACAGATTCAGTATAATGAGCAGTTTCTGCTGATGACTCTGTGTGTGCCTGAGTGAGCATGCCAGCATGCATTGAGACAGCTTCAGCATGTTCTAGGTAGAAAAGTTGCTCATTATTGCCCCAAAGCCACCCTTTAATAGAGCTTGGATAGAGCTTGGACTCTGGTTGTACCTTGGCTCCACAGAGAAAATCAGTCTACGTGTCAACTGTTCAAGTGTTTGCTGAATACGTGGTGTAGAGGAGACAGAGAGAGAAATTAGCCTCCGAGTTCAGAGATTGACACTTTAGGAGGTGAAGAGACAGATGCATAATTCTCTGTGACATTGTGACTCTCATTGGGACATCAAGAGAAGAAGATGCTGGCAAGGCTGGGAGGAACTAGAGAAGGCTGTAGGAGAAGATGAGGGCTTGGGCTGGCCCTGCAGTAATCAGGGCTTGGAAAAGGGTAGGAGAGAAGGCACAAAGTTTCTAAAGCAATAATGAGTTTGCGGTATGGTTACTGTGAGGAGAAGGGTCTGCCAATACAAAAGGTCATGCCACATGCTGAGGATTACTGGAAAATCAAATTGCTTGGAAGGTAGAGATTAGATTCAAGGGAGGGGACAGCTTAGCAGTTAGGTGGAGTTTACTTACAATGTAGTTGGCAGTAAGGGAGGCTGTGGAGTCTTCAGTTCTTCAACAGGGGAGTGATAAGACGGAAGTGATGTTTTAAGATGATTTAATCTGACAGATACAAGTTAATCAGGAGGGCGAGAGTAGAGACAGGAAACCAAGGGGCCAGTGCTTCTGCTTTCCTCCGTTGTTGTTGTTGTTGGGTGCCGTCAAATTGGTTCCAACTCAGAGAGAGCCTGTGCACTGTGCTGGTGTTCCCTAAATTGTTTACGAATCTTGACGTGGGTAAATGACAGGTCCCTGCCCCAAAGTCATGCATTCTCAAATAGAGCATCACTTCCAACTTGTGACAGGCAAAGTAAACAAGACAATGAACCAATCAGAAAAAACAAGTGTACGATAAAGCTTTTGAGAAATAATATTTAGGTGTGATGTGGGAAAGCCACTAGTTTGGTGCTGCATGGATCAGGCTTTGTGTGTTTTAGTGATTCCTGTCTAGAGCAAATGGTCTTAAGAGTGTTACATGATTCTTCTTGATTCCCCACAGTTGGGGCAGCCACAGTTATTCCCAAGCATCCTATTTATCAGAGAGTGCAATGAGGAGTCCCTGGGAGTAGTACAGTTGGTTGATGTGCTTAACTGCTGTCTGAAAGGTCAATGATTCAGGTACAACATGAAGTACCTCAAAGAAAGGTCTGGGATCTGCTTCCAGAAAACCAGCTGTTGAAACCCTTATGCAGCACAGTTCTATTCTGACACACATGGGTCATCATGAATGAGAATCCACTTGATGGTAAATTATTTGGTTGTGTGTACTGGTAATGAAGAGACACATCTCTATGATGATGTAGCTTTATATTTCCTCCTCTCAGCATCCCCTGCCTTCTCCTCTTTGCTTGAGATAAGGAGAGACCAGTAGGTCTGGGAGAGCCACCTGATGTCTGAGAGGTATCTGAGGGCTCAAGCAGGATTTGAGAGAAGCATTCAGAGGAATGAATCCCTGAGCACAGATGGGGTTCTACCTGCCCGGGACTCCTGCTTACTCTGTGGTTAACACATTTGCACGTTTGCTTCCCACTTGGGACCACATAATTTTAACTTTTCATTTATATCATCCTTTATTAAAGTAAGGAGTCCTGGTATGGCACTACAGGATAAACACTTGATGGCTACCCACAAGGTCAGTGGTTCAGACCCACCAGCCAGTCCATAGAAACTCTGTGCAGGGTCGCTGTGAGTCAGAACTAACTCCATGGCACATAACAAGAACCACAACTACTGGAGTCAGCTCGGTGGAGTAATCAGGAGGCTCCAGTTTTCATTCTTGCTCTGCCCTGGGCCACTTGCGTGGACAGTGTAAGCAGATTGTCTACCCTCCTTGCCTATTCCTTCATCTGCAAAAACAAAGGAGGTGATTTTTAAGGCCCCTTCCAATGGCATTTGAAGAATAAACATATGTGTATATTAAGGGGAAAAAGGAAGTCCCCTTTTCCTTCCTCCCCAAGCATGACTTCAGGAAGGGCAGGAACAGTGGGGATTTGGGTGGAGCCCTCAGCTGCAAGTTGGCCACGAAATTGATTTGGCTTGTAGGAATAGTCCCACCAGACCTCTGGAGTGTGTTCATCTGAATGCGTCCATTTGTTTTACCCTCTGGGCTCAGCTCCTTGAGCCCCTGCCCACATCCTGCACCTAGTTGATATAATCTCTCTTCCCCACTTGCAATTATTTTCTTATTATTATTCAGAATCACAGAACTGATTGGTTACCATCCCGAAGAGCTGCTTGGTCGTTCAGCTTATGAGTTCTACCATGCACTGGATTCCGAGAACATGACCAAAAGTCACCAGAACTGTAAGTTTAGGGACTGTTCCATGTGGTTTTCTCATGTCTATGAAATCTGGGCCTGAGTGGGGTGTGATTGTTGAAACAGGAGACTTGGTCATTTCCTTTACAGAGACACCATCTTGTGTGGCAGGTAAGACTCACACCCTCTAGATGGCAAGAGAACCAGGGTTGACACCAGTCTATAGGACACCTTTCTGCAAATTAGACCAAAGACCCCTTCCTCAGCATAGACACAGCCACACCAAGGCACAGCATTTGGAGGATAAAGAACGAGCTGACTCTCAGTCCTTATGTACCACCTCCACTGAACACCTCTGTGCAGTGAAGAGCCTTTACAGTCGTTCGGAAGAGTACTGTAGAGTGCAATGCAAGATAGTCTATATTCACCTTGGGTTATGCATTATAGATGCTCAGAGAAGATAAGGATTAGGAGAGTTAAGGAAAGGAGAGAGCAGGGCACTTGAGTTGGACCTTGCAGAGTTGGGTAGGACTGGAGTAGGCCAAAGAGAAGGCAGTATGTCATCAACTTATTACACTTGGATGGGAGAAACAGATATGTTGATACTTAGTAGTCTGTGTTAGAGGTGGACCAGGGTACTCTAAAAACGTGTTTGGTGGATTAAGAGAACTCATTAGAAGGAGGCTTTGTAGACAACCAGTAATGACAGATGAAAGCTGTGCTTTTCAGCTTGAAAGAAGCCAAGTTACGAGAGTTCTAGAGCAGTGCTCTCTAAGAGAACTTTCAGGAGGGAGGGAAACATTCTGTCTCTTTGCTGTCCACACATGGCCATAGGGTACTTGAAACATGACTAGTACAAACTAGGAACTGCATTTCTTACTGTGCTTTAATTTTTACTTTCATTAAATGGAAACAGCCACATGCGGCTGCTGGCTATCCTGTTAGAGAAGTTTTAGAGTATTCACTTAATCTACACAGCCCATTGACACGCAGGGACTATATAACCCTGTACTTGACCCACTGTGGGGAAAGAGACATTAGTAGGATCATTCGCTGCCCTGAGGGATCTTACTTCTGAAACAGAAAAGGAAAACCATGGGCTTCATGGGAGCAGAGTGGCTCGTATCATTAACCTCAGTGTCTAGCATGGTGTCTGGTACAGAACAGACATATGAATGATAAACATTAGTGCTGAAAAAAAGTGAGAAATCCTGCATCTAAATCGGTATCCATAGTGGTGCAGATTAAAAAGTTGAGAAGATTCTTGAAGGACTGAAAATGGGTAAAGTAACCCTGAGAAGACCCCAGTGGTCCTGCTTGGCTTTGGCTTTGGCCTCTCACTAGAATGGTAATGAAGAAAATGGAAGGGCATCTGTTTGTACATTGTCTCAATTCCCTCCATCTATCCCAAAGTTCAAAGTAGTTAGCAGATTAACAACCACATAAACTATGTCGAGTTGTTCCTTAGAATTGAGGATGACAAGACTTTGTCTCTAGTACTTTGAACATGTTTTGAGGAGGAACCAGCCCCTGGAGAAGGACATCATGCTTGGAAAAGTGGAAGGTCGGTGAAAAAGAGGAAAACTCAATGAGATGAATTGATACAGTGCCAGCAATAATGCGTTCAAACACAACAATTTGAGGTTGGCACAGGACCAGGCAGTGTTTTGTTCTGTTGTGCATAGGGTCGCTATGAGTCAGAACCTACTTGACGGCACCGAGCAACAAGAAAAAGCCATATGTGTGTGAGCACAATCACCACCCTCTTAAGGAGTGAGATCTTCTTTCTCTTAGTTCCTCTGCTTCTTCCTTAAGGTTTTGGGGTTTGGTCTGACAGTGCAACGGGGCCCTTTATGATAGCTCAGAGAAGTTTCTCACAGTGCTTGCTGGTCTGACAGTGTAATAGGCCCTTTATGATTGCTCAAAGAAGTTTCTCACGGTGCTTACTTGCAAAAATAGTAAACAAAACAAAAACCTAGCTTCTGTCCCATTTAGAGGAGAAAAGTAGAGGCACTCTTGCTGTGTGCCCATGAACATGACCCAACCCTGGTCTGCCCCAGCTTTGAAGTTGTGAGGTCTTATTCCAGCATTCACTTTGGGGGTCCCATGCTTTCTTGTCCTAAGAGACTCCTGCTCCCAGAGTGGGTTGACCAAGTCATCCAAGCATGGCACTGAGCCCAGATGACCCACTGATTCCCCAGGGCCTGGCTTTCTGGGCCTTCCTTCCTTTAGTCATAAAACTAAGGGAAAACCAGCCTCCCTTCCCAACTAAGGGTGAAACCAAAGCAGGGGACAAATGCAAAAGTTCCTGGGAATTCCTAAAGGACAGATTGTACTCTGTCTTTAGTGGGGAGGAGGAGGGGACACTCTCATCAAAGGAAACAAAATTATGACTTCTTATTAGACATGTGAAAAGAATGTTTTTTCCTCCTTATAAAATCTTTGATCCATAAAATAACTGGAATCAAAATGTGTCATATCAGTGTTCTTCTGACTCCAGGGAAAATATGGTATTTTCTACCAAGTCCGTGTATTTAAAACCATTAAAACCCAAACCATTTGCTCCTGCGGCAACTTTGACTCTGGTGACAGCATGTGTATCAGAGAAGAACTGCTCTCTAGAGTTTTCTGTAGATAGGTTTTTGGAAGTAGATTGCCAAGTGTTTCTTCCAAGACACCTCTGGTAGACTCAAATGTCTAATCTGTGGATTTGCAGCCAAGTGTATTAACTGTTTGTGCCACCCAGAGGCTATTTAATCATTGATGTGTACCGTCAAGCCGATCTGGACTCTTAGCAACCATACATGATAGACAAGTAGAACTCCTTCATACAGTTTTCAGTACTGTCGTCTTTACGGGAGCAGATTGCCAGATCTTTGAGACTCTGGGTGTGTTTGAACCCCTAAACTTTCACTTAGCAGCAACACACCAAGTCACTGTACCATCAGAGCTCCCATGTAATCATTAGACACACTTACAGTCAATTTACAACACAAATAGAAATCATAGGCTCTCTCTTCCTCTGATGCAGCCCAGTAAAGCTGCTCTGAGCTCAGAGCCTGGTACCTACTCAGAAAAATCTGGCAAGGTTGGATAAGCTTGCATGAATTGAAAACTGGGTTAATGTCAATGAAAACAGAAATACTTCTGTTTCTCTCTCCCTCAGATTTGTCTTTGGGTTTGTACAAATCATATTGCACCTTGACTCACCCTCGTCCTGGATAAAAACTTGAAGCGCAGGCTCGAGGCAGGTCCAGGTTGACACGCAGGTGTCGTGACTTCACATGCTCATGTGCATGTCTCAGCCTGGAAAGGGTCCACGTGGAAATGACTGGGGAAGCTCAGTCCTCAAACCAGACTTCATTAATTGAAAGGCATCATTTCCAAATGGATTCGTTATTTATGCATTGTTGCTTTCACGGGGTGGGGGTGCTCGGTTTCTCTTTGTTGTATGAAGACATAATATGCTTTTAGGGAAACAAGATTAAAGGCCATAATTTTTTTTTTTTAAAAAAAGCCTTTCTACGAAATAGCAGGCCCCTCACTGAGACTGGCATTAATGAACAAATGATTAGAAAACTGGCGTAATTATATTCCATTGACAGAGCAGACCCTCGCCTGTAAGTGCTAGAAATGCAGTTAAAACCTTTGCTTGCTGCACAGTTTAATCAGTGAGAATTAGAGCCCTGAGTTTGCTCTGCATTAGCACTGTCTAAATAAGTTAACTCCAGACACTTGAGATTGTGCAAGAATCGTTTGACTGTAGCAAGGGAGCCTCAACAGGGCTGATAAAGGAAGAACAAGGAGGAAAAACATTATTCCTCTTGGCTAAGGAGTATGCTTGTTTAGGGCAGCAGCAACAGCAAAGTTAGTCTTCCTGGTGATTGTGGCTCAGACAGTTGTCATAAGAGAGCTCTGTCCTAGGAGACAGGTACAAGACCTGCCACCTCACCCAGACTCCATCACTTTTGTGCGATGTTAAGCAAGTCACAGTCCCTCTGGCTTTGGTTTCTCCATGGTAAAAAAAAAAGATAATGTTTATCTTCCCAGTAGCCTACGATTTTGCTAAGAAGATTAGACTAGCATTAGTTAACCACTTTGGAAACTGATTTGGCAACTTCTTATGAAGTACACAAATACTTAGCATATGACCCAGCAATTGCACTCCTAGTTCACCCAAGAAAAATGGAAAGATTTGTCCATACAAGACTTGTTCTCAAGTGTTCCTAGCAGTTTTATTCATAATAACTCCAAGCTGGCAACAATTCAAGTGTCTATCAACAGGCGAATGGCTAAATGAATTCTGGTGTATTGATTTAATGGAATAGTTGTTGTTAAGTGCTGTTGAGTCGGTTCCAACCCATAGTGACCCAAGGAGAGGCTGGTGAGCTTGAACCACTGACCTTATGGTTCAAACCAATCTTTCAGTCCAGTGCATTAACCCACAGTGCAACTAAAGAAGAACAAATTGCAAATAGATACAACAGTGTGATTTTATACTAAGTGAAAAGAAAGCAGGCAGAAAAGAGTACGTACTGCGTGATTCTACTTCTACAAAACTTTGAAAAGGACAACTTCAATATATGGTGACAGAAAACAGGCCAGCAGTTGCTGGGGTCAGAAGTGGGACTAGGGATTGACTAGGAAGAAGCATAAGGAATTTGGGGGGTGATGGGAGAGGATCTGTCCCTTGATTATGGTGACAGTGACATGTGTGTATACATTTGTCAAAGCTCATTGACCGGTACTCTTAAAACTAGGGTTTTATTTACTATAAATTAAACATCAGTTAAACTGGTTTTTTTAAAAAATGGAAAAACAACAACAACAACAACAAAGCTTAGACCAGAAGTCTTTAATTTGGACCAAAATCCTATTTTCCATGAAAGGGTCTCTCAGGAAATTGCTAATAGTTGTAAGCCTCAGTTTCTTAGCATGTATAATGGAAATAATACAAGATAACCTTGTTGTTGTTAAGTGCTATTGAGTTGGATCCGACTCATAGCAACCCTGTATAGAATTTGAGAGGAACAGCTAGTGGGTTTGAACTGCTGACCTGGTGGTTCAAACCGACCTGTGGTCCAGTACTTGTCTTACAGTGCCATACCAGGACACCTTATGGTATTTTTATGTATTAAATGAAATATTATAGTACTAATTCTTACTGAAGGAGCTCTGGTAGCGTAGTGGTTACGAATCGGGCTGTGAACCGCAAGGTCAGCAGTTCGAAACTACCAGTGGTTCCACGGGAGAAAGAGGAGGCGTTCTGCTCCCGTAAAGATTTACAGCCTCAGAAACCCTGTGCAGGGTCGCTATGAGTCGGAACCGACTCAAAGGCACTTAACAACAACAACAACAATTCTTACTGAGTGGTTTTATGTGCCAACCACAGTTCTAATTTCTTTACAGAAAGGAATTCTGGGAGAACACTTCAAAGCACTTTACATTACAGTAGTTCCCAAACCTTGGAGGTGCTTGTTAAATTTATGAAGAGGGTACATGTACCACACAAACAAGTAAAGGATTATAAACAGCATTCATGTGAACAGCACTGCATTCCTGAGCCACACACGTGGTAGAAGAGGTGTTGGCCCAAGAGCCTACCAGGAGAGCTAGAAATACTCTGGTTTTACAGAGACCACACAGAAAGATTCCCGTAAGATTATCTACAACCACGTAAATACCGTCCATGAGAAGGCATGGCAGTACACATATTAGTAGCTTTGAGGAAAAATGACTTTTCCTCAGCAGCGTTCATCAGTGACATTCAGTCAACATCTGTGTGCCTGATAAGCCAGGCAGGCATGGTGAATCCTCAGTACAACTGCCGTTGTATACTGGAACGTAATGATAATCAGCACCATGACTTTGGTCTTTACCACCATTCCATTTTGCAATGAGGAGACCAAAACCAAGAGGGATTATTCCTTTCCCAAAGTCCCCAAGCTAGCAAGAGTCCCTAACGTTTCTACCAGGCCATTTCCCAGTCCTCTGTGATTAGAGAGCTTCTGAGCCAGCGTTCTCAGGAAAGACTTGCCATGAAAGGAAATGAGTAGCTCAGAAAACTACCAGAAATTCTAACATTCATAGATATTCATTTAATAGTGTTCATTGAATCGTGGGAGCAGATGGAGTATTCTTGGCTTAGGTGAGCGTGTAGAACAATCTAGAAAGGAAAAGAAGTCATGAACAGCAGCCTGGTTGGGAAACTGGGAGATGGAGCATGAAGGGCCGTCACAGTTAATGAAGAGGATGTGTGTAAACTGTGGGTCACAGATCTTCGGTGACTCCAAAGGTTCCAGGCCTGGCAGATGCCCTAGAAAAATCAGGAATATCAATTTAAAAAGAAACAACAACAACAACAAAAAAGATTTTATTTATAGGCAGGGTATCTGTAGCTGGTCTGTTGCAAATGACTGTAGCTTCACTGGGGGTGGCTTTCTCCAAGCTGCTTGCACATGTCCATTCCTGGAGCATTTGCCAGAGGAGGTCCTCTCTTTGTCCAACATGCTCCTTTGGATGCAGGTGGTACACTGCAGAGGGACTGCCTCTCATTGGAGAAGAAGACTAGGGCTGTTCTTAGTTCTCCTTTCAGTTGAGCCAGTGCATGAGCTGAACTTGTCAGGGGATTGGGGATGGATCAGCAGCAAAACCTCCTAGTGTGGTGGATCCCTGCCTCACTGAACAATCCCGGGCAATCCTTTTCCTGTATTTAACATGAAGGGTTGGATGATATGATCTCTTAACTCCCCGTAGCTCATTATCCTTTGTCTTCAATGCCCTGGTGTCTTCTCCTGGCATTTTCCCCACAGACTGTCCTCATGGGGTTCCCCTGCCCTGGAGTGAACTTGGTTCACCTGCCTCCCTCACCTCTGACTCCATTTCTCCTCCCCTAGTGTGCACCAAGGGTCAAGTGGTGAGTGGCCAGTACCGAATGCTCGCAAAGCACGGGGGTTATGTGTGGCTGGAGACGCAGGGGACGGTCATTTACAACCCCCGCAACCTGCAGCCTCAGTGCATCATGTGCGTCAACTACGTGCTGAGGTGAGCATGGAGAGGGGGCAGGGGCCAGGGTAACGTGTGTGGAGAGAGGGCCGGTGGGCTTCAGGGCTCCAGGATGACAGGCTGGCCCAGGGAGACCCAGCCTCTTGGGACTCTGGGAGTTCTGCCATACTGAGGACCTTCTGCGGAAATCTCTGGAACAGGGGGAGACTTAGAGTCTCCCTTTAGAGTGTTTTTCTTACCTCTGCCCCAGATGGGAAGACACATAGCACACAGTAGTCAATAAATCATTTCTAAACTGGGAAAAAGGGAAGAGAATTGCTCCTGCTTTCTGGGAAAACAAAGTATGGTGCATTTACTCTTCACCACCCTGCAAGAAAGCTAGAGAAAGGCATTGGTAGTGAGTTAAAAACTTGCCTGTCCCTTGTAACCACACTCCTACCCCCACTGCATCTCAAACACAGTACAAAACCGCAGCCAAACAGCTCCATGGCCACAGGGCACTGGACTCCTTACTACCTACTACCAGCAGGCTTACCGCATGGCTCTTCACAATATAGGACCACATGCTGTCCCTTCCCATCTTCTCAGCCAAGGGGCTTACCTGTCAGGTTTTCTGGGGGAACAACAGGATTTATTATGGAATGTGGAAGGTCTGAAGCACCCTCTTGTCCAACCAGTGAGATTGAGAAGAACGACGTGGTGTTCTCCATGGACCAGACTGAATCCCTGTTCAAGCCCCACCTGATGGCCATGAACAGCATCTTTGACAACAGTGGTGAGGTACCTGCATCAGAGAAGAGTGACTTCCTGTTCACCAAGCTGAAGGAGGAGCCCGAAGAGCTGGCCCAGCTGGCCCCCACCGCAGGAGATGCCATCATTTCTCTGGATTTCGGTGGGTGGCTCTTAACCTGAGCTGGGGCCAATGGCACCTTCTTGGGCTGGAGAAGTTCTTACATAATAGGCCTCCTGCTTCAGCTTTTCCTTAACCAGACCTACCGCATCCCCATCTCTTGCTAAAGTCAGCCTCCTATATAGCTGCCACTGAGTAACACTGTCCTGTGTCTGACCTCAGCGTGAGCTGAAGCATATGAGTTGTGAGAAGATGGCTCACGGACTTGATTCTTGACCACAGGCAGTGAGAGTCTGTGATGTACGGTGAGGAGGGGAGTCAAAATCTGACCAGTAGTCACTAGGATGCTTTCACAGAGAGAAGACAGAACTCCACTTGGATCTTTTTAGGCAGAGGGATAAATTGAAGTAAAGCTGGGAGAATCTCATTCCAGTAATACGAATAGATAAAAGATGCAGGCTCAGGATGAAACTCTCAAATACACTGCTTCCATAAGATGTGTGCCCATCCCTCTCAGGACACAGGTTACTGGTCCGCAGGCAGAGTCTGCAGCACTTCCCCCGAGGATGTGCCCTGAGAAACCCCCTCCCAAATACCCATCTCCCAGTCTTACAGGGGCTCCTGGATCAATGGCTTTACCCTTGTCTTGGCCCTTTTTTGCATGTTCTTGAGAGGCCACATGAGAATTTCAGCTTGACAGACTTAAAGGGCAAAGAGCCCTTAGGTAAAATAGCTTGTAATTTCCCTAATTTGTATTAGTACTGAGGCAAATGGCCCAATTCCCCTCTCAGATCTGTCTCATCTACATTTTGGATCTCATGTAAGGAAGTGTAAGCAGCTCTTAATCTGTGTTCTTTCTGAAAGGTAGGTGTCCCTTTGAAAAGTGTCTGGGAGTGGAATCGTACCACCATTAAGCAGTTATGGTGGTCCATGTGTGTTAGAGCACAACCGCACTCCATAGGGTTTTCAGTGGCTGCCATTTTTCAGAAGTCAGTATCTCTGGGTAGGTGAGGTATCTCTGGGTAGACTCCAACCTCCAACTTTACAGTTAGTAGCCATGCTTGTTAACTGTTTGCACCACCCAGGGACTCCAGATGGAATCAGTGGCCCCTCAGGCCTAGCTAAGCCTCAGAGTTCGAGGACCTAGCCCCTCTAGGACCTTCTGTGCGCTCTTTGGGTTCTTTCTGCCCTGGAGGGAGCCCAGTGGTTGTAGGTGTTAACCAAGTCAGGCTGGTTTCTCCACAGGGACCCAGAACTTCGAGGAGTCCTCAGCCTACAGCAAGGCCATCCTGCCCCCGAGCCAGGCGTGGGCTGGGGAGTTGAACCACAATGTCCTGAGCGAGGCTGGGAACCTGCCTGCCTTCACCGTGCCCCAGGTGGCTGCCCCGGGCAGCACCACTCCCAGTGCCACCAGCAGCAGCGGCTGCTCCACGGTGAGCCCCTCCCTCATCAGACAGACAGTGCTGTGGGGGGACACAAGGATGTCAGGATCCTCCTGGCTTGTACTGGGTGGCCAAGGGGACCACTCAGACAGAAATACTGCCTCCTTCACCTCATCAAGCCACTACAGATCTGTGACCCCTGCACAGAGTCACATCTGTTTCTTACTTGTATTATCCACTCCCATCCCCCATCAAAATTATAAGGTCCTTGAAGAGGGACAGTCAGTCCCCCACAGCTTTGAGTCCCTAACTCAGTCCCTATGCAGAGCAACAACCTGCCTGCAAGGTGTCTAGATCCCTGCCAGCCCCAGCCCCTAACTTGTCTGCTCTTCCAGACCACCTGTGGAGTGGCAGTAGCTTCCCTTTATGATGAGGAAGCAGAGGTGCAGAGAAGTGTATGGCTTGACCTAAATCACGTAGCTCATATGGTGTGACCCCCTCTATAAATACTTGTTCAGTGGAATTGAATTTGTGGAGTCCTTCCATGTTGGCCTTCCGGGGAGACCAGTGGCATATCCTTGACTTTGTCCCCTCCTTCCTGGCCCCCAGCCCAGCAGCCCTGCAGACTATTACACATCTCTGGATGATGATCTGAAGATTGGAATGATTGAGAAGCTCTTTGCCATGGACACTGAGGGGAAGGATCAGTGTACCACCCAGGTAAGTGGCTATGGAGACGTCAGAGTGGTGTGGCATTCCATGTGTCTATTCTTAAAGCCTCAGGCCTTTGTTGCAAAGACTAGTGGGGTGCTTGGCCAATCTCTGGTTTCTTAGTCCAGAAAGGAGAAGATACAGGGAAATGAAACCTATGGCCACGCCTTCTCCCACCTCTACCCTCGGCTTTACCCAGGTCAAATCCAGCTCCTCCGTTCTCGCTGCTCTGTTGTCTATCTGTCGCTTAGTTGGACAACTTTCTTAGTGCACATGAAAACTAAAACCAAAACAGAACCTTTCTTTAAAGAAACCATATGATAAGCACTGGACTGCAAATCACAAGGTCTGGGTTCTAGCTCACTAGCAGCTCTGTGGAGGAAAGATGAGGCTTTCTATTCCCACAAAGATTTGAAACCTTGGAAACCCTATACAAGGTTGCTACGAGTCAGAAACCACTTGATGGCACTTAACAACAACTACTTAAAAAATCATTCCCAGATTTATAAAATGTTGGCAGCTGCCACAGAGTCGGCTCTCGGCTTAGAATAAAAAAGTATGGTGAAATAATACAACTCTGGTGCACACCTCTCCTAATTTTAAACCATTCAATATCCCCTTGTTTTGTTCGAACAGCTGCCTCTTGGTCTATGTCCAGGTTCCTTATGGGCACAATTCAGTGTTCAGGAAACCCATTCTTCTCAATGTTACTCTTAGCTTGTCATGATCCACACAGTCAAAAACCTTTTCATAGTCAGTAAAGCACAAGTCAAAATGTTTCCGGTATTCTATGCTTTCAGCCAACATCCAACAGACATCAGCAGTGATATCTCTGGTTCCACATCTTCTTCTGAATCTGACTTAAATTTCTTGCAGTTCCCTGTTGATATACTATTGCAGCATTTTTTAATTAACCAGCAAAATTTTACTTGCATGTGATATTAATATTTTTTTGATGATTTCCATATTCCATTGGGCCACCTCTCTTTGGAATGGGCACAAATGTGGATCTCTTCTAGTCAGTTGGCCAGGGAGCTATCTTCCAGAATTCTTGGCATAGATGCATAAGTGCCTCCGGTACTACATCACTTTGTTGAAAGATTTCTATTTGTATTTCACCAGTTCCTGGAGCCTTGTTTTTTGCCAATCTGGCCTTCAGGGAAAATTGGAGTTCTTCCTTCAGTACTATCAGTTCCTGATCATATGGTACCTCTTGAAGTGGTTGAACATCATCCATTTCTTTTTGGTACAGTGTGTATGCCTTTCATCTTTTTTTTAATGCTTTCTGCATCATTCAATATATTGCCCACAGAATACTTCAGTATTGCAAGTTGAGACTTGAATTTCTTCTTCAGTTCTTTTAGCTTGAGAAATGCTGAGCATGTTCTTCCCTTTTGATTTCCTAACTCCAGGTCTTTGCACGTTTCATTATAAAATTTGGCTTTATCTTCTCCAGATGCTCTTTGAAATTTTCTGTTCAATTCTTTTGCCTCCTCATTTCTCCCACTTGCTTTCGCATCTCTACACTGGAGAGCAAGTTTCAGAGTCTCTTCTGACATCCGTTTTGTTCTTTTCTTTCCTGTTGTTTTAAAGACGTTTTGTTTTCTTCCTGTATGATGATCTTGATGTCATACCACAACTCTTCTGGTCTTCTGTCTTTAGCATCTAGTCTGTTATTGATATGATCTCTCAATTCAGGTGGGATATGTTCAAGGTCATATTTTGGCTCTTGTGGACTAGCTTTCATTTATTTCAGCTTCCCCCTTAACTTGTATATTGTCTATTCCACAGTTGGCCCCTGACCTTATTTTGGTTAATGATACTGAGCTTTTCCACTGTCTTTTCCCACAAATGTAGTCCACTTGATTCCTGCGTATTCCATTTGGTAAGGTCCATGTGTATCGTCACCATTTATATTGTTTAAAAAAGGTATTTGCTATTAAAAAAAAAAAGTCAAAAAATTTTTATGCAATCTCTAGTATCATTTCTATCACCAAGGCAATATTTTTCAACTATTGATTCTTACTCTTTGTTTCCAAACTTCACACTTCAATAATCAGTAATTATCAGTTCATTTTTACTGCATGTTTGATCAATTTCAGAATGAAGATGTTCGAAGAATTATTCAATTTCACTATCATTGGCTTTCGTGGCTGGTGTATACATTTGAATAGTAGTGATAGTAACCCATCTTCCTTGGAAGGATACGCATATAATCCTATCACAGCATTGTACATTAAAATAGATCTTTAATGATGAATGCTATGCCATTCCTCTTGAATTTGTTGTTCCTAGCATAGTGTAGTGTGGCGCTGTGAGTTAATGCACCAGACTGCAAAGCCATTTGAATTGCAAGATTCAGGCTCACCAGCTGCTCCTGGGAAACCCCTATGCAGGGTCGCTATAGGTCAGAAACGACTCAACAGCACTTCACAACAACAACAAAGCATAGTAAACCATATGACTGTCAGATTCAAATTGACCAATACCAACCAGTCCATTTCAATTCACTTAATGCTCAGGATAGCAATCTTTATGTGTTTCATTTCATTTCTGACAACTTTCAATTTTTCTATATTTATACTTTGTACCTTCCATGTTCTAATTAATGGATGTTTACAACTGTTGTTCCTCACTTTGAGTTGTACCCCATCTGCATCTTGCTCCATTTGCATCATCATGGTCAATTCTACTTTGAGGAGGTCGTCATATTTTAAGTGCCATCCAACTTAAGGGACTCATCTTCCAGCACGATATCTGACCATATTCTGATGGTTATTCATAGTGCTTTCTTTCATCTTTAAGATAAACGTACTTTGTAAAACAGACAGTTGTTCCTTCCACAAACATATCTCTCTTAAGATTCTTTGACATAATCATTTTATTGTTAGTGTTTCTTAAATGATATCTAATTTGCAAATTCTCATTTATATACACATTTTCAGAAGCATATTATTACACAGGACAAACGTTCTCACAAAAACTATATTTGGGATGAAGTGGGTGGATGGATGGGACACATAACATAAATATTCCCCACTCATATTCACCTGAGTTATTCATTCAGATTTCCTCCTTACTCCTCAGTCTATAATCTATAACCCTGCCTGAAACAAGTTCTAGCTGTTCTGTGTAACTCACCCTATTTCAGCTGTACTCATCTCCCTCTTTCCACCCAGAAACTACTATAGAATTTAGTACTTAGTTCTTAATCATAATCATCTGCTTTAGCTCTTTAAGTAGTTCCTGTAGTTCTCATCATTAATGAGTTATAATGTGGCACAGTGGGCTAAGCATTGGCTACTACCCCAGAGTTCTACAGTTTGAACCCACCAGTTGCTCCATGGAAGAAAGCTGAGGCGGTCTGTTTCCATAAAGCATGTTTCCATAAAGCCTCAGAAAGCCTATGGAGCAGTTCTACTATTAGGCAGTAGGTTTGGTTTTTTATTTTGTTTAGCACACCCCTCTTACCCCCAGTTAGGCTATAATTCTCTGAAAGTAGAAACTTTTTTCTGTTTCTGCATGTGAATACTCCCTATAGGACCCAGCAAGTACTGGGAACCTAGGGTCACTTCCCAAAATTCCTCTTCCTGGGCATTTACTGTGTCAGTGAAGACAGTAGATGAGAGAACAGGTCTTTGCTCGCAAGGAGCCAAAGTGTGGCACCCAGGCCTAAGTGCTGTGGGAGAACCGGGATAGGAACCATCACTGCAAGCTGAAGTGGGTCTGGGTGAGTTTGAGAGAGATGGCAGGGTGTGGGCAGTTAGGAGGGGAGAGGATTGAGTGGAGGAGGGAACTTTGATGTGGTGAGTGGAGGGGTGACTGGGTGGAGTGTAGAGATTCACCGTCAGGAGGAATAGGTGATAAAGAAAGACTAGATCCCCTGATGTGGTAAATGGAGGGGTTCCTGGGTGGAATGTGGAGATCTGTGGTCAGGACAAAGAGTTGGTGAAGAATGACTAGTATCCTGTAATGGAACACCTGGTGCACTATGTGGACAAGTCTGAGCTTTTAGCAGGCTGTAGAGAGCTAATGACAAGTTCCTAGGTGATGCCTTGTACGTGAATACAAACCCATCATGGCACTGAAGAAGAAAGGCCTGGTGATCTGCTTCGGTAAAGATTATAGTCAAGAAAACCCTGTGAAGCAGTTGTATTCTAGCACATGAGGTTCCCATGAGTCGGCATTAAGTAGATGGCAGCAGGTGTGGTTTGGGTTTGAATGAGGGAGCTAATGAAGGTGTTTGAGCTGGGGAGTGATGCTGTTGAAGCTGATTTGGGATGCATGACTCTAGCAGTGGGCTGAGCTGGAGCAATGTTTGTGAGGACTCACCAACCACTTAGTCTCAGCCCTGCGCCACCTCTTTGCTTGTCTCTCCTCCCTCAGACTGATTTCAACGAGCTGGACTTGGAGACTCTGGCCCCCTACATCCCTATGGATGGAGAAGACTTCCAGCTAAGCCCCATCTGCCCAGAGGAGCAGCTCCTGCCAGAGAATCCCCCATCCAACCCCCAGCACTGCTTCAGCACCATGACAAGCATCTTCCAGCCCCTGGCCCCGATGGCCTCCCACAACCCCTTCCTGCTGGACGAGTACCGGCAGCAGCTGGGGAACAAGAAGACAGAGCCTGAACACCAACCCATGTCCTCCATCTTTTTTGGTGGTGGGAGCAAGGCATCCCTTCCACCGTGCTGTGGCCAGGCCAGCACCCCTCTCTCTTCCATGGGGGGCAGATCCAATACGCAGTGGCCCCCTGATCTGCCATTACAGTTTGACCCCACAAAGTGGCCTGTTGGGGATCGGCACACTGAATCCTTAGGGACATCGCCACTGAGGACCTCGTCCCATCTCTCCATGTTCAAGAAGAGGTGAGTCACAGAGCTACTTGGCTGCATTCATGGGACTGTACTGAACAGGAAGGGGACAAACAAGCATCTGTCTCCACATCTATCAAGTCCTCCATTTAGCCCTATCTCCACACCAAGAGCACAGGCTTAGAGACATCACCTCGAAATACACAAGGCCTAGAGCAGATCAAGTCTTGAATACAGGGCCAGGGAAAATGGCATGTTGAGGGCCATTCAGATGACTCTTTCGAGGTCTTTTCTTGTCCAGTGCTCATCAGCAGAACCACCCAACATAGAAAAACATTTAGGGATTGTTTCCCCATTTCTATCAGGGTGTCCTGGATGAATAAAAAAAAAGAAACACACACATCCACTTCCCTGCTCAGTGACTGCCTGGGGTCCCTAGTAGCAGCCTCCCTGGGAAGCCCCTAGGCTCCAAAATTGTCCTTCCCCTTTCTGCCCTCCCTTGGCTCCTTCAAGTCTCTCCAACAAGATCCTTTTTGACCAGCCGAGAGTTGGAGTAGCTGAGCAGTCGTAATGATCAGTGTATGAATTCTAGCTCTCAGGGTCTCTGGTTATTCTTCTCTGGGGCACTTGCCCTTTCAAGAGAACTCTAACTGATCTCCAAGTACAGTACAGTTCTCAACTGAGGAGTAGAGGGGAAAGGAGTCGTTCTGGGCAGGGGAGAGGGCAGGGGCAAAACAAACTCTGAAATCTCCTCACCTGGACAGCTACTAGTGTAGCCAGAACTGAAGGCTGTATGGGCACATGTGTGGGTGGGGATGGGTGGTGCAGGTGAGGAATTGTTTGAATCTCATTAGGTAGAGCAAACTGAGCAAAGGGCAAACCCACAAGCCCACCACCCCTGATCTGAGATTCTGCCCTGTGGTCTTAGAGATGCTGCAGTTGTCAGTATTAGAAAGGGCCCTCTGAGATCCAAGAAATGCATGGGGTGGATTGGTCTCCAGACCCCCTCACAGCCCACCTCTCTTGGGCTCAGCAGGTCTTCAAAGGGGTTCGGGTCTCGGGGCCCAGACGTGATGAGTCCAGCCATGGTAGCCCTCTCCAACAAGCTGAAGCTGAAGCGACAGCTGGAATATGA
Source organism: Chrysochloris asiatica (assembly GCF_000296735.1). Taxonomy (NCBI): domain Eukaryota; kingdom Metazoa; phylum Chordata; class Mammalia; order Afrosoricida; family Chrysochloridae; genus Chrysochloris; species Chrysochloris asiatica. The sequence continues at coordinate 19,291,317 of NW_006408542.1, forward strand.
GGATCAAACCTTCCAAGACATGAGCAGGGTGAGCCCCTTCTGAATGGTACTGCTGTGGGTTCCCTCAGCCTCAGGGCAGGTTGGGTGGAATCTGAAGAGATCAGAGAGCCAGGCCTTCGGGATTCACCCAAGGTGCCTGTGAGGACCTGGGTGTGCCTGCCTGGGGCAGCAGGGAGGGTGGGTTGCAGCCAGCCCAGTCTAGGCCAAGCTGTTCTGTGCCCCCAGCCCCTCAGCATGGGGACCTAATTCTCTGGCCCTTTCCTCTCTACATCTCCACTTCCCACACCCAGGGTGACCCACCAGACAGCAACGTCTCACATTTGATGTGGAAAAGGATGAAAAGCCTCAGGGGTGGGAACTGCCCCTTGATGTCAGACAAGCCATTGACAGCAAACGTCCCCAATGGTAAGTAGCAGGGAGCAGGCCTGGGCCTCCTGTGTGTATATTTGCAGGATAGCGGTGCAGGGCTCATTGTACTCATTCTCCTCCCTTGCCACCTGCTTTGGTTTCTCCCTTACCAGAAATGGCCAGTGCTCTCTGTCCTATCTCCCACACTCCCAGCTGCTCCTTCTGGATGAGATAACCCTGTCAGAAATCTGGCCTCTATGGGGCTGGCTCAAGTTCTGATGGCCCTAAAGGCTTCCCAGTCTGTCTCCTCCCTCAGACTGAGCAGTGCTGATGATGCCCCTCACTCTCTGGCTTTGGTCTTTCAGATGAGTTTGCCCAAAACCCTCTGAGGGGCCTGAGCCAGCCCCTGAGACATCTGCCAACACCACAGCCACTGTCAGCCATTAACCCCAGGGAGAACATCAAGAGTGGATTCCCCCCACAGTGTTATGCACCCCCTTACCAGGACTACAATTTGCCATCAACTCACAAGGTGTCAGGTGAGTGTGTGCAGGAATGGAGCTCCCTCCCAGGGTCTGATGAGTACAGATGACCCCAGCAGCCAGTCTCACACAGTGGGAGCTCAGCAGCATTGCTTATTTGACCTAAAGGATAGAAAAGCTACCCAGCACGTAGGAAAGCATCAGAGACTTTAGAAAATTGCCTTCCTCAAGTCCCTGCTACCCCAGGTGTTGTGCGAGGTGCTTTACGTGGGATCCTCGCAGCATGCCAAGCTCCTTGAAGGCAGAGCCCACCTCTCCCCCCATGTTGCATGGAATCTCGTGAGGGGAAGTGCTCAACAATGACCTGGGGGAAAGAACTGCTTTGCCAGGGGACAGGTCCCTTACTAAAATCAGCTATTGTGGGGGCTTCATTCCCCACCAATTTCCCTCTTCCTGAATTCTATCTCTGCTGCTGTGCACACCACACACTTCCACTCTGATTTGGGTCTCAGCACCCACCCAGTGAGCTGGGTCTTCAGAGAGTCACGTTGTGCTGCTGGGTACATCCTCTGAGCACAGAATAGGTCACTTTGGAACAGAGCAAAATTAGGGCTGTCCTGCCTGTACTCCCCTGTCACTGAAACAAGTCACACTCCCTCTTTCCCTTGCCTATGCCCATCCCATCCCTGTTAGCCTCCTGTAGAACAGGCATTTCCCCATATGTTCCATTGAGGGCGTTTAAAAGATGGTGCCAACCTTTCTTTCAGGCATGGCCAGCCAGCTGCTTGGGCCCTCATTTGAGCCCTATCTGCTGCCCGAATTAACCAGATATGACTGTGAGGTGAACGTCCCTGTGCCTGGAAGCTCTACGCTCCTGCAAGGAGGAGACCTCCTCAGAGCCCTGGACCAAGCCACCTGAACCAGGGCCTCCCCCTGGGCAGGCCCCTGCCACGCCGCCCACCAGCTTCACTCTCTAAGTCTATTTTTGCAAGTAGATATTTCTAACACCAACACACTTTTCACAGATGTACTTACCTGGGAAACTCTCCCAGGTACCCGAGTAGCAGCCTTTTTCTGAAGATGCTCACTTTATTATCCGTGTTTTAAAAATACACAGTTGTTTTACCTGCTATGTTTTGCTCTGTCAATGAAAATAAGGTTAAGTTTTATAAGATTTTTCTTTCCCTACCTTCAATTACTTCTAATTTATATTATCTATAGGTCTCCCCCTACTCCCACAGTATCCGTATTAAACAGTTTTGTGTATGTTTGTTCTCCTGTTGGGAAAACTTTGGCTTCATGTAACGCAAAAGATTTTGTTGTTGTTGTTGTTGTTGTTGTTGCCAAAGAGAAACAGAAAACCAACTCTGCCTTCTGAGATTGATCTGTGTGGCCTTTCGTTCCCCAAACTCTTCTCCTCGCTTTTTAAAACGAATCATCATCGTGTAAATTTCAAGTTTTTTTTTGAAAGTCAACTCTACTCTAATTTTCATACTGATTTTTGAGAGGGGAAAAAAAAAAAAAGAAATGTGAGGAGCGAACTCCAGCGTCTGTGGTTATCTGTGAAAGTTACACATTGTGGCTTTTCCTAACCTGATGTTTTTTCCCCTCATTCAATGGATTTTCTTTCTTTCTTTTTTAAAAACTACTCAAAAATATAACTGAGTAGGTTTTTTTTGTTTGTTTTTTTTTTTAAGAAAATTTATATCTGGGTTAAGTGTTTATCACATATATGGGTACTTCGTAATTTCTAAAAACTTAGAAATATAAATGGAATCCTGCTCACAAAATCACTTTAAGACCTTTTTTAAGTTGTTAATTGTATTGTTGCTCTGGTGTGTGGCTGACACTGCGGAATTGTACAGTATCTCATGGACTTGTACTAACTTTGCTCGAAGACTTTCTTCTGTTGGCTTTTTGCTTCTGTGATATGCCATAGGCGTGAAAAACAATCCAAGACGTGGAATCGTTACGTGGAAGCATTGCACGCTGTCTTCTCTTGATGTTCTATATGTATTATGTATGTATGTATGTATTATTGCTGCCAAGAAGGTCTGACAGCACGTCACAGGGGAGGGGGTGGGGTGGGCTGGGGGAGAATACTAGGGAGGGGAGTGCTTTAATTTTTCTTAAAGGTTTTGTTGCTAGCCCTTCAAGTGCACTGAGTTATGTGACTCTAAAGGTTGTCTTAATTGTTGTCTTTCATGTGGCACATTTGGATATTTCCAGCACTACCCTAAAATGCTTTAGATGGGAGTTCATGAAAGAAAAGTGAGGCTTCAGAAATGGGGTAGTGGTCAAGTCCACATCTTCCTGGCTCAACACCTTGGAGCAAATAGAGCTGAACTGAGAGAAGGTGCTGAAAGGAACCGTCCTAGCCAGCCCCATCCAGGCCCCCTTCCTCAGCCTGCAGTCAGATTGCCCCATGAGTGAGTCCAAGGGGCAGCGCCCCCTGCTGGCGAGCAGCAGGAGGCCCTCCAGAGACAGGGCCCTAGCTCAGGCCCTCTTTTCAGGTCTCTGTCACTTAAAGTGACGTGTATCGGTAGGAAGCACTGAAAATAGGGTGTTCCCGAGCACTTTGTAACTCACTGGGTTAGAGGAATGATGTCTTTTGACTTTTAAATATCAATCATATGGAACTTTTTTGTCATGGGTACAATGAATATGTTTCTAAAAATATACACAAAGCACAGCAGGACACACATTTGATAAGCCCAGATGAATGTACTACAAAAGAAAAAAAAGTTTTAAAAGGAATTTGAGTTAAATGAGAAAATGTACCTAGTCACTGTGTTGCCGAAATCATACTTGAGCACTGCAGCTTTGCCGGACACACGGCGGCAGAACTTGAAGGGTTACTGGCACGTAAACGCTGGGGTTTGATTTCCTGTGTGTGTTGCTTCCGCATTAAGGGCATTTTACCCTTGCAGTTTTACTAAAACACTCTGAAAAAATATTCCAAGCTTCATATTAACCTTACCTGTCAACATAATGACTTCATGAATATTATTATATTGTTGAATTCCTACTGACAATATTATAACTATATGGGAGCTTAACTTTATAAGGAAATGTATTTTGACACTGATATCTTATTAAAGTATTCTGATCCTACCTCTGCTGGTGGCTCTTGTTTCCTGTGGGAACCGACTTGATGGCACTTTACAACAACAACATGCTTGTTAAAGTGAGAGCTTTAGTAAATAATGTAGAGAAAATGCATTGGCACTGATCTCTAAGAGACAGATGAGGCCAGTCAATAGGAAGACTAGTGAACTGTTAGGAATACTTTTATTCACTAATGCTTCAACCAGGAAGCGATTTTGTATCATCCATATTTCTGCAGGCATTTTTCTATGTGTCGCAAGGCCTTTTGGGTCTCTTATGGAGAAACCCAGGAGTCCTGGTGTGGCATTGTAGGATTAGCACTGGACCGCAAGGTTGCTGGTTCAAACCCACCAGCCATTCATTAGAAACCCAATACCAGATTGCTGTGAGTTGGCACCAACTCAACAGCACTCAACAGCAACATGGGAGAACCCAAGGAAAGAAATCATGGTTCCTGCCTTCAAAAAAATGTCATGAAGTGGCCATGCTGGTTTGGGTGTGGTGGTTGCAATCTGCCCCTGGCAGTGAAGGTTCTGAGGGCCAGACTGACTCGCAATCAGAAAGGACTTCCGTTTTGAGGTGGCAGGGATCTTCTCAGATAGAAAGAATGTGGATGGGAAGAATTAGAATAATCTAGGCCAGAGGCAGAGTACAGAGAAAGCCCAGAATAAGACATGGACATGATGGGTTTCCTCGTTCAATTTCACGCTTTTAAACTGGGCCTTGCTTATGAACAGGCGGTTGTCTCCAGGATGGGGCTCAGGAGGGAGAGAAGGGAGAAGGCGAGCCAGCCGCAGTCTCTGCTAGCAGTTGCTAGTCCTAGCAGCGGTGGTTCCAGCATCATGCACTTTGTTTACGTAAGAGTTCCATCCATATAGTGTGGTCTCATATGTTACTTTGTGATCTCCTGTGAGCACTCCGATGAGCAGGTGTCATGCCCATATTGCATATGAAACCATATTGCATAACACACTTATGGAAGTCACAGATTATTCATGGAAGAAATGAAGCACTCTTAGCCAGTGCTACTCTCAATCCCTCTGCACTGGCTGTGAGGTGTGTTTTATGGTAAGTCCCTGTTTCCATTTGCAAACCTAAAATTCCTGTCTTTATTACTTTAATCTTTATACTCCTTCTGGTTCTCTACTTACCCTTCTCATTTCTTCTCACACTTGGTGTCTAGACTTTCAGGCTCAATTTTCTGGGCTTGATCAAGCTCCCAACCACCTTTGTCTTCTTCCTGAAGACACCATCTGTCCTTTTCTGAATCTCTTCTCTAAGAACTCGATCCATCCTTCAGGGATAGAGTTTCCTCTGAGCCTTGGCAAGTTCAAGATGCAGACGTGGATGGGTGCAATCCCATTCCTAACTCTCTACAATGCTGTCTCCTGCTCAGAGTCTTTGTTCTTACCATACCAAAGGCCATGCTTATGTCCTCCAGCCTGAGTGGATGGTGGTTCCAAGCTCCACTAGCCTCCAAGTCCAGCAAGCAAGCAAGGGAGGAGCACCCAGATGCCAGGCACAGGACCCATATAAGTCAGCACTCTTTCCAGCTTTATCTCAAACTATCCAGAGACATCTCTGACTTACATACTGACTTTATATTTGATCTCTACAACGCAGATGGCTTAGGAGTAGATATGTACCTGTATGGTGCAGTGTGCACGGAACAGACACAGGGCACAGAATTAGCAATCACTCAACCATTGGCGTTCCTCTGACTCAAGGTATGTTCTCCTGTAGGCACCCAAATGCTGATGGAGTGTAACATCTTCTCAGCACTTGCTTGGTTAACTTCCCCCAAGAAAAGTCTCTCTGGGAGAGGAACTCAAATCCACATATGGAACAGGAGATGGTCCATCTGGTAGAGAAGGGCCAGGTTCAGTACCCTCTGGTTTATGCAAATCAAAATATACCCCACACGCTTAGAAATACACATCAAAACCATAAGGAGATTCCACTTCACATCCACTTAAAAAAGAAACAAAAAACATCCAGAATCTTCTGAGGGGAAACGTCCACTTGAAAGGACAAGCAGACCAGCCTGAAGTGGCCAGAAGAACAGAAGATACATCCTAAAAGAAATACTGACAGGAAAAACACAAAGCAATATAGGCAGGCCAAATGATTACTACAAGAACAAACAAGTGGCTCACCCAGGAGACATCAAGGCAAGTGGTCGGGTCCCCCTCAAGGAAAACCCCCTTCTAAGACTAAGGCTCAATGAGAATGCATGCTCTGATTGGTGACCACTTTCATAACCAACAAGGGGAAGTGAGGGAAAAACAGCAACGAAGCTACAAGCTAAGCCCTACAACACTCAATAGACTCCTGTGAACCCAGATGGAGACCTGGTTGGACAGCAGTGTGCCAGGTCCAGGGGACTCTTGGACCCAGAGACAGCAACATGGCCACAGAGGACTAGAGTGAAGAGTGAAGCATCCAGCTGATAAGAAGAGAGGGCACATGAATAAGTACACCCACACTTGCAGATTATACCCACTTGACCTGGCCAAAATGGATGGATGATCAGAGCTCAAACAGAAGAAGAAAGAAGAGGGGGGGAAAAAGAATCTGACACAATTTGATGAACTTGACACACACTTATGGAAGCAATAGCTCAAAAGAGTGAACAAATCTTCACAGCGAGGATCATTCCCACCTCCACCACACATAAAGAGGACAGGGATGGGCAACTTGGACATTGGCTACCCAGAATGGGGGGCGGGGGTGGCTACAGAGGCAAGAAGTGACTGGCTTACAAGCTTTCAAGAGGGAACCTAGATTCAGAGGGCATGGAGCAAGGTGGAATCTCCACTGAATGGTATCCATTCTGCCTAGTCAGGGCTGATAAAAGGAGATGCAGATAGGTCCCTTGTGATACAAATACAATAGCAAATATATGTTATCAGGACTGATTGTAAGGGCTGGAAATGTAAAGGTAGATGTTTTGGGGAAAAGGGAGGGGAGTGATTAACCTTACAGTCTAGAAACGGAGGTTCCTGGGACCATCAAAGGAGAAGAACCGAGAGTTGAACCCTACCTAGAGAAGCAGTGATGGGAGATGATGACATGGGAGATGGAGCAGCTGAAGACTTTGGACCTGGAGAGGGAGAGGGGCGGTGTGCGGACAACAGGGGGGCAGGCTTGTGGGGTGTACCCTTTGGTTGGTAGATGATACATGGAGGGTATTGTGACCATGGCAAGGAAATAATGTGTGACAGGATCAATGTGAAAGCTGATGTCCTTCCATGTGAACTATCACATGATTCACAATAAAGCATAAAAATTAAAAAAAAAAAAATGAGGTCAAGTCAATGCCACTTCTGACTCACAACAGAATAGAACTGTCCCATAGGGTTTCCAAGGTTGAATACCTTTATGGCAGCAGATTGCCATATTTTTCTCCCATGGAGCAGCTGGTAGATATGACCTGTCGACATTTCAATTAACAACCAAGCACTTTCCTCACTGAGCCACCAGGACTCTTTACACATCCAGTGTTGTTAAGTACCATAGCATCGGCTCCTATTCATAGCGACCTTGTGCAGGGTTTCCAAGGAGTGATGGGTGGGTTCGAACCACCAACCTTGTGGTTTGCAGCCCAGTGCTTAACCCATATGGCCACACCACATCCAGTAGGGTAGCTATTAGCAGAAAAATAGAAAATAACAAGCGTTGGTGAAGCTGTAAGATGGTGCAGCCACTGTGGAAAATACTTTGATTGTTCCTCAAAAAGTTAGACATAGACTTATCATATGACCTAGTAATTCCACTCCTAGGTATATACCCAAAGGACTTGAAAGAAGGAACACAAATACTTGCCACAAATGTTCATTGCAGCAAGATTCATAAGAGCCAAAGGTGGAAACAACCCAAGTGCTCATCAACAGATGGATAATCAAAATGTGATGTATCCATACAATAGAGTATTTTTTCAGCCATAAAAAGAAATGGAGTTCTGATACATGCTACGGTATGGATGAACCTTGAAAACAATGTGGTGAGTGAAGTAAGTCAGACACAAAAGACAAGTATTGTATGATTCCACTTGTATGGAATATCTAGAATTAGCAGATACGTAGAGATCAAAGTTTATTAGGGTCAGGATTTGTGGAAGGGGAAGGAGAGAATTGCTGCTTAAGAAACTCTGCGTTTCTGTTAAGGATGATGGAAAAATTTGGAAAAGGTAGTAGTGAACTGACTTGACAGCACTTAACAAGTGGTGAACATAATAACAGTTTAGAACACTAAACTGTACATCTAAAAAATGTTTTTGGTATATGTATTTTATTACACACACACACATAAAGCCCACACAAAGACCCATGGTCTCTGCAGATGCTGAAAAATATGCTCGTTCGAAATGGAAGGTACAAAGTGAGCTGTTCAGAAGATACAATGCAGGCTCATGTCCTTTATAACACCCAAGACACAACCATCTGTGGCCCTCCTCTCTTGGATCCCTGCCCATCCTCTGCTTTCTGTAAAAAAGGAGCTTTCTTGGGTAATCCTGAATGAGTGCTCAGATTAATGTGACTCTTTCTTTCCTGAGGCAGGCAGGGGTGGCCCAGAGTCAGTAAGACAGTAATGGATATATGACCTCAGATTGGCTCAGGGTACTGAAAGGAACCTAGAACAGTTTAGCTCAACCCCACCACTTATTTGTCAACCTCCTTATTTTAGAAATGAAGAAACCAAGGCCAGGAAAACAAAGTTACTTGACCATCATCACACAAGTCAATTGCAGGGATGGGAGCAGACTGCTGCTTCCATGAGTGTTGATGGTTGATACCAAGGAAATTGAAGCCATTGACAACTTCAATCTTTTCTCCTTTATCTTGATGTTATTTGTTGGTCCAATGGTGAGGATTTTTGTTTTCTTTACATTGTGGTGCAGCCCATACCAAAGGTTGTGGTCTTTGATCTTTACCAGCTGAGGGTAAAGTTACCATAACTGAAAAGGGCCTGGCATCCCAGTCTCGAATGAGTTCCCTCAACCCATGATATAATTCTGTTCCTCAATCAATATAAAAGCCTTCCCGCATATGGGCCCTTCCCCCACTGCCACCTCGTTACTTCCCTCAGGGCACTTTCAGTTCTAAAATGATCATGATCATAGCCTCACCCCTAGTCCCTCAATATAGTCCTTTGATCTCAGTGACCCCTGTGGGAGCTGCTTGACCTCTATGTGACCACAGTGAATTTAAATGAATTCCTTGGCTTCCAAATGGAACTTGCCTTGGCCTCCCAGGTTCCAGGAGAAAAATGTTTTGAAGAACTTCCCCAGCATCATCTACTACACTATTTAAAACATGACATTAGTAAGTCACACTCCCTCTGTGTGACTTTCCCCACATGCTCTGAAACTAAACTCTCTCTTGAAAGCTTGTAAGCCATCCAGTCACTACATGCTTTTATTATACCCCCTCCCCTTCATTTTAAGTAACCAATGTCGAAATTTCTCATCCCTATCAACCCTGTGTACAGAGGGGAAAGGATTGGTCCTTGATGTGAAGACTTCTTCACTCTTGATTAGTATTTTGAGCTACTACATCCATAAGTATAGGTCAAGTTCATCAAATTGTAGCAATTTACACGTTTCCTTTATCAAATTTCTCTCTCTGTTCGATTTCTGATCAAGCCATTGAAGCTAGATCAGATGGGTTGTTGTGTTGTTGTTATGTGCCGTGGAGTTGGTTCTGACTCATAGTGACCCTGTACAGGATTTCTGAGGCTGTAAATCTTTACAGGAGCAGAAAGCCTCATCTTTCTCCCACGAAACCCTGACCTTGCGGTTCACAGCCCAATTCGTAACCATTACGCTATTTGTGTCTCTCCTTACTTCATATCAGCTGGATACTTCACTCTCAACTCTAGCCCTCCCTGGCCATGTCTTTGTCCACGGGCTTAGGAGTCCTCTGGTCACACCACACTTTGGAACAACCAGCCCTTCTCTCTTCTCTCTCTCATCTCCAGGTGGACAGAAGTCTGTTCCATAGGATTTTTAATGACTGATTTTTTAGAAGTAGAATTCAAGGCCTTTCTTCTGAGGTTCCTCTGGGTGGATTTGAACTGAAAACCTATTGATTAGTAGCCATGCTGGCAGTCATGCTGCTGTTGTTGTTAGGTGCCATTAAGTCCATTCTGACCCATAGCTCCCCTATATCCAACAGAATGAAGCACCATCCGGTCCTCAGTTATCCTCACAATTGCTGCTACGCTTGAGGCCATTGTGGCAAGCCATTTGTTGAGGTTCTTTTTTTCTTTTTCACTAACCCTCCACTTTACCACACATCATGTCCTTCTCCAGGGAATGGTCCCTCCTGATAATACGTCCAAAGTATCAGAGACAAAGTTTCACCATTCTGGCTTCTAAGGAGCATTCTGGCTCTATTTCTTCCAACACAGATTTACTTGTTCATCTGGCTTGTTGTTGTTGGTGTTAAGTGCTGTCGAGTTGGTTCTGACCTATAGTGACCCTATGCAGCTACTCCATCCAGGATACCGCATTCATTACATTTAGTCTTCATGTCTCCTTAGGCTTCTCTCTAGACTGTGACAGTCCCTCCGACTTTCCATATTTTTTATGACCTGGACAGTTTTGAGGTGTACAGGTGAGGTATTTTGTTGAACATCCTTGAATTTGAATTTGCCTGATGGTTTTCTCATGGTTAGCTATAAGTTAAGTGTTTGGGGAGGAAAACCATAGAGGTAAAGTGCCATTCTTAACACATCCTATCAAGGGCACATGCTACCAACACAATTTATCATTGTTGATATTAACCTTAATTACTTGGCTGAGTTTCTCCACTAAAAAGTTACTACTGTTGGTTTAGGGAAAGTTATCTTCGAAGACGGCTATATTAAGGGGGAATATATATATATCAAACATATTGCATTAAGTAAATCTGCTGCATAAGACCTCTTCTTTAAAGTGTTGACAAGCAAAGAGGTCAGCTTGAGGACTGAGATGCGCCCAACACAGGCCATGGTATTTTCAATAACCTCATATGAATGTGAAAGTTGGACAGTGACTAAGAAAGACCATAGAAGAGGTGATGCTTTTGAGTTATGGTGTTGGAGGAGAATATTAAAAGTGCCATGGGCTGCCAAAAGAACCAACAGATCCATGTTGGAAGAAGTGCAGCCAGAGTGCTCCTTGGAGGCCAGGATGGCCAAAGTTCATCTCTCATACTTCGGACATATTGTCAGAAGGGACCAGTCACTGGAGAAGAATGTCATGTTTGGTAAAGTGGAGGGTCAGAGAAAAAGAAGAAGACCCCCGATGAGATGGATTGGGAAAGTGGCAGCATCAGTGGGCTCAAACATAGCAATGATTTGTGAGGTTGGCCCAGGATCGGGCAGTGTTTCGTTCTGTTGTACATAGGGTCACTATGAGTCGGTACCAACTCGATGGTACCTAACAGCAGCAACAACAACAAATATATATGGTAGCGTAGTGGTTATTAATCGGGTTGCAAACCTCAAGGTCAGCAGTTCGAAACTACCAGCTGTTCTGCAGGAGAAAGATGAGGCTTTCTGCTCCCGTAAAGATTTATAGCCTTAGAAACCCTGTACAGGGTCGCTATGAGTTGGAACCAACTCCATGGCACATAAAAACAACAACAACAACAAACATGTTGTTGTTGTTGTTAAATGCCTTTGAGTCAGTTCCAATTCATAGTGACCCTGTATAGGGTTTCCCAGGAGCAACCACCAACCTTGCAGTCCAGCGCTTTAACCCACAGTGCCACATCAGGACACACTCTCTGTATATACATAGAGAGAGAGAGAGAGAGAGAGATACACTACCAGAGCTCCTTACATACATATATATTACATACATATATATTATATATATGTAAGGAGCTCTGGTAGTGTAGTGGTTACAAATCGGGCTGTGAATTTACAACCTCAGAAACCCTGTACAGGGTCAGTATGAGTTTGAACTGACTTCACAGCACATAACTGCCATCACCACCACAATATATACATGTTTCACTGCTTTTGCTTCTCTAGAAAACCTGACCTTAGACACAATAGTAGTAACTTTAGTGAAGAAATTCAGTCAAGTGATTAAGGTTAATAGCAACAGTGGTAAATTATGTTAGAAAAGGAGTCTTGGTGTGGCACAGCTGGATAATGCACTGGACCGCAAGGTCAGTTTGAACCACAATGTCAGCTATTCAAACTCACCAGCCGCTCCTCAAAAACCCTGTACAGGCCACTGGCACAGTTGTGTGTTTTTCTCCAACTACAGTTTTCTACTTGAATGAATGGATAGTTGAGTTTGCCATATTGAAATTTCAGTCAAGAGTGTCTGTTAAAGAGAATTAGGGATGCTTTCAAGAGTATGATTATTGTTTATAAGCCTTCACTCAATTCACAGTAAAAAGTTTTTTTAAAAAAAGAGAGAGAGAGAGCAAGAATGATTCTTCTTATGGACCTACTAACTAAGTTATGCGAGAAAGGAAGATAAATATGAAAAAACTGGTGCCAAGTGAAAGCTGGTGGGTGCAGTTAACTTGGGTCCGAATGAGGTTAAAGAATGTCAAGTTGAAGTGTAAGAGGAAAGGGCATATCTATCAACGACAGGAGATTTGAAATTGAGATTTCAAATGTACTTACACCTGTTGTTGCTGTTAAATGCTGTCTAGTCGGTTCCAACCAATATCTACCCTCTATGAGGTTTCTAGGAGTCCTGGTGTGGCTCTGTGGGTTAAATGCACTGGACTTCAAGGTAAGTTTGGACCACAAGGTCGGCGGTTCAAGCTCACCAGCCACTCCTAAGAAACCCTATACAGGGTTACTATGAGTCAGAACCAACTAAACAGCACTTGACAACAATCACATGGGGTTTCCAAGGAGTGGTTGGTGGGTTTGAACATCTTGTACTTAGTTTGACATCTTGTAGTTAACTGTCCAGTGCTTATCCTACAGAGCCACATCAAGATAGGACTCAGAAATACCACTTGTAAGCATTTATCTTAAAGAAAACCTAAATTTCACAAAAAATCTGTGCAAGAATGTCACGGCAGAAGTACCTGTAATTACATTTAGGAAATAACCTAAATGTCCTTCAACAGGGATATGAACTTAAACTTTTTTTTTTAAGTGACACATATATTCCATGGAATATATATATATATATTCCACAGTTGTTATTGTTAAGTGATATCCAGTTGGTTCCAACTCACAGCAACCCTGTATAGGGTTTCCAAGGAGTGACTTGTAAGTTTGAACCACCCATCTTGTGGATAATAGTCCAGTGCTTATCCTGCAGCATCACACCAGCATTTAGTGATGAACGCTAACAAATTTGAATTTAACAACAACATGGATGGATCTCAAAGTCATGTTGAGTGGAAGTAGAAAGAATCAAAAGGTACATTCTATACAACTCCATTTATAAAAGATTCTGGGGAGGGCAAACCTACGGGAACAGGGACAGACCATTGATTACCAGGGGCTAAGGGTTAGAAGGAGATCTGAGCACAAAGGTGCCAGCACCAGGGAGTTCTTTGGGCTGATGGGATCATTCTGGGTTCTGTCTGTGGTCGTGGTTACAGGAATCTATGCATGGGTAAAATTCTTAGACCTGTAGAGTAGAAAAGAGACATTTTTAACGTAGGTAATAATTTTAGAACATTTAAATAAAAGCACTAAGATTTCAGAGGTGGTGAAGTTATTGGCAATGGCTGTGGAATGGTGACTGAAGTGATATGAAGGAGAAGTCTGAGTAAGTGAAGGAGCCTGAGGAAACAAGAAGCAAGATATTGTCAGGGTTGACCAGGTTGGGTGTTAAAGTCAACAGGATTCTACGTAGAAGACAAGGTAGGAGCTGGATTATGAATTTCCATCAGAAAAGGAAGGAGTAACAAAGTGCCATTGAGTCAGTTCTGGCCCATAGTGACCCTGTATAGAGATTCTGAGGAGCAGCTGGTGGCCACAGTTGTTAGCAATGCCAAGACTAATGACATGACTGGAAGGACAAGGGAGAAGTCATTTGGAAGCAGCAATGGGAATCCCACTCTACCTGCATGCCCTGTTGATAGGAGAGAGAACTAGCTTCTCCCTTTGAACGTTTCTGGGAGGAAGAGCCCCAGGAGAAAGGTGGGTTCCTCTAAAGAAGAAGGTGAAGGCATGGTGCTCAGAAAGAGGGGTGGCTCTAGAGGTTTGCTGACTGACAAGAGCATTCCAGAGAGTGCAGTGGAAGGATCTGGAGGTTGGGGAAGTGTGGAGATGGGAGAAAATAAGTGGGTGTGCATAACTCTCCAGGGACACAGGTCTACTGTTTGTGACTGAGGCAAACAGAATTGGGAGAGATGATGGTCTCTTAGAGGTAGGTGAGCAACTGGTTGAGGGCTGCCAACTCCTCTTGCAGCCTATAGGTACATGAATGACAGGGAGGCACACATGCTGCTCTGGAATTCTTTGAAATTTTTCAGGCCTCTTTCTATTCTGCAGCACCTAGGAACCAGCACACACAGGCAATCATTGTATGTGTTTGTTACTTGTTAAAGGCAGGTGTAAGGGTGCCTGCCTCAACATCTTTGTTTCCTGGTATTGCTGAAACAGAAATCCCACAAGTTGATGAATGCATGGCATTTTTTAAAATGAATTTTCTCATGGTTAGAAGTTTGAATTCAGGGCACAAGCTCTAGGGAAAGGCGCTCTCTGTGTATAGCTCTGGGGGACTAGTTTTGTCTCCTGGCGTTTCTTGGTTCCTTGGAGATCTTCATGTGGCACCTATCTTCCCCCCATGAGTGCTTGCTTCTTAATCCTTTTAAGTCAGAAATGAATAGGTTCAGAACACATCCGACACTAACATGACACAGTTAACATAGCAAAGAAAACACTCTGCCCAAATGGGATCACTTCTACATGTACTGTTGTTGTTAAGTGCCGTCGAGTTGGTTCTGACCCACAGCAACCCTGAACAGGGTTTCCGAGGCTGTAAATCTTTTCAGGAGCAGAAAGTCTCTTCTTTCTTCCGTAGAGCAGCTGGTAGTTTCGAACTGCTGACCTTGCAGTTCGCAGCCCGATTCATAACCACTACGCTACCAGAGCTCCTTCTACAAGTATAACTAAAGCCAAATCAAACCCACTGCTATGGAGCGGACTCCAACTCACAGTCACCCTGTTTATGATTTCTGAGACTACGAGTCTTTACAGGAGTAGAAATCTCATCTTTCTCCCAAGATTTTTTTTTTTTAAGTTAGCAATCAGGTGTTTATCCTACACCACCACCTGGGCTCCTATCTCCAGGCAACATGTTGTTAAGTATCATCAAGCCTGTTCCAACTCATAACAACCCAATATTTGGTTTCCAAAGACCAGCTGGTGGGCCTGAATGACCAACCTTTTGGTTAGCAATTCAATGCTTATCCTACAGTGTCACACCAGGACTCTATTTTCTACACATTTGGGATGAGGGTAGAGACACAATTCAGTCCATAACCTTAGGTCATGGCTTTAAATCTAGGCCCACGCAGCCTCCTCTGTGGACAAGGCTAGCTTTGCAAGAAGAGAGACAGATGCAGTTTGATGACCCATTTAGTGGAAACAAAGGGTTGTTTTCCCACCCTCATTAGCCTGGTTGAGGAGAGGGCAGCTGAACATGAACATTGGCATCATTTGAGACCTCGCTAAGAGGCCAAGACAGGGCTGAGAGAGGTGACTCAGGCAAGGGGTAAGCTGGCCTGGACCAATTTAGGAAATTCAAGATATGTATGTTCATTCTTTCTGCTTAACATGTGGAGAAGCCAAGGCCGGCTCTGCCAGGAGCATCAAGTATGCCCACCGTCCCACATACCAAAGGCCAGCAGGTTAGTTCTCAATGCTGAGCCTTACTGGCTATGCGCAGGCCCTGAAAACTAGCTCTCAAATGGCTCACTTGCTGCCTGAAAAACAACAAAGCTGGTAGGAAATCAACCTTTGAGTCCCTCTTCTACCAGCATCTCTTAACAAGCTCCTCCCCTGGTCATTCATACATCCTGGGAGAAGCTGCTTAAAGAGGAAGACTGGAGCTCAGCTCAAAGTTCCATTAACAGCTTTGAGTCCATGACCGCAGCTTTTCAGGTCTCATGGGGCTGTGGGATGGATTGATCTTTGATTTCCTGCAGTCCCATCAATGACAATCATAGATGAAGGTTAGAATTCTAGGCATACTATCAGACTTAAGTAAATAAACCATTTACGTTAAGTTGACTCATACTTACAGCAACCCACGTGTCAGAATAGAACTGTGCACCATAGCCTGGAACCTTCTAAGGTACCTTTAGGGTTGACTTGAACTACCAACCTTTCAGTAACAGTTAACTGTAGCACTCAGGGACACCCCTGTCAAACTAGTGGAGGCTGTATTTCCAAGCAGAAGCTACAGGGATGAGTCCTCTTGGTGATCCTGTCCTCTCACATAAATCTGTCCCTAAAAACATAGGTGTGTACCACCAAGTAGAAGTCTTGCTGGTAGATGCAGTTTATGCTACTGAGTAGTTACTGCGCTAAACTTTACCAGGTTGTCTCATGTATTCCTTACAATAATCCTAGGAACTCAGGATCATGATTATCCCTATTTGGAGATGAAGTAATAAAGGTACAGACAAATACACTCACTATACCAAGAAAATGTCTTTGTATAGAGTTTTGGAGTTTCTTACGATGGGGTCCATGCCAACAACTATCATAAGTCAGTTCTGATGTAAGTCAAATACCTCCTTTTTTTTTTTTTTTTTTTAAGTTTTCATTATTATTGCCATTTATTTTCAGTATTTTAGTAAATCTAATCCTTATTGGTCTTTGAGGGTTGGAAACATTATATCTAAACTTACAGATAAACAAAAGAGTTTCAAATAGCTAATGGGAAAACACCATGATCTTTTCAGTCGATTTTTCCACAAATGTTTTGAAACCCCCTCATATTATAATACATACCAACACACATAGAACATACACAAAGCATAAAAATGACTGTGATCTGAAGAACTGGATGATGTTGGCAGTTTGTCCTTTGTGGTAATAACTCCATTTGTGAAAGGTTCTGGATCATCTGGGTTATCCCTGGGAATGGCGATGGTGTTTCTAGTCAGAGAATTAGTGACGGCTGTCTGTATGGTCCTTTTCTGTTTTCTTTCATAATGTTCATCGTAGCATAATACTGTGACACGAATCTGCCTATGGACTTCAGCAAATTGATTAGCATTTGGGCCCCTGTTTTTAAACAATAGGCTTGTTGTCACTGTTAAGTGCTATTAAGTTGGTTCTGACTCATAGCAACCCTGTATAGAGTTTCTGAGGAGCGGCTGGTGGGTTTGAACCACTGACCGTGTGGGTCAAACTGACCTTGCAGTCCAGTACATTATCCTGTAGTACCACACCATTGCTCCAAACAATACGTTTGTTGTTGTTAAGTGCCATCGAGTAGGTCCCACCCATAGTGATCCTGTATAGGGTTTCTGAGAAGTGACTGGTGAGCTTGAACCGCTGACCCTTATGGTCCAAATGATTTTGCAGTCCCATGCATTAACCCACAACACCACATCAGGATTCCAAACAATAAGTTTAGTAAACTAAACTTATATGGCTATGTTTTGAACACTAAATCATAAAATTGAACATCTGCAAGTGAACAAAGAAAGAAAACATCAGCAAATTACTAGCTGCAATACTCTGTGTTATATATATTAGAAGCAATAAGATGTATGAATACAAAAAAAGGATAGTCATAAGTGTCATTCATCATAACTTGAATATATCATATGTTGGGGAATACCTGTAACATCTTATAGGATGTTATTCATACATGTAATAAAATATTAATGTAACTCTAACCTGCATTACATTAATAATGCAGGTTGGGGTTGCACTGGACCACAAGGTCAGAGGTTCAAACCCACCATCCGATCCTAGGAAACTCTATACAGGGTCACTATGGGTCAGAACTGACTCAATGGCACTTAACAACAGCAACAACCTGCATTAAGGGTCTTGATGTGGCTCTGTAGGGTAAGCACTGGACAGCAAGGTTGATTTGAACCGCAAAGTCGGCAGTTCGAACTCATCAGCCGCTTCTCAAAAACCCTATACAGAGTCAAAGTGAGTCAGAACCGACTCGACAGCACTTAACAACAGCAACAACAACCTGCATTAATAAGGAGCCATGGTAGCTTACTGAATTATGAGCTGGTCTGCTAACTACAAGGTCAGCAGTTAGAAGTACCAGTCACTCCGCGGGGGGAAAAAAGATGCTCTCTCCTCCCATAAAGAGTTCCAGCCTCAGAAACCCTATAAAGGTCACTATGAGTAAGAAGTGACTCAGTGGCACACATCCACCACCAACAACCTGCGTTAATAGAAGACCAATAAAAAGGGAAACTATTCATACTATGGTCTGGGAAACCAACTCAATAGACAATATTCCTCTCTGTAATGGGATATGGTTAACATGAATTTATAAAAAGAACAATGACTAAAATGGTGACAAGATTCTCAACAATTGTCTAAAGAAGTAGGGGCAACTTGTTCTAGAGAAAAAAGAGTTGGGGAGCACTAACGTTTACCTCCCAAGTTTCTAGAGACGCTCTAGTGTGTACCCCACCTCCAGTATAGAAAATTTTTTTGCATGTATCCTACCTCCAGATTAGAAGTAGGCCCACAGGTGCATGAAAAGAGGGTTCAAGTCAATGTAAATGTACTTGTAACAGCATATTCCACCCCAAATCCTGAAGTTTAGATGTTTGCCTGCTTCATGCAACAGGGAGATTCTATCTTTATTCTGATCGCCAAGGAAAGCTACTTAAAGCATGATGTCCTTGCTAAAAGTATCTGTCAAAGGTAAAGAAAAATTATCCTTTCAAAGCTTCACTCGGGTCTTTGTGTAGCTAGTGCTCTTTGTGTAGACAAAACCTGTCCATCAGAGAGAACTGACACTATAGTCTGAAAAGCCACAGAAAGCAGCCAGGTCTGGAGGCCTGAATGAACAAAGGAAACTGGCCTGGTCCTTAGGTGTTATCTCCTGTGTGAATATAGTGTTGAATACGCTGCAGTTTCTGTGGAGTTAGACCACATGGTCACTAAGAATTACTGTTTTCTTCTTGGGAAATACTGCTACTAAAGAAATACACCTGAATTCAATGATTCAATCAAAACCCATGTTAGTCAATTACCCTGGAAATGCCTCAGGACGGCGGGACCACACAGGAAACTAAGCCCATCTCTTAGTCAGTCCAGCACACCCACTAGTCCTCCAGTGTCAGAACAATTGTGGTTTCTTTGGATAAGCACCAGCTGAAATCATTGGCTTACATGTAGGGCCCAAGTTGTGAAAAATATGCTGGTCTTTAACCACAGCTTTAGTCAGATGCTTACACCGTGTATGTGGTGTCTGAGAGTCCCTGAGGAAACATCTGATCTAAATGCCTTTCTCATCCTTTCCTAGGGACAGGTGCTCATAGTCTACGAGCATTCACATTCAGGGACAGATCACATTTTGATGTGAAGGTGTATTCTTTTTCTTTGAGGTTATCCTGTAATTTATTAATTTTCCCCCCGTTTTAAACAGTTTGTTTTATCTTGAAATCTACTTGGTTTCCTCACCATTGTAGATACATTTCTGTACCTACACTCTTCCCTCTTTTTGTTTTGTACTTGACTTCATTATCTATTGATCTCTCTGGTTTCTGATTTTCAGCTCTGTAGCTTTGTTTTACTTTAAATGCTTAAATACTTCTATATCTGGCAAGAGATCAAATGACATATTGAATTAGGCAAATCTGCTGCACAAGACCTTTTTAATGTGTTGAAGAGCAAAGATGTCAGCTTGAGGACTAAGGTGCGCCTGACCCAAGCCATGGTATTTTCAATAACCTCATATGCATGCGAAAGCTGGACACTGAGTAAGGAAAACCGTAGAAGAATTGATGTTACGGTGTTGGAGGAGAATATTGAAAGTGCCATGGGTTGCCAAAAGAACCAATAGATCCATTTTGGAAGAAGTGCAGCCAGAGTGCTCCTTAGAGGCCAAGATGGCCAAACTTCATCTCTCATACTTTGGACATATTGACAGGAGGGACCAGTCACTAGAGAAGGATGTCATGTTTGGTAAGGTGGAGGGTCAGAGAAAAAGAGGAAGACCCTCAACAAGATGGATTGGCCAAGTGGCAGCATTGATGGACTCAAGTGTGGCAACAGTAGTGAAGTTGGTCCAGGATCGGGCAATGTTTCGTTCTTTTGTGCATGAGGTCACTGTGGGTCGGTACCGACTCGATGGCGCCTAACAACAACAACATATCTGGATTGAGTTCTGGGTGGTGGTGTCATGTATGTTGCTGAGGTTGCTACCTACTGTTTTTGGTTCTCAGGATTTTTGTTAAGTTTTGCAAGGTTGGTCTGCTTGTTATAAATTCCTTTAATTTCTGTTTATCTGGAAATGTCCTAATTTCACTGCTGTATTTGAGGATCAGCTTTGCTGGGTATGTTTGCTGGCAATTTTTTTCTTTCAGAGTTTTGTATATGTCATCTCATTGCCTTCTTGCCTGCAAGGTTTCTGCCGAGAAATCGGATCTTAATCTTATTGGTTCTCTTTTGTAGATAACTTTTTGTTTTTCCAGAACTGCTTTCAGGATTCTTTCCTTGCCTTTGTTTAGGAAAAGTTTGATTATGATATTTCTTGGTGATTTTCTTTTGAGATTGCAAAAAAATGTGGCACCAACCATTTAAGTGCTTTCTGCTCAACTGCATTCAATAATTTGTTGCAATGGCCACACAGAACTCAACCACATCCCTTTCTGCTCAACTGCATTCAATAATTCGTTGCAATGGCCACACAGAACTCATACACCATACACACAATTATGGGTTTATTAGGGAAATTAACAGATTATAATACAGGATCAGAAAATGCCCAGCATATAGTTAGTTGTTCGAGTCAGCTGGTGACAAATGTCCACAGGACACAACACTCCACTATAAGCTTCAGCCTGAAGGCACTCAGCTCTAGTTCCAGTGGTTAACAAACTTAGCTCCCCCACTTTAGTACCTCGAGATACCCGACTCTACAAACAAGCTTCCTACTCAAAGTCATTCAGCTTTACTTGATCCGCAGGCTGGGAGACCCACTACTCTGTCTCATGCTCTGGTGAGCACCAACTGGGGTCTTAAAAGCTCCCTATCTGGAGGAAAGAAGAATGAAGAAAATCAAAGACACATGAAACCAATTAGGGTAATGGACCATGTGAACATCCAGTCTCCATAACCCTGAAACTAAAAGAATTAGACGGTGCCCAACTGCCACTACTGATTGCTCTGAAAGGGGTCACAGTAAAAGGTCCTGCAGAGTGGGAGAAAAATGAGACACAAAACTCAAAATTGTAAAAAAGACCAGGCACACTGGTCAGATAGAAATTGATGGAACCCTCAAGACTATGATCCTTAGTCACCCTTCAGGTCTGGAACTGAACTCACCCCCAGGACTCAGTTTTCAGCCAAATAATAGACAGGTCTATAAGAGGAACAGTAACACTAGTGAGGTAGGCACACCTTAGAATAACCAACCATTTGAGATCAAAAGGGTATCATTTATCCAAGGACAAAGTTCAGAAGGGTTAGGGAAGACAGAGGAATGGAAACAGGAAGCACTGGAAGAAAGTTAGATATATGATGCTGCATCAAAGGGATTGTACTTCACTGAGATGAAATAAAATGTATATGAATCATTGAATGTAAAACTGATGATCTGCTCTATAAACCGTCACCTAATTCACAATCAAAAGTCTAAAAAACAAGAAGGAATGAAGGAAAGAAAGAGAATACAAATTCCAAATACAAAATTAAGTACAGCCTTGGATGGGGCCTGTCTAGCTGTGGCACACCTCTTCTCTCATAATTTAAATTGTCCTCTTGCTCTCTGCTCTGTCTCTGCAGTGTCCCTCTCTGCCTGTATCTGTCTACCTGTCTGTCTCTCAGCATGAATAGTGGGAATTGCATGCATTAAATTCTTTACAGTGTGACTCCACTCTACGTGTACAAGTATTTGGTGTTAGCAAAAAAAGGGGAAGTAATATCTATGCCATTAAAAAAAAAAAAAAAAATCAGTTGTTATTGAGTCCATTTTAACTCATGGCGACCCCAGTGTGTCCGTGTAGAACTGTGCTCCACAGAGTTCTCAATAGCTGGTTTTTTTGGAAGAAGATTGCCAGGTTTATCTTCTGAGATGCTTCTGAGGAGACTTGAGCCTACAACCTTTTAGTTAGCAACCAAGCGCATTAACTGTTTACACCACTCAGGGACTCCATAGGCCTTCGACCTATGCAAAGGCCTCCATGAACAGCAGACACCTCAGAGCTGTTCTGTGAAGTTCTCCATGGTGTCTTTTTCGCTACTATATTCTAACCCGAGAAAGTATTGCTCTGGATTACTCAGCTCCATTAGTTTTCCTGATCGAGAAAGGGCTGGATTTTGAAGTGGAATTCACCCTGGAGGTCAGGGAGTTATGTTTTCCTGTAGAGGAGCAGAGCTTTGCCCTGGACAGGACTGAACATGGGGCTGTACCTCAAGAGATGCAGCTGGGTGGTAAGAGAGGAATGCACCAGGTTCAAGCAATCCATACCTTGGTTCCTTCCTATAGTTCAGGGAACAATTGTACTTACCACTCTGTTTCAAGGTTTTGCCTACATTGCTCATCCTTCTAGCCTTTCTTAACCCTTCAGTATAATCTTTTACACCCTGGGTTAGTGGGGAAGTAGAGAATTGGGGGAAAGACCAGTGAAGGGTAGAGCTACCCTTCCACCATTGACCCTTTGTTGAAACCAGTCCAGCTGTAGCTGCTTCTGGAGAAACACGAGCCCTGGAGCTACTGACTGGGACCAACATAAGAGTAAGCCCATGGAGCATTGTGAGCAAGAGGGAGGATGTGAGCTAGCAAGAAGCTGTGTATAAGAAAAACTACTTTTCCCAAAAGCTGAGGGTCACCATTGAAGAAGGATATGGGGGGCGGGAGTTCTAGTCTGTGTTACAGGTCAAAAGCTCT
>NW_006408542.1:19315673-19321634 GCF_000296735.1 Chrysochloris asiatica
GATGATATATAGCGGGGATGATAATCAATGTAATGAAACAAGCTATATGAATGGTTGAATGTGAAGCTGATGATGTGCCCTGTAAACTTTCACTCAATGCAAAATAAAAACATTTAATTAAAAAAAAAAAAGAAGAAGGATATGGTTAGTGATTATACAGCATAAGGAAGGATTTTCAAACATGTGGAATATGTTGACTAGGGGAGTTCAGACATAGTAGAGATACAAAAAATATGATACATTCCTTGCTGCACTCAAATATGCTGTTCCACCGACTACTGACGGAGGTAGATGCAGGAGATAAGGAAGACAGTCTCTGTCCTCAAGGAGAGCACATTCTCTTAAGAACAATAAGCATGTAATGGGGAATTGAAATGTAAGAAATATATAGCCCAAAGGGAGCCCAACATGGGCTTTAAGTGAAAAAACAAATGAAATGAGACAACAGGGCCATTCACCTTCCCAGTTGCCAGAGTCCCTCTTTTACTCCCAAAGAGCAATAGTGCCAAGATCACTCCAGAGATCTGCTCCCACAAAGGATGGGACCTAGCCACCATTGACCAATATCGAACCAACAAACTATGTTGACTTCATCCTAGAATTGGGGTCACAGCTCAGGTGGGCTGGCTGGCCTCAGGTCAGAGATGGTGAGCTGGGCTTTGTGAAGCAGAAGTCTAGGGATGACTCCTTGAAGAATCAAAGCAGGCTGCTGCTTTCCAGAAGAGATTATAGTGCTGTTTAATGGCGTTTCCACACTTAAATTAAAAGATGTTAAAAGGAGACATGGACCTTTCTCCAGAGCCAGTGCTCTGAATTCAGGCTTCTAATCTAAACTGTGAGAGAATGGTGCTTATGTGCCGTGGAGTTGGTTCCGACTCATAGTGACCCTGCACAGGGTTTCTGAGGCTGTAAATCTTTACGGGAGCAAAAAGCCTCATCTTTCTCCTGCAGAACAGCTGATTGCTTCAAATTGCTGACCTTGAGGTTCGCTACCAGAGCTCCTGTGGAGAACAGATTTCTGTTTGTTAAAGTCATTCACTTGTGGTATGTTTGTTATAGCAGCACTAGAGAACTAAGACAGCTGCACAAACATTTTAAAGACCTTGTATAGCAAAACCAGAAGACCAATGTCAAAACATTAATGACAAGGCAATCCAAATATCCATCAACTGAGGATGTAGATAGACAAAAATGGCATGTCCATAAAATGAAATTTATGAAGCCATAAAAAGGAACAAATTACTGATAACGTGCAACAATATAGAGGAGTCTTGGAAAATGTTATGCTAATGAAAGAAGCCAGATACAAAAGTCCACATATTGTATGACTCCATTTATATAAAAGTCCAGAATAGGCAAATCCATAGACACAGAAAGCAAATTAGTGGCTGCCAAGGACCGTTTGAACTACAAGGTCAGTGGTTCAAGCTCACCAGCTGCTCCTCGGAAACCCTATACAGGGTTGCTATGGGTCAGAACCTACTCGATGGCATTTAACAACAACAATGTGGACTTGGGGGCAGGGAGAAAGGGTAGTGATTGCTTAATGGGTCTGGAGCTTCCATTTGGGTGATGGAAGTGTTCTGAAACTAGATAATGGTGATGATTGTGCCACTTGAAGGATCCACTAGGTACCAATGAATTATACATTTTAGAATGACTAAAATATGAGGCAGGGAGATAAAGTCCAAACATAAAGAAGTATTTACAGGCTAAGTGCTAGATGGTTTGATGTGAGCAGAGAAGTGAGGGAGAATACTTTTCCTTAATATATAAAGATTTTGTACAAATCAAAAAGAAATATTCCAATCACCCCATAGAGAAGAAAATCAAAAGAAGGAATAGGAAAAAAATGTTCAACCTCACTCAGCAAAACTTACAAACTGAAACTACTATAAAATACCATTTTTCCCTTAAAAAAAAATCTAATAAAACTCACTTTTGCATATGGCAAGTAGTCTGAATCAGACCATTGTCTCATTAAGAACATTTAGAAAAGTTAGAAAATTTTCCATAACTTCTTCTGTTTAAGGATAATGAAGTCGTTAAAGCATCAAGGATTAAAGGGGTCAAAGTGATACAAAAGAAGTCCCAATCTGCAGTGTGTCCTCTCCTTTAAGACATTCTCTGATCAGCTGTAAGCAGAACAGAGACCAACATCTGAAAGGCTGAGAAATTGAGCCAAGATGTTGATATTCACCCTGGATCTATGAATATTTGTGTGCAAAGTCCACCAATGATTGGTGGTGGTTGTTATGTGCCGTGGAGTCAGTTCCAACTCACAGAGACCCTGTACAGGGTTTCTGAGGCTGTAAATCTTTACGGGAGAAGCTGGTAGTTTCGAACTGCTAACCTTGAAGTTCGCAGCCCGATTTGCAAACACTATGCTACCAGAGCTCCTTCCACCAAGGATTAGAGCCTATGGTAATCAGCCCAAGCTTTTGACTGACAGAATGTCTATATCCTAGGAATAAAGGAAAACTGGAAATACATCAGTCTCTCAAAGACTCACAAACACAAATTTTAATCACCTCAATTCAGGCTGGATTATGGTGACCAAACACTACTGTATCTGCCAAAAGTAAAATTAAATTAATCTGGAAGAAGATATGCTCACCCGGAAACTCTTATAATTAAATGATAGACAAATAACCCAATTTAAAATGGACAAGCGATTTGAATTGACCCTTGTAAAAAAAAAAATTTAAAGTGATGTAAATGACCAATAAACTCAAAATTATATAAATGGTCAATAAGCATATAAAAAGACAATCAACTTTATTAAAAACTCAGGAAATGCAAATCAAAATCAAAGTGAGATTCCATACTCACTAGAATGACTAGAACCGAAAGACAGATAATAATAAATCTTAGAGGAGATGTTGAGAAGTTTGAACCCTCAAAAATTACTGGTGGTGGTGGTGGTTGTGTGCCATGGAGTCAGTTCCCACTCATAGTGACCCTGTAGAGGTCACTTTATGGGAGCAAAAAGCCTCATCTTTCTCCAGTGGAATGACTGGTAGATTCGAACTGCTGACCTTGCAGGTAGCAGCCCAACTTGTAAGACACTACTTTAGTAGGGATGTAAAATGATACAACCATTTTGTAAAACAGTCTGACAGGTCCTCATAAAATGAAGCATAGTAATACCATGCTGTTCTTAAGTGCCATCAAGTTGATTCCGACTCATCGTGGCTGGTGAATCTGAACCTCTGACCTTGTGGTTCAAAGCAGCCTTTCGTTCCAGTGCATTATGCCACAGCACCATGCCAGAACTCTAGTACTACCATTTGTTTTTATTTCTTTGGGGGAATATACATAAAACAGAAATTGCCGGGTCCGATGGAGGCCTGGTGTGGCGCTGTGGGCTAATAGCCAGATTACAAAGTCATTTGAACTGTAAGGTCGGTGGTTCAAGCTCACCAGCTGCTCCTTGGAAACCCTATACAGACTCGCCATGGAACAGAACCCACTCGACAGCACTTAACAACAACAATAGTAGTACTGGAGTTCTGATGTGACACTGTGGGTTAATGCACTGGACTGCAAAGTTGGTTTGATGGCAAGGTTGGAGGTTCAAACTCACCAGCTGCTCATTGGAAACCCTAAACAGGGTCACTGTGGGTTGGAACCAACTCAACAGCACTAGTCCTGGTGTGGCATACCCAGTTAATGTGCTGGACTACAAAGTCTTTTTGAACCGAAAGGTTAGTGGTTCAAGCTCACCAGTCACTCCTGGTGGTTATGTGCCGTGGAGTCAGCTCCGACTCATAGCGACCCTATACAGGGCTTCTGGGGCTGTAAATCTTTACAGAAGCAGAAAGCCTCATCTTCTTCCCGCGGAACAGCTGATAGTTTCAAACTGCTGACCCTGAGGTTAGCAGCCTAATTTGTAGCCCCTACACTACCAGAGCTCCTAGGGAACCCTATACAGGGTCACTATAGGTCTGAACTGACTCGACTGCACTTAGCAACAACAACAACAATGGTAGTATTAAGAATTAAAAACATATGTTCACACAAAACTTGTGCATAAATTTTTATCCCAGCATTACGAAAGGGCTTCAAAATAGTTCAGGCAATAATTTTGTTATCTTTCAATTTCATTTTACACAAACATTTTGAAGTGCCCTTATATTCACATAGTAGCTAAAAAGTGGAAACTGTTCAAATGCCCACTAATTGATGAGTTGATAAACCAAGTCCCTGGGTGGTGCAAATGGTTGAACGCTTGGTTACTAACTGAAAGGTTGATAGTTCAAATATACCCAGAGGTGCCTCAGAAGAAAGTCCTGGCAATCTATTTCTGTAAGATCACAGCCATTGAAAATC
Source organism: Chrysochloris asiatica (assembly GCF_000296735.1). Lineage (NCBI taxonomy): Eukaryota > Metazoa > Chordata > Mammalia > Afrosoricida > Chrysochloridae > Chrysochloris > Chrysochloris asiatica. The sequence goes on from NW_006408542.1 coordinate 19,320,006, forward strand.
CTATGGAATACAGCTAAGCTCTGACACACAGAGTTTCCATGAATCCAAATGGATAAACAAAATATAGTTAGTCCATACAATGGAGTATTGCTCAGGCATAAGAAAGAATTAAGTAAAGACACATGGGCAACATTATGCTTAGTGAACGATAACACCAGGGACTGGTGTCTACCATTTCCTTTCATACTTCTTTCTGATTCCTTCCTGTCTTCTAAGCTTTATCCCTCGGCAAATACTGTCCTTTTGATGTCTTATGGTTCATTATTGCACATTTCTTAGAATAATGAACTATAAGACATCAAAAGGACAGTATTTGCCGAGGGATAAAGCTTAGAAGACAGGAAGGAATCAGAAAGAAGGATGAAAGGAAATGGTAAACACAGGGAGGAAAATATGAAGAATGTGTTGTAGGGATTGCAACCAATATCCCGAAACAAAATGTGTCTGAATTGTCGAATGGAAAACAAATACGCTTTGTAAACTTTCACCCAAATTAAAATAAACAAAAAAAATTATTAGTAAAAGGTATGGGGAGACAGAGACATGCACTCTTTTTTGTTGGTGCAGGTACAAATCACAAATATCTTTGAAAACAATTTTGTTCATATATATAAAAATTGAGAAGCCATAATAATCTTCCAAACCAGAAATACTATTTCTAGGAACGTTTAGGTATACTTGGACATATGCAGTCATGTACACGAGGATATTCATTGCAACATCATTCTTAAGGCTAAAAATATGAGAGACAATTTGAACAAATTATGGCACTAGAACACCAGTGTTCAAAAACAAAGGTATAAAGAGCACAAGCGGCATGTAGGACCCTATGCGGAGAAGCAGCGACACCAGACATGGAGGCAGAGATGAGAGCATGGAGAGACGGAGCAGCTGAGGACTGCAGACTCATGGGAACAGAGGGACTGAGTGCTGACGGCCAGGAGCCAGGCTTGCAGAACGTTCCCTTTGATTGTTTAAATTATTATATATTCCTGAGTGTTTCTGTGTACATCTCCCCACCCCATCCATCATCCCCCACCCCCCAAAAAAAGAAAAACAGAGGGAATGGAAGCAAAATACTGTTAAATGATGATGCACGGAAGGGATGGTAATCATTGCAATGAAATGATGGAGTAAAGCCGATGTTCTCCTATGGAAACTATCACTCAGTTCACAATAAAATAGATTAATTAATTAAATTTAATTTTTAAAAAAGGAAAAAAAAATGGTATATATGTCTACTAAATCTGTCCCAAGACCACCAAGTCACATTCTAAGTTTACATATGCTAGAATGTCTCTGGAAAGATACATAAGAAACTAGTAATGCATTTGCTTCTGGAGACAGACCACAATGGTGAGAGGAAGATTAGCCTATTGTACCTTCTGAATTTTTACCATCTCAGAATGTAAATTCATTAATCAAAACAGAACTGTGGAGAACAAAATAATATGGCAGATCATGTGGAAGTGCAGTAAGGAACTTGGTCAGCAACAATACAGGACCAAGCAGGCTCAGGGGATGGTCCCAGAACTCTGAACCACATATAAAGGAATATTTAGACGTTTGGAAGGCTTACAGTTAGGTGAATTTGTAGCAGAAGCAAGAAATCCATTGCTTTCTAATTCA
>NW_006408542.1:19325115-19330210 GCF_000296735.1 Chrysochloris asiatica
TGTTTGTTTGTTTTTAAAAAGCTAAAGTGGATAGAGAGAAACACTGTTAACTGATGATACATGGAAGGGATTATAATCATTGTAATGAAACAAGGTATATGATTTGTTGAATATAAAACTGATGCTATGCCCTGTAAACTTTCACTCAGTCCACAATAAAAACCTTAAACAACAAAAACAAAAACAAAAAACACAGAACTGTGCCTCTGGCCTCACAATGGTATCCAAGAGTGACAGCAACATAGGATTCCAGGGAGAGGCAGGGCTTCAAGGGCACAGGGTGCAACCCTTCCTTGTGCAATGAGGAGACTGAGGCACCCTGTATCCACATTCCTTCAGAATGGAAAGCACATGATGTGGGAGGCTAACACACCCTAACACCAGCACCCTTCCACCTGAGTGCAGATGAAGCTAGCAGATAACAGGTTAGGCCCCAGGAAATGTGCACAGGACAAGCAGGTTTTCTGGAGGAGGGTGTATGTGCACGGGTGATAGGGAAGGGCAGACGAGGCAGTCCTGGGTGGCGTCCTGGGCAGATGGAAGGTGGAGGAAAACTGTTGACAAAGTTCTCCTGCTTCAAATTAGGCATATAGGAGATATAGGAGAACTGGGTTCAGATCCTGACTCTGCTCCTTTCTAATTATGTGCTGTGGGACATATCACTACTCCCAGCTTCACTCTAGCTGGCATATCTATTAATTCACTCAATCATTTATACACCCATCAATCTTTCTGCATGCCAAGTATGCATTAGGCTCTGAGCTAGGCGTGAGAAAGAAGACCATAAACATGGTCCTCAAGATGCTTCTGAGTTAGGATAACACACATGGGTCCCACTCATAGGTGAACTTTGAGGGTCTGTTGAGATAACTAATGGAAAAGTCTTTTTTCTTTCTTTCTTTAAGTTCTGTTGCAATTTGATGAAGTGTGAGCTAGTATGAAAGTGAATTTTTGCTTTTTTAATTTTCTCCCCCAATTTACTGAGGTATAATAACTAAAGCACAATAAACTGTACATATTTAAAGCATGTGATTTGATCAGTTTTGACACAAACCTAGGTTAATGTGCTGGGCTGCAAAGTCAGTTTGATCTGCAAGGTCAGCGGTTCAAGCTTACCAGCCGTTCCTCGGAAATCCTATACAGGGTTGTTATGGGTCAGAATCGACTCAACAGCACTTAACAACAACAACACTTACAAAACCAGACAAGATAAGGAACACTTCCATTATTCCCCAAAAGTTTTCTTTTTTTGTAATCCTTCTCTCCTTTGTCTCCATCCCTAGACAATCTGCTATTGCTAGAAGACTTACTATTTGACCATGTACTAAGGTCAACCCCCCAAGGGACCTGGGTGAAGGAGGATGAAGAAATATCGGCAAATGAGGATAAATGTGGAAACGCATAGGCCAACGGAGTGATAGGAGATTAAGAACAAAATAGCTTTAACAGCATATTGGTATTTAACCCTCAACTTAAACGTAAGAGAAAGGTATTGTTATCTTACTTTTATGAATGAGGATATTGAGCCCCAGAGAAGTTACGAAGCTGGTCCACATTTACACAGGTAGGAAATGGCAAAACTGGAACCCAAAGTCTGTGTGGATCCAAAATTAAGCCCTGGGCCACATGCCAAGACTGGCTGGGCTTGAGGTGTTCTACACGTTAGCCTGGAGGTGGGTTTCTCCTTGTGCCCTGAGCGCAGCACTGTGTTGTACAAGATTCCCATCACAACCATCTGTTGTCGAGAAGGAAGCCAGCAGCACCCATGGCTGGGTGAGAACTCTGGCTTCCTTTTCATCAGTTTGTGTTCTGGCCTGATCTGAGGCAGAGAGGTAGCCCCACACTCGGCAGTCATCTCCCAAGGGACTCTCCAAGCTTCAGCTTTCTGGAAAAGGTTGCTGAGCCAACGGAGAGAGGACATTTTAGTTCTGCCGAAAACCAAAACAACTAATTCACACACACATTGAGCATCTAGCTTTTGCAAAGTTATGAAGTGACATGGAGACCCTGACCCTCATTGGATCATCTGAGAGTCAAGTGGAGTTGAGGGATGTGTGGACGACAGATAGAGTGGAGGTCAATCTGGAATAAGAGAAAAAATGAGGTGGATGTGAGATGACAGAGGAAGGACTGTCCATTAATTCTTTAATGAAAAAAAAAAAAAATCAGTGAGTTTGCATTTGGACAAGGCCCTTTTGAAAACATTCATACTAAAATGGCTATATGTAGATGGCCAGGAGCATGTTCCAAAGCTTCCACTTCAGCAGCCAGTACCTGGGAACAAAACATGTTTGAAGTGGTTAGGTGTCCTGTATGAAGAGCTCACACCAAGACTCCCAGCATCTCAGTCCCTCAGAGAACCAAGAGGGCAAAGGCTGGGATGGTCATCATACTTAATAAAGCAGGAAAAACTAAAGAGGCCTGCCCCACATCTTGAGTGAGTGGCATTAGCGCTCCCAGTCTTCCTGATGTCCAACCCCAGACACTGTCCTGTGGGATGCACCACTTGTGGGTAGGCAAACTGATTCCTGCCTCAATTCCCCCTCTACACAGTAGACATGTTACCTTGTTTCCAGAGTCTCAGTAGGACTGAATGGGATCAAGTGTGAAGATACTTGGCTTCACACTGGAAGGAGCTCAGTGTGTGCTATTCCCTCCTACTCTATTGTCACCTGTCAACACCTCGGTGGTGCAGGCTGGGGGACAGTCACTTTGGGTACTGTGGAAACTTTGCATTCAGCTCAAAATACCCTGTCTGAACCCTGACTCACAGTTTTGGTTTCAGAATGAATACTTTGCAAGATATTTCCTTTATTCTATGAATAGATTCCATGGAGCAGGAGAGTCACTAGTTCTGCATTTGGATTCCTAGCTAATCTTGTCATTTGGATTGGGTAGCGGGTAGGTTATGGTGGTCCCCAACAGGGTCCATTGTTGGAATATCTCCTGCCGTTACCCAATACCCTATTTTAGTCTTCCAGGTGGGCAAGAGCATTAAGACTAATCTAACCCACGTCCATCAAGTTTCATTCTCCCAAACAAAATAAGTAGAGCAGTCAAAAGACTCAAACAGATACTTGTACACCACTGTTCACTGCAGCATTCCTCACAATAGTAAAGGTGGAAATAACTCAAGCATTTGTCAAGAGATGAATAGATGTGATCGTTTAGGTTTTGTGTCAACTTGATTGCACCAGGATTCCCAGGTGTTTGACTGTTGATAATTAACTCTATGATGAGTGGCTATGAGCAGCCAATCAATTGAAAGGATGCTTCCTTGCAGGTGTGGCCTGTTGTCAATATAATGGACACAGGAAAAGGCTCTCTCTCTTCCAGTGGGGACCTCGGACTCTACAATTGTAAGCCATTTCCTTGGTAATAAACTTCAGTTTTTATATATGTTGTCGTTGTCGTTGTTCAGTGCTGTCAAGTTGGTTCCCACCCATAGCAACCCTGTATAGGGTTTCTAAGGAGCAGCTAGTGAGCTTGAACCACTGACCTTGAGGTTCAAACCAACTTTACAGTTCAGCGTATTACCCATACCCACCCCCCACGTCACACACCAGGACTCCATTTTATATATACATAACATATATAAAATGAAACATACATGTTTTATTGGTTTTGCTTCTTTAGAAAACCCGGCCTGAGACATGTGGTAACAAAAGAATGGAGTTTTAGAGAAACGAAATCACAAGGATGAGTTTTCTAAATTGATTCTCAAATCTGGCTAATTTTAAATGCACAATATAGGGTGGAGGCACGTCTGACCTCAACTTCATAGGAATCAGCTTTGGGCTGATTTTGAGTTTGATTCTCTTTTCCCCTTGCAGAGTCAGAGGAGGTCAGACATGGCCTGCACATGGGTTTTACAGTTGGCGTCAGGACTGGGATTTGTTGCAATGGCTCCAGACTCATAGAAGCTCGAGGTTTTGTAAGAAAAAGAACGAAGAGGCATGGGAAGTATGCCTCTTTTTAAAATGATTGGTTTGGATTTTGTTGCCTGTAGTGGCTGGTGTGGCACTGTGGGTTAATGCACCAGACTGCAAAGCTGTTTGAACTGCAAGGTTGGTGGTTCAAGCTCACCAGCTGCTCCTCAGAAATCCTATATAGGGTTGCTATGGGTCAGAATTGACTCGATGGCACTTAACAACAACAGTGGCTAAAAGGAATGTAAGGGATAAAATGCTTCAGCGTAGGGGAAACTCTGGAGTTGCATAAACACGTGTCAGGCTCCTTAAACAGGATGGCTGATAGGGGGCCAAGGCCAACAGGATCCACCCTGCCAGAGGCCCAAGGCCATAGACATATGAATGGATTTTGTCTAAAGTTGGAGAAGAAATGATTGGATTAGAGTGTTTTGAAAGGTTTATGTGTTTGACTGCCTTTATTGATTTTTTTTTTTCTCCTGCCTACTATTGTAAGAAAGATATAAATGTATAACAGAAATGAATATTTGGAATTATTATTATTATAATGAGCTTGTAAACCTACCTTCATCCTATACTCAATTGGATTTGCTAAAGGGGGAGTTAAAATTTGCCCAGAAAGAAATAGGATTTTTGCTTTAAGCCTTTTGTAGAGTTTGGGGCCTTAGATAGAATGCTGAGCCCTACCCAGAATCTTCCAATTGTTGACCTTGTGATTAGCAGCCCAACACTGAACCCACTAATGGCCTGAAAGTAGGAAAGCTGTGTGTCAGGGTTGCATCCTTTTACTATACTCATTCAATCTGTATGTGGAGCAAATAACTTAAGAAATTGGACTATAGGAAGAAGAACATGGTGTTAGGATTGGACCCCTTTTAGGACTGGACCTTGCAGTTCAAATGGCTTTGCAGTCTGGCACATTAACCCATAGCCCACAGCGCCACACCAGCCACTACAGGTAACACCATAATTCAAATGCATCAATTCTTCTCTGGTCTTTCTTATTCATTGTCCAGCATTCACATGCATATAGCTGTCTTCCAAATTTCCTGGCACAGATGAGTCAGTGCCTCCAATGTTTCATCAGTTTGTTAAAAGATTTTCATTTGTATTCCATCAATTCCTGGACACTTGTTCTTTGCAATACCTTCAGTGCACTTTGGATT
>NW_006408542.1:19332112-19339833 GCF_000296735.1 Chrysochloris asiatica
TACCTGTGCTCTATCTTCCCTTCCCTCCCCTCCTCTCACGCCATACATCCTGGTAATATATAATTTTTCTCCCCTTTTAGTGTGGGTTCTTTTTCTGACTCTTTTATAATAATGGTCCTATGCAGTATTTCTCCTTTTGTGACTGACTAATTTCACTCAGCATAATGTCCTCAAGGTTCATCCATGTTATGCAGTGGCTTGCAGCTTCCATGTTCTTCAAGGTAGCATAGTATTCCATTGTATGTATGTGCCACAGTATGTTTATCCATTCTTCAATTGATGGGCACTTTGGCAGAAGAATGGGGGCAGAGGACAATGAGTGGACAGAATCCACTATGATGGGAGAACCATTCTGCAGTTAGTCAGGAGTAGAAAGATGGGATCAGAGGGAAGTTTGATGGGAAGGAAAACAATAATATCAGGTGCCTGATGCTTGGTAGGAATTATTTCATTTAAACCTCTTATCAGCCTTGTGAGAATGGAACTATTATCATCCTCATTTACAGGTGAGAAAACTGAAGCACTGAGTAATTGAAAAACTTGTATCAAAGCTATGATAGGGTTTTCAGAGCCCATATTGTTAACCCTGTTCTCCATGCTGACTTTGAGATGCCTGAGGGCTACCTACGAGGCTCTGCCAGGAGTCCCCAGAAGCTGTGTGTATCTGCAGACTGGACTGTAGGTGGTAATCAGTGAGTGTGTATGGAGGAAAGAGGCAGGACTGAGCTGTGGAGAGAGAGGGCCTTGAGCATGCAGGTAGTACCTGACTGAGGTGGACGTTCAGTCAGCTAGGAGCCTTCCTCAGAGGATCTGGCAAGCATCCTCTTGTCCCTTCTTTCCAGGCCTCTTGTTCTGCCTATCCTCCCTGGAGCCCACTGCTTGTTGTTGTTGCTATTGTGACCCTGTATAGGGTAGTGGTTACGAATCGGGCTGCGAACCTTAGGGTCAGCAGTTTGAAACTACCAGCTGCTCCACGGGAGAAAGATGAGGCTTTCTGCTCCTGTAAAGATTTACAGCCTCGGAAACCCTGGGTTACTATGGATCGGAACAGACTCGACGGCACTTAACAACAACAGTAGGGTTTCCAAGGAGCAGCTGGTGAGCTTGAACTGCTGACTTTGCAATTCAAATGTCTTTGCAATCTGGCACATTACTCCACAGAGCCACACCAGGACTCTGGAGCCCACAGGTAGGCTAGGCCTTTTCCAGTGCCCAAAACCTGGAGTCCGGAGCCTGTTGCTTAATGTTGCTGGGTGAGGTAAGGATCACATTACCTTCCTCCCTGAGGCAGTGGGAGGGAAGGACTAAGAGGATTAGACTTAGTTTTTGGAGACAAAGCATACTCTTATGTGGGAGCACTTCAACCCTCTCTGGTCTATTGTGACACCCAGTCCCATGTGGGCAGGGCTTTGACTCTGTTGACAAAAGCATCTGAAAATGTTGATCTCAGCCCCAATGCCTGCTGGATCAGGTCCCATGTGATGGTGTTATTGACTTAAGTAAGTTTTATTGTTGTTGTTAAGTGTTGTCGAATCAGTTCTGACTCATAGCAACCCTGTATAGCGTTTCCAAGGAGTGGATGGTGAGTCTGAACCACCAACCTAGTGGTTCAAAATTACCTTTTGGTCCAGTGCTTTATCCTATAGTGCCACCTCACACAAACACACATTGCTCCATCTCCAGGAGCCAGCTCCCTGAGTCACCTCAAACCCAGCCAAATTCACCTGAAGCACCTGACATTTCTCTCGACACCCCAATAAATTATCACCCTTAAAAGTTGACAATCCTCAGAAGGTTGAACGGGTTCCTTGATTCACACTGTGAGATTCATAAGATACTGAGGCAGTATGCCATGTATCTGAGATTTCTGAGCATTTTCTCCTTGAGGAAAAGAGGAACTAAAAAGGGCAGGACTGAAACCTCCTCCAACTGACTGGACGTCCACCTTTGGTACCACCTGCATACTCTAGGCCCTCTGTCCACAGCTCAGTCCTGCCCTAGAAGACCAAAAGGGGAGGAATTCCTCCCAACCTGCATCTTCCCCTTTCTGCCACCCTGTGTTCCTAATCACAGATGATGCGCAATGCTTGTCCCAAGAGGGAGACAGAAAAGGAAGGAGAGCAAACACAAAGAAGTGAAGTTCCTAGAACATCTGTCCTTAAAGGGACTTTGTTGTTGTTGGGTGCTGTTGAGTTGATTCTGACTCATAAAGACTCCATGTCACAAAGTAGAACTGGTATGGCATTGTCAAATAAGCACAGGTGGATTTGAACTGCAAGATCTGCAGTTCAAACCTACCAACCACTCCTTAGAAACCCTATGGTTGCTGTGAATCAGAACTGACTTGACGGCACTTAACAACAATCATCTTTACTTGCATAAGCAAGTCACCAGGTCTGTCCCCCACAGAGACACTGTCTGGGTTCGAACCATCAACCTTCTGGTTAGCAGCCTAGTATTTAACCATTGCACCACCAAGACTCCTTCAAATGGATCTTAAAAGATTATCACATAATTCAACCCTCTCATCCACAGATGAGAGGATTATTTGTCCACATGTACTCAATGAGTAAATAGTGAGTCTGGACAGAATCCATGGCCTCCAATGTCCACTCAGTGAAATCTTAAACTAAAGTAGGGGGGTCATGCATGGTAACAATACGATCTAGGAACAAGGAGTCTCATTGTCCTCTCATTTCTTGGCATATTTGTCATGCTTTAGAATCTGGTCATAAGTGGATAAGAAAGAGGACTTCATCCTTCATGCAGAGATGAAAATACTGTTTAGTAACCAACTGATGCTAAAGGGGTCTGTAAAATCCAATGTTAATTCATTAATTTACTTACATTCTTACCTTGGAAGCAGGGTGGACACCATGCCCAGGAATGGGGCACAATCCCTGTGTCCCCTTATAGTGACATCATTATGGGTGGATGACAGTTACCCAAAGACACTCTCAGAAAGGAAGACTAGGCCCATGTTTTCCAGAGGCAGATTTTCCTCTCTCCCAGACAGACATGTTGGGTGCTCACCACCAGAGCTGTTCCTCTAAACACCACCCCTTTCCTATATCTCTTGCATCCCCCATCCATACGAACAACACATTCCTGAGCTCAAACATCAGGGCCTAAATAGCTTTTCCTATCCCACCTGTGGCATCCAAGTGATTCAGGTCATTCCTTATGTTTGAGATCCCCACTTTATCCAGGAAATGGTTCCATTCAATCTGTTGTGTTGGGCTGATTTTCAACTCTCAGAACATCCCCTTATTTATTTATTTTTTAAGTTTTTATTGTGAATTGAGTGATAGTTTACATGGGAGAGCATCAGCTTTATTCTCTTCATTCCATTGCAATGATTACAGTCCCCTCCATGCATTATCATTCAACAGCATTTGTTGTTGTTGTTGTTGTTGTTTTTCAGATGTACACCGAAGCACTTAGAAATATATAACCATTCAAACAACAAAAGGGTATACCCTGGAAGCCTGCCCCCCTCCCACCCTGCCATCAGCACACAGCCCCTCTCCCACTCTGAGTCCAGAGTCCCCAGCCACCCCATCTCTCCATGTCATCGTCTCTGCCTCCATCTCTGGCGTCACTGCTTCTCTGGATAGGGTCCCACACTGTGCTCTTCTCCCTTGATGGTCCCAGGATCCTCCGCTCCTGGACTGCAAGATCAACCACCCCCTTCTTTTGTTACAAAACATCTACCTTTACATTTGCAACATTCACAATCAGTCCTGATAGCAATTTTCACTATTGAACCACAAGAGTCTTATCCCCATCTCCTTTCACCAGCCCTTTCCAGACAGGTTGGAAACCACTCATTGGAGATTCTACTTTCCCCTGCACCCTCTGGAACTAGCCTCCCTCTTGAAAGCTTGTAAGCCAGTCACTTCGTGCCTTTGTAGCCTCCCTGCCACCAATTTTGGGTAGCCAATATCTACCCAACGAGATGGATCAGCCAGGTGGCATCATTGATCGCATCAAGTGTGGCGGCAGTAGTGAGGTTGGCCCAGGATCACACATTGTTTTGTTCTGCTGTGCATGGGGTCGCTATGAGTCGGTTCCGACTCAATGGCACCTGACAACAACAACAATGTCTAAGTTGCGAATCCGAGTCAACCCTGTGTACAGAGGGGTGAGAGTAATCCTTTCTGTAAAGATTCGTTCCCTCTTTTTTAAGCTACTACATCCATAAGTATAGGTCAAGTTCATCGAATTGTAGCAGATTACACTTTTTTTCCTCTTCTTTCTTCCTCTAGTTGAGTTCTGATCATCCAACCATTGAAGCTAGGTCAAATGGGTACTATCTGCAAGTATGGGTGTTCTTGTGCAGCTCTCCTCACTTCATATCAGCTGAATGCTTCACTCTCCACTCTAGTCCTCTGTGATTGTGTCCTGTCCATGGGCTCAGGAGTCCCCAGGTCTCACTATACTGCTGGCCAACCAGGTCTCAATCCAGGTTGACAGAAGTCCATTGAACATGGTTGGACTTAGCTCACAGCTTCATTGCTGTTTTTCTCCCACTTCCCCTTATGGGTAGACCAATGTGATCACCAACAAGATTACATGCCTGTTCATGTATTCCCTATGAGTTTCAGTCTTGGAAGGGGGTTTGACCTGAGGGGACTTGATTGTTTGCCTTGATAGTTCCCTGCAAACAACTTGCTTGTTCTTGTAGTAGTCAATCCATCTGCCATTATTGTTTTGGATTCTTCCTGCTGGTCTTTCTTTCAAGAAGTATCTTCTGTTCCTCTAGCTGCTCCAAGCTGGTCTGCTCATCTGCCTTATTTTTGCTCATTCCACATTTCAGGGGTAACCATCATCTCCACATATTACCAACAGCCAGCATGTTACACAGACCACTGGAAATATAGGAACTAGCCCAGGTTGTTGGAGTTGGCTGGGCACTGGGAAATGAGGCTACCACACTTTGTAGACAGGATGGGCATCTTTCCATCACTTTACAGGGACCCTGGGCAACCAATGAATGTTCCAAGGGAGAATGGGCTTTCTGCCCAGCCCTAGTAGACCAAAATATCACACATTTGGGCAGCTAATTTCTACAGGTTCTTTTCTCTGACAAATATAAAAATGAACAGCCAAAAGTGGACAGGAGAAAGTCAAGCCAAGAGTTCTCATGCTTCTGATTTAAAACATAGAAATAAGATAAATATGCCCACTGTGCAAATAACCAACAGACTACCCTTGTTCCTCAGCCAAATATTGATATTTCCTTTTAGTTTTTTACCTAAAATACCCACACTTGGGTAGGGAAAAAACTTGTGGTTTGGGGCCGAAAGCCAAATCATATACAACCATTAAAATTATAATTTTCCAAACAAACAAAGATAATAAAATTATTATTTTCAAACAAAAGTTAGGTTTAGAGTGGCTTTCTTAACCACAAAATCTTTTTGACATTTTATAAAGTAAGTCATCACACCAGTTACACTGAAGATAATCCTGGTGTGGCGATGTAGGATAAACCCTAGACTTTAATGTAAGATAAGCATTTGACTAGACCTGCAGCAAGGTAGTTCAAACCCACTAGACAGGGCCACTATGATTTGGAACTGACTCAATGGCTCTTAACAATAACAATATAGTGTTCAAAATATTTTACTCTGGATTTTGAATTAGTCAGTATATGTAGGCAGCAATGAAACCATTACAGTCATATATGCTTTTGTTGTAAAGCACTGCACATAGCAACCTGGTCAGTAAGGTTTCTGAGAAGCAGCTGGTGAGTTTGAACCAAACTTGCTTTTAAACCAACCTGCAGTCCAGTGTTCATCCTACATCACCACACCAGGACTCCACCAACCATATGGAAGAGACCTTTTTATAGAACCTCTCGTGACTAAATCTGGATTAAATTCATCTGCCAAGGAACTTGTGGCCTGAATCCAGATAAACCAGGCAAAATAAAAGATAATGCAGCTGTTATCAGACATGTTATCAGGAGGGACCAGTCCCTGAAGAAGGACATCATACTTGGTAAAGTGGAGGGTTTGCAAAAAAGAGGAAGACCTCCAACGAGATGGACTGGCACAGTGGCAGCAGCAGTGGGCTCAAATGTAACACTAATTATGAGGATGACCCAAGACCAGGCAGTGTTTTATTCTGTTGTGCATAAGGTCACTATGAGTCAGAGCCAACTCGACAGTACCTAACAACAACAACAACAACAAGGAGATGGGAAGCCAGTTTACTGGAAGAAAACATCCTAAATAGAATTAATTGACAAACTGTTTATGCATTGTAAAAAATATAATCAATCACTGAATAAATTGTTTATTAATTACTAAATGGGAACTTAATCTGCTTTGTAAATTTTCACTGACACCACAATATAATATTTTTGAAAACTACATTTACAGCTTTAAATTTAGAAGGATGCAGTTTTAAATTTGCCAGCTAAGTCATTAGGATGGTGTTTTTCTTCACACAAGGCAATTGTACAATCAGCTCAGCCGACAATTGATTCTTGTCCAGAATCAAATGCCAAGGAAACAGTTTTGATATTCCTGACCTGATTTCTCCACATGCTGCAGCAAATGGCAATCCAGAATGGGGAAGCAGTGCCCAAGGCCTGCCTGTAACTCATGTATATATATATATATATTTAATTTAGACAGAGAATATTATTTTGCCGTAAAGAGAAGTGAAATTCTGATACTTCCTATGAATAACACAGATGAACCTTGAAAACATGCCAAGTAATATAAGGACAAATACTATAGGATTCCACTGAAATGAAATATCTAGAGCAGGCAAACACATTAAAACAAAAGTTGAACAGTAGTTACCTGGGGCTGGGATGAAGTGAGAAGTTATTGCTTTAGGGATATCAATTTGAGATGAGGAAAACTCTGCCATTTTAGAAATCTATGCCTGTATTAGTTTCTTATGTCTGCTGTAAATAATAATCACAAACCTACTGGCTTAAAAAAAACAACTATCTATTTTTACTGTTCTGAAGGCCAAACGTTTGAGATGGGTTTCACTGAACCAAAATCAAAGTGTTGGCTGGGCCTCGTTCCCTCCACAAGCTCCAGGGGAGAATCCATTTTCTTGTTTTTTTTCCAGCCTCCAGAGACTGTACCGATTCCTTGGTTTATGGCCCTACGTTTTACATTGCCTTTTCTTTCCCTCAGTTCCATTGTCACACCACCTTTCTCCACTTCTGTCTCCAAATCTCCTTCTGCCTCCCCTCTTTTAAGATCAAGTGTGATTACATCTAAAGGCTTCCCCAAGAATCCAGCACAATCTCCCTATCTCATGATCCTTAATTTAATCACGTAATAGGACTGCAAAGTCCCTGTTATCTTATAAAGTAACATTCTTAGGTTCCAGGAATTAGAAGCTGGATCTCCTAAACAATCATTGCTGTTGTTATGTGCCATGGAGTCGGTTCCGACTCATAGCGACCCTGTACAGGGTTTCCGAGGCTGTAAATCTTTATGGGAGCAGAAAGCCTCATCTTTCTCCTGTGGAGCTGGTAGTTTCTAACTCCTGATCTTGTGGTTCGTGGCCCTATTCGTAACCACTACGCTAAGAGAGCAATCATAAGTTGTTTTAAAAATGCAGTCTGAAGTAGCATCAAAAACATGAAACGTTTAAGAAGAAATGTGGCAGGTTCAACCACTTTGGAAAATGGTATGGTGCTTCCTCAGAAAGCTGGAAATACAAATACCTTGTGATCCAGTAAT
>NW_006408542.1:19340636-19341413 GCF_000296735.1 Chrysochloris asiatica
TCCCGCAGAACAGCTGGTAGTTTCAAACTGTTGACCATGAGATTAGCAGCCCAACTCGTAACCACTATGCTGGGAGGTATACAAGGGCTAAATGGAATAGAGGTAGACTGTGATGTTTGTACAGCCTTGGAATAGAAAGGCTTCATGATATAGGGATTGAGACATAAGCTGAAGGGGGAAAGGAGAGGAAATAATGTTAAGATGTTTGACTGTTCACAAAAGGACAAATATTGCGTAAGACCAGTGTTGTAAAAGCTTAAGAAAATATGTTCATACAAAAAGAAAAAAAAAATTCTTTGTTGGTTACCAGGAGTGGGAAGGAGGGAACAATAAGGTACAGGTTAGGGAGAGTCACATCATAGTTTGGGTGATGGGGAGGGCAATACACAAGAAGGGCGGGGCAGTGGAAGAACAAGAAAGATAGGGGAACACTTAGGTTGGTTTGCGTGGGCTAAATGGGACAGAGGTAAATAGTGATGTATACTCAACCTTGAAACAACAGGGCTCTGTGATACAGTGATGGAGGCATAATCTGAATAGGTAAAAAGGGGAAGATAATGTTAAGGTGCTTGACTGTCTTATGGATATTGGTTTCCATTGCTTACTATTGTAAAATAGACATTTGATTGGGATAGAAAGAAATATTGGGAAACATGATTAGAGAAAACTTGTAGCAACCCTGTGCATAACAGAACAAAACACTGCCCGGTTCTGGGTCAACCTCACTATTGTTGCCACGCTTGAGTCCATTGATGCTGCCACTTTGTCAATCCATCT
>NW_006408542.1:19342768-19360410 GCF_000296735.1 Chrysochloris asiatica
TGTTTCCCACTTTTGCATTACAATCACCAGTATGTATCAATATATCTTGATTACATGCTTGATCAATATCCGACTGAAGAAGTTGGTGGATTTCTTCAATTTCATCATCACTGGCTTTAGTGGTTGGTGTATAAATTTGAGTAATAGTGATATTAACAGGTCTTCCTTGGAAGGGTATGGATATAATCCTATTACAGACAGCATTTTACATTAAGATAGATCTCAAAATGTTATTTTTTATGATGAATGCAAGGCCATTTCTTTTTAATTTGTTGTTCCCAGTATAGCAAACCATATGATTGTCAGATTCAATATGGCCAGTACTGGTCCATTTCAGCTCACTAATGCCTAGGATATCAATTTTAATATGTTCCATTTTATTTTTGACAACTTTCAATTTTCCTGTATTTATACTTTTTACATTTCATGTTCTGGTTATTAATGGATGTTTGCAGTTGTTTCCTTTATTTTGAGTTGTATCCCATCAGCAAATGAAGGTTCCAAATGTTTCCATTTGCATCAACATTGTCAACTCTACTTTGAGGAGGCAGTCCTTCTTCGGTTATATGTTGAGTGCCTTCCAACCTGAGAGGCTCATCTTCTGGTACTTTATCTGTTAATGTTCTGCTGATATTCATAATGTTTTAATTTTTGGTACTATATCTGACAATGTTCCATTGATATTCATAAGGTTTTCAGTGGTTAACCATTCAGAAGTAGTCTGTCTCTTCTTCCTAGTCTCTCTTAGTCTGGAAGCTCCATTGAAACCTGTTCACAAAGAGTGACCCTGCTGGTATTTAAAATACCAGTGGCATATCTTCCAGAATCACAGCAACATGCAAGTTACCACAGTATGACAAACTGACAGAGGAGTCAAGTCACCAAAGTGTGACAAACTGACAGAAGGGTGGTGGGTCACTGATATACACCACTCTTAATCCCATCATGGCCTTGATCTTATATAGAGGAGTTTCTCAGAGGTGTGATATGTAACACTTTTTATCTTAGAAAGGATAAAAGGAGAGAGAAGTGAGCAGAGAAGAGGGACCTACTGTCACCAAGAAAGAAGAACCAGGAGTGGAGTGTATTCTTCAGACTTGGGGCCCCGCACTGTGAAGTTCCTAGATCCAGGGAAAGATTACCACCACGACACATGGAGACCGCCGAGGGATGCTGGACCTACAGAATCTGAAAGAAACAAGGATCTTTTTCTAAAGCCAGCTTTTTAAATTTAAACTTCTATCCTCCTAAACTGTGATAGAATCAGTGTCCATTTCTTAAAGTTGTCTACTTACGGTATTTCTGTTATAACAGTATCGGATATCTAACGGAGAATTTGGTGCCTACTCTAATATATCTACAACGTGGAAGCAGTTGTGGAGCTGGGTAATGAGCAGAGGCTGGAAGTATTACGTTGCCTGATAGGCAGGTCATCAACTTGAGACCCAGATGAGAAGATATGAAGAGTATAGCCAGAGCCAATTCACAGTATTCATGAAAAGGAAATCAGTCTTCGTTATGCATGGCACAGATGTTTGAGAATTACTTGTTACTGCAGCAAAGCTGATTAATACAGAAGCCCAGTACGGCTAACAAGGGAAAACAGGAGGCAAAGGACAATGCAGAACAACAGGAGAATGAGAAAAAGGAGGCGGGATTTTTTTTATAGAGTACCTGGTATGGCACTGTAGGATAAGCACTAGACTGCTAACTGCAAGGTCAGTGGTTCAAATCCATCAGTCACTTCTCGGAAACCCTATACAGGATCATGATGAGTTGAAACCTACTTGACGGCACATAATAGCAACAACATTGGTACTTAGAATTGCATCAGTGTCTGTCAGAAATGTACAACGAAGTCTAGTATATGCATGCTGCCCTCCAGATATGTACTGTTCAGAGGTTTAAAATCTAGTTGGAGTGGAGACATGGATAAATACGAGGGCAGAGGCACAGAAAAAGCCAAACTGAGGGCCAACTATACTCCAGACCCAAGGCTGTAGTAATACCAGATGTAGAGGGAGAACTGTGAGCTGACTAGAGAGATTTTAAGGAATTGAGTTGAGTCTGAAAGGACACAGAACACTGAAATGTTCAAGAGAAGAGATGACGCCACTGTAGGCTGAAGCAACAGACAAATCACAAGAGCTGAGGAAACCATGAGGTATGAGGCATGGCCAGGGAAGACCTTCTCAGCTTGAGGAACCCATGCAGTGTCTTCCCAACAACCTGTGACTCTTGCTCAGTGTTGTGAAGTGCTCTCAGGGCCATCTTATTTTGTGATAATTGAAATCAAGATCATTATTCACAAACATGCAAATAAAACAGAATCACAGATACTCCAGAGAGAGCACCGCTGTGGGAGTAGATGGGAGCTCAGAGCAACTGCTGACCTCCCTAGATGTGAGGCAGACTGGGGTTGGGCATCTTGACCTGGGTGTGACCCAACTACCTCTACGATATGATTGGGTTTCTAGTGAGAGAACCTAGACTTTCCATTCTGGAACATCTTGGTGATTTCCTGAGAAAGTTGACTCCAGTTGTCTGAATGCAACCAGTGAGGGTTTGAAGAGGGTTTTGCAGAACTGAAATGCAAGCAGATTCTAACCTTTGTTCTTTAAGGGGAATGTTCCCCTGTGTTGTCTCTTCTGGAATTTCCCACATATATATTGACCTTTGTCAAATGGCAGTAGCCTCATAAATTTAGATTTGCCCTGACCTGCTCAAAAAAAAAGTAATTTTAGCAGTTACCAATATCCATACAGTACAATTAGATTTTTGTCTCAATGATAAAATTGGGAGTAAAAATGAAGGTAGAAATGACCCTTTGATGACATTCTTTCCAGAGGCAAATACACAAGCACAGTATATCAGTTATAAGTCTCTTGGTTTCTAAAGGACAATATTATGTTCTTAAGGGAAGCACAGGTTGTGATGGTACTGAAACTAGGGAGAATTGTCTCCCCATCCCAATGTAGGTTATTGCAGTGAATTTCACTAATTGTTGTTGTTGTTTGGTGCCCTCTAGTCAGTACTGACTCATAGCAACCCTATGCACAACAGAATGAAATACTGCCCTGTCCCACACCAACCTCACAATGGTTGCTACGCCTGAACCCATTGCTGCTGCCACTGTGCCAATCCATCTCATTGGGGGGTCTTCCTCTTTTTCTCTGACCCTCCACTTTACCAAGCATGATATCCTGCTCCAGGGACTGCTCCCTCCTGACAATATTCTGAAGTATGAGAGACAAAGTCTGTCCATCCTGACCTTCAAGGAGAACGCTGGGCTGTACTTCTTCCAATACAGATCTATTGGTTCTTTTGGCAGTCCCTGGTGCTTTCAGTATTCTCATCCAACACCATAACTCAAATGCATCAATTCTTCTACGGTCTTCCTTATTCAGTATCCAACTTTCACATGGATATGCAGTTATTGAACATATCATGGCTTGGGTCAGGTACACTTTAGTCTTCATACTGACATCTTTTGCTCTTGAACTTTAAAGAACCCTTATGCAGCAGATTTGCCTAATGCAATACGTTGTTTGATTCCTTGGCTGCTGCTTCCATGAGTGTTGATAGTTTATCTGAGCAAAATGAAGTATTTGACAACATCAATCATTTCTGCATTTATATGGATATTGTCTGTTGGTCTAATGGTGAGGATTTTTGTTTTCTTTACATTAAGATCCAACCCATACTAAAGGCTGTGGTCTTTGATCTTCATCAATAAGTATTTTAAGTCCTTTTGGCTTTCAGCAAGCAAGACTGTGTCACCTACATATCACAAGTTGTTAATGAGTCTTCCTCTTGACCTGATACCACATTTTTCTTCATATAATGCAACTTCTTGGATTATTTGCTCAGCATACAGATTGAATACGTATGGTGAAAGAATATAACCATGGTGCACACCTTTCCTAATTTTAAATCATTCTGTGTTCCTTTGTTCTGTTCGAACAACTGCCTCTTGGTTCCTCATGAGCACAATTAAATGTTCCGGAATACTCATTCACTGCAAAACTGTCCATACTTGTCATGATCCACACAATCAGAAGCCTTTGCTTAGTCAAGAAAGCACAGGTAAACATCTGTCTGGTATTCTCTGCTTTCAGGCAAGAGCCATCTGATGTCAGCAATGATATCCCTTGTTCTACATCCTCTTCTCAATCTGGCTTGAACCTCTGGAAGTTCTCTGTCAATGTATGGTTGCAGCCATTTTTGTATTATCTTAAGTAAAATTTTACTTGCATAGGATATCAACGAATTTGTCCTATGATTTCCACATTCCATTGAGTCACCTTTCTTCAGAAGGGCACAAACATGGATTTGTTCCAGTCAATTAGCCAGGTAGTTGTCTTCCAAATTTCTTGGCATAGATGAGTGAGTGCCTCCAGTCCCACATTAGTTTGTTGAAAGATTTCAATTTTTATTCCATCTATTCTCAGTGCCTTGATCTTTTCCAATGTCTTCAATACACTTTGGACTCCTTCCTTCAATATCATTGGCTTTTGGTCATATGCTACCTCTTGAAGTAGTTGATTATCAACCATTTCCTTTTGGTACAATGACTCTGTATTCCTTCCATCTTCTTTTGATGCTTTCTGCATCATTCAATATTTTACCATAGAATCCTTCCAAATTGCAAGTTGAGGCTTGAATTTTTTCTTCAGTTCCCTCAACTTGAGAAATGCTGAATGTGTTCTTCCCTTTTGGTTTCTTAACTCCAGGTCTTTGCATATTTCATTATATATTTGAATTTGTCTTCTCATGCTACCCTTTGAAATATGCTGTTCAACTCTTATACTCCTCCATTTGCTTTAGCATCTGTACCCTACAGTGCAAGTTTCAGAGTCTCATCTGATATCCATTTTGGTCTTTTCTTTCTTTCTTGTCTTCATAATGACCTTTTGCTTTCTTCCTGAATGATGTCCTTGATGTCATCTGACAACTCTTCTGGTCTTTGGTCTTTAGTGTCTAATGTATCAAGTGTCAATGCATCTTAATTGCATGTTTGATCAATTTTGGACTGAAAAGGTTGGTAGAATTCTTCAAGTTCATCATCATTGGCTTTAGTGGTTGGTGCATAAATTTGTATAAAAGTGATATTAGCTGGTTTTCCTTGTAAGCATATGGATATTATCCTATCACAGACAGTTTTGTACTTCAAGACAGATCCTGATATGCTCTTTTTGATGATGAATGCAATGCCATTCCTTTTCAATTTGTCATTCCTGGCATAGTAAATCATGTGATTGTCAGATTCAAAATGGCCAATATCAATCCACTTCAGCTCACTGATAGCTAGTATCTCAATGTTTCTGTGTTCCATTTCATTTTTGACAATTTCCAATTTTCCTAGATTTATATTTCATACATTCCATGTTCCAATTTTTAATGGATGTTTACAGCTGTTTCTATTCATTTTGAAGGTCCTGAAGATTTTACTCCATTTGCATCATCACGATCATCTCTACTTTGAGGAGGTAGCTCTTTCCCAGTCACATTTTTGAGTGCCTTCCAACATGAGAGGTTTATCTCCTGGCACTATATCTGACTATATTCTGGTGTTCTTCATCATGTTTCAGTATTCAGTATCCTGGTGCTATTCATAAGGATTTCAGTGACTAAATATTTGGGAATAGTTCATCTCTCCTTCTTCCTAGTCTGTCTTTGTCTGGAAACTCAGCTGAAACATGTCCATCATGGGTGACCCTGCTGGTATTTAAAATACCTATGGCATAACTTCCAGAATCACAGCAACATGCAAGCCACCACAGTATGACAAACTGACAAACAAGTGGTGGTTACCATCAATAATAACCCACAATTAAAATAATAGCAGGTTGCAAGAACTGGTCCTCAATATATTGTTGTTGTTGTTATGTGCCGTGGAGTCAGTTCCAACTCATAGCGACCCTGTACAGGGTTTCCAAGGCTGTAAATCTTTACAGGAGCAGAACGCCTCATCTTTCTCCTGTGGAACAGCTGGTAGTTTCGAGCTGCTGACCCTGAGGTTCACAGCCCGATTCGTAACTACTACGCTACCAGAGCTCCTTATATGCAGCCTCAATATATTGGCATATGTCAATATTCAATTGAGCAAAACAAATTCTATGAAAGATCAAGACAGTTCAGTACAAGTCTGCAGCCATTGGATGGTCTCTCTTGACCCAGAACAATACTTAAAATAGAAGTAAATAAGCAAATGGCTTATCTTTCAAACAATCCTTCATGAGCATTGTTTCTTACAAATCAGCTTTCAAAAAAAAAAATCAAGCTACAAAGTTTGAAGTTATACTATCAAGCAAAACCTTGAGGTTCAAATGATCTTTTATTTCAATGAAAGGAAGATTGATATGCTTTATGATGGTCATTAGCCAAGTGGAGAATGGGGTCAATGTCCTCATTTGCCAAGCAATGGAGTCTAGCCAGGATTAGAGTCAGCATGAAAGGCCACTGAATCCCCACCCATAATGGGCTACAAAGACCAGCTGTTTCCTTTAGGAATTAGTTTTGCATCTGTTCCAACCTGTGGCATGTCCCAAAAGCTATATGACTAGAGATCAGACACTAGCATTTTAGCCTAGAAAATGTTCAGTGCAGCCATTAATAATGGCCCTCTAAGACCAGGAGCTCTGGTAGCGTAGTGGTTATGAGTTGGGCTGCTAACCTCAGGGTCAGCAGTTCTAAACTACCTGCTATTCCATGGGAGAAAGATGAGATCTTCTGCCCCCATTAAGATCTACAGCCTTGGAAACCCTGTAAAGGGTCGTTATGAGTTGGAACTGACTCCATGGCACATCACCACCACCACCATCACCAAGACCATAAAACACTTAAATCAGCCAGAACACTTAGTATCTTAATTCCTGGTTAAAAGTTAAAAGTCATTGTATGGCATAACTAAAATGAGTCACACACAGTTAACTATACAAGTCATAAAATGAATAATAGCATGAGAAAGAAGGAGAAAGTATTATCAATTAAAATATATATGTATATATGGAAATCACTATGAATTGTTGCCTTTGAAGATAATTACTTATCCCCACAAAGTC
Organism: Chrysochloris asiatica; assembly: GCF_000296735.1. Taxonomy (NCBI): domain Eukaryota; kingdom Metazoa; phylum Chordata; class Mammalia; order Afrosoricida; family Chrysochloridae; genus Chrysochloris; species Chrysochloris asiatica. Next base: position 19,349,833 of record NW_006408542.1, read on the forward strand.
TCCTGATGATGTACAAAGCAAGTTCTAAGGAATTCTCATTTGTTTTTCTGGCCTTGCCCTATTATTCACAGTTCACTCAGTTCGCTAGTTCACCCAGTACACCCGGACGGTCTGTTTCACTTTGTCTTTCCCACACAGACATCACACTGTCATTCTAGCTTCCCAAACCACCACAGCAACTTAGACTGAACTACTCAAGTAATTCTAAGGGACCAGTCTCAACCCCAAGAAACTATGATATGATCTCCATTGGAATCCCAACCCCCACCTGCCAAGCTGGAATTATCCTTTAGGCAAGTAAAGGAACAAAATTTCTCCTTTTATTCATCTGAAGCAACTAATCTGGGACATTTATTCTGTCAAGACAATGCACCTAGTAAGTAGGAGAGTGAACTTTGATCCCAAGACTGCCTGATACCAAAGCTCAAACTCTTGCCTCACCATCATTCTGTCTCCTTATAAACACTTCATGAAAGCCATAAGCTACTCCAGTTGCTGTGCACCAGTGATGCAAGTCAGTTGTAGACTGACTTTGGCTCAATATCATATAATTCTTCTAACAATGACTATTTCCAGAAATAGAATAGTCATGGAACAATGAACATGTTTTCAAAGAAATAACTTTCCATCTGAGTTAATATAGAGGGTATCACTACTCTGGTTGAAAAGCTAAACCCAAATATCTAAAATCATTTAACAAAGACAGAAAGTCTAATTCTGAGAAATGAGGCCAAAGTTTAATTTCAGGTTCATTTCATGCCAACAAATTCACATTAAGTGCCAAACTACCAAACATAAGATACTATGTTCAGGAGCTACAAAGATGAAAATGACCTCATTCCCAACATGAAGGAAGGGTTATAATTATGCTGGCATTAAAAACCATACAGGATTTCAGAAAACAGGGATAAGAAAGAAAGAAATGCTAAAGAAAGCAGGGTACGTAAACACATGGAGGTGAAAAAGTATGAAAAACATTTTGGAATTTTGCAGATTCATCATTATTCTTTAAGATGGTATAGTATTCCATTGTGTTTATGGACTAAAGTTTGTTTATTCTTTCTTTATTGATGGGCATTTAGGTTGTTTCCATCTTTTTGCTATTGTCAATAGTGCTGTGATAGGCATGAGTGTGCATATATCTGCTTGTGTCATTGTTCTTATGTCTCTAGGATATATACCAAGTAGATGTATTGTTGGGTCATATGGTATTAGACACATGAAAACAATTACTTCACTGGACAAATGGACCACAGGAACATCAGTTACCATGGCGCTGAAGCCAGAAGAATTAGATGATTCCCAGCCACTTTATTGGAATAGAGTGAGAGAAAATGTGGAACAAAACAAAAAAAAATAAATAAGGCCGAGCTTAATGGTCAGATAGACACTGGTGGAGCCTGAGGCTATGGCCCTTGGTCACCCATCAGATCTGGAACTAACCTCATCTCCATACCTCGATTTTCAGTCAAGCAATAGATAGGTTTATAGGAGGGACTACATCACAAGTGACACAAGTACGCCATAGAATGGTTGACCACTGTTTGAGATCAAAAGCAACATTTACCCAAGAACAAAGTTCAGAAGAGTTGGGAAAGATGGAAGAATGAAAACAAGAAACACAGGGAGAAAATGGGATAAGTGATGTTACATTGAGGGGATTGCAATCATTGAAATGAAACAAAGCATTTGATTTGTTGAATGTAAAACTAATGATCTGCTCTGTAAACCTTCACCCATTTCACAATATAAAGTTATTCTTTTTAATGGTGAGATAGAGGGTATATCATGGAAAATACAGGAGGGAAAATATACAGAATGGCAAACTGAGTCCAGATTATAGAGGTCTTTGAATGTCTGAGGGATCTAGAATTTAGTTGGTTGTACTTGGAAGCAATAGACTTTAGAACAAGGGAGTAATGTGTATACAGGTGCTGCTTAAATAGATTAATCAGAATACTCAGCAAAATATTAGCAAATGGAATCCACCAATGCATACACACACAAAAAGATTATACAGTGCAACCAAATGGAATTTATTTCCAGTATACAAAGATGGTTCAACATTTGATTTCAATCACTGCAATCCACCACATTGAAAAAACACAAAAAACAAAATTCAAAGCCTAGCTCCCAATTTAATAACAAACATGAACTGAGTCAATAGGAATGCTAAGGTACCAAATGACAAGTGGGGAATTCCATTCAATGCCAGGTATCAAATCCCCTGTTCTTTGTTAGGCCATTTCAGAATAAAATTCATACTGTCAGGGGCAAGTGACTGGCATAGGAAAGGTGTTTTTAAAAAAAAAAAATCTTACTAAATGAATGAATAAAAAGCCAGAAAATAAATAAATAAATAAATAAATAACAGGTTGGAATGTCCAAGATACATCCAGACGGCAGTGAGTAGAACAAAGTTTAAAATTAACGATGGTCTTTGACTCTGCAAAACTTTGTTTAAGTGAGTTTTCTCCCTGTCAGTACCTACATGAAAACTCAGTCTTTTTCCAGAGATGGGTATTTCTGTTCCCCCAACCTTAGACAGACCACATGTCTACAGAAACCACTCTGTGGTTGGTTTGATCCCTGGTAACTTGCTATCTCTCTGACCTATCTGTGACCTGTATTTTTGGGTGAATACACTTCCTATAGCCACAGTGGGACAAGATAGCTCTTGCACCTGCTAACATATTTAGATACATATATTATCTCAACGGTCACTGCTGTCTCTTGATAACCACCACGTCACCTAGATTGCTAAAGTCAGCTTCCTCCCCAAACCACAGTGCACAAAATTCTCGTGGGAAACAAAAAGATGCCAAGGTGTCTTCTGACTTTCGTGTCTTTAGGTAAGAACCATGGTCAGAAGGATGAAGAATCCCAGGGGTCTCAGGGAAGTTATAGAGGTAAAGGATGAGAGTTGACAGAGGAGAGAGGCTTGGAAGCAGCAGAAATGGATGGGAAGACCCTGGGGATTTAAGCCCTGGTTTAGATTTAAAGCCTGTCATTAAAACTCTCTGTAATCTTATGCAGGTAGCATAACCTCACTGATCTTCAGTTTTGTCCTACAAATGCCAGGAAGTTGAAAGAAGTGATCTCGAAGAATCTTGCAGCTCTTACATTCTAGGACTACAAATAAAAGAGACCCTATTTTCTGTTCTGGGGAAAGGAGAGGCAAGTCTAACCTTTCTCTTTCACTGCTCATCTATCCATTCCCTCCTCACTTCTCTTAATAACGTAGATAAAGAATTGACTCTGTCATTCAAGAGCCATTGCCATCAAGTCGATTCAGACAGACAGCAAACCTGATAGGGTTTCAGAGACTGTAAAGTTTTACTGAAGTAGAAAGCCTCAGCCTTCTCCCGCCAAGTGGCTAGTGGGTTTAAACAACCCACCATGCAGTCAGCAGCCCAACACCTAACCCACAGTGCCACGGGGGGTCCTTCGTGAATCATTAAGGTTGGGTTGAATCAGGAGATCTGTTTTTCTGTTTCCTGCCCTCATTCTCCCACAGAGAAGAAATATTCACTAGAGGGGGAGGCTTCCTCTACCCCCCTGAGACTTCTCACTGTATTTTTTCATTAAATCCTAACCCTAAAAATTCCATGCTGTAATCCAGACATTCACAAAGTAATTTTTTGCTTACAGGAAATTGACCAAAATGGCAAAGGATTGAGAGCCCTGTCTTCTAAGAGACAAGTAGGAGTGAACATGTATAGCTGGGGAAAGAGCAGACCCAACAACAGTGTGATGACTGTCTCATCAGCCACAGCACAGACAGAAGGGAGAGGATGTTTGCTGTGGTCCAACATGATAGCACTGAGGGCTTCCAGAGGAAGTCCCATAGCGCAGATGACATTGTCATTGGAAGAATTTTCCATTAGATCATCCACTGGAAGGACCTGACTGTCTCAGGAATATTCTAGCCCAAGAACTCCATGCCTACCTTCCAGGATTCCTCAAATATTGTACACTCACAGCCAGGGCTCAGAGAGCACACTCACAGCCAGCAACAATTTGTCAGTAGCTTTTTAAACTGCTGCCAGGCCCTTTAACCAATGCATCACCAGGACTCCTTTAACACAGGGCAGTGGTGGGGTTAAAGCAAACTATAAAGTGTACAGTCAACTATATTACCATAAGTGACATCCAGGAAGGTAGGGGAACAACTAACTGTGACCCTACTCCTGTGGCTTTGAGGTTGCCCCATTTTAGGAGTCTTTGACTTAATTTTATTTTATTAAATTATTCTCCAATTTGCACCCAAAATACTCCTCTTCAAGGTATCGTTATTTTTAACATGGCAGTACTGTTTATAATAGCAAATAAACAGAAAGTCTAGCTCTCCAGTACAAAATGAGTGCTTCATTAAACTCTGGCCAGATCAAACATTGCAATATTATGCAGCCTTGAGCAACAAACATTTAAACTCCATGTTGTCATTGTTCTTGTTGGGTGTCATCGAACAGTTCCGACTTATATCGACCCTGTGCACAACAGAACGAAACATGGCCTGATCTATCACCATCCTCACAATTGTTGTTTGAGCCCGTTGTTGCTGCCACTGACTCAGTCCACCTTGCAGGAATCTTCCTCTTTGTCGCTGATCCTCAACTTGACCAAGTGTGATGTCCTTCCCTGACAATAAACCCTAAGTATGAGAGATGAAGTCTTACCACCCTCGCTTCTAAGAAGCATTCTGGGAGTACTTCTAACAAGATAGACTTATTTATTCTTCTAGCAATCTATGGTACTGTCAATATTCTTTGTCAACATCACAATTTAAATGCATTGATTCTATCCTGGACTTCCTTATTCATTACCCAACTTTCACATGCACAGGTTATTGTTGTCATTAGGTGCCCATGAGTTGGTTCTGACTCAGAGAGACCCTATGCACAACAGAATGAAACATTTCCCAGTCCTGTGTGATCTTCACAATTATTTTTATGTTTGAGCCCATTGCTGCTGCCACTGTGTCAATCCCTCTTCTTGGGGGTCTTCCTCTTTTTCACTAAACCTTCAGTTTACAAAGGCTGATGTCCTTCTCCTCTTCCTGCTGCTGCATGCCATCGAGTCGAATTGGACTCATAGTGATCTGTACAGTGTTTTGAGGTTGAAAACCTTTATAGGAGCAGAATACCTCATTTTCTCCACAGAGTGGCTAGTGGATTCAAACTGCTGACCTTATGGTTAGCAACCCAACCTGTAACCCACTATTCTATCAGGAACTAGTCTCTCCTAATAATATATTCAAAGTGTGAGAAACAAAGTCTTGCCATCTGGTTTCCAAGGCTGTACTTCTTCCAACACTAATTTGTTTGTTCTTCTAGCAGTCAGTCCATGGCACTTGAAATATTCTTCTCCAACACCAAACTCAAATGCATCAATTCTCTACACTCTACTTTGAAGAAACTTGAGTAGGTACACCTTAGTCCTCAAGCCCCAGTCCAAAAATACTTTAGGTGATCTTGTGCAGCAGAGTGGCTGAATGCAATACATTGACTGATTTCTTGACTACTGCTTCCATGAGTGTTGATTGTGGATCCAAGCGAAAGAAAATCTTTGACAGCTTTAATCTTATCTCCATTCATCATGATGCTGTGATGCTGCAAACCACAAGGTTGATAGTTCAAACCCACCAGCTGCTCCTAGGAAACCCTATATAGGGTCGCTATGAGTTGGAATTAGCTCACTGGCACTTAACAACAATAATAACAACAATTTATTGGTCCAGATGTGAGGATTTTTGTTATCTTTACATTGAGGTATAATCCATACTGAAGGCTGTGTCTTTAATCTTCATGAGTAAATATTTTATGTCCTCATCACTTCCAGCAAACAAGGTTGTATCATCTGCACATAGCAGGTTGTTAATGAGTTTTGCTCCAATCCTGATGGCACCTTCTTCCTCATATAATCCAGTTTCTCAGATTATTTGCTCTGCTTACAAAATGAATAAGTGTAATGAAAGGATACAGCCCTGGCACACATCTTTTCTTATCTTAAACTATTCAGTATGAATTTATTCTGTTCAAAATTCTGCCTCTTGTTTTATACAAAGGTTCCTCATGAGCAGTGTTCGAGAATTCTTCACAATGTTATCCATAGTTTACCATCATCCATACAGTCAAAAGCCTTTGCATAGGCAATAAAGAACAAGTAAACATTTTTCTGGTATTCTATGCTTTCAGCCAAGATCCATCTGATGTCAGCAGTAATACCCCTAGTTCTACATCCTCTTCTGATTCTGGCTTGAATTTCTGACAGTGCCCTTTCAATATACTGTTGCAACCATTTTTATATGATCTTCAGCAAAATTTTACTTGTATATGATATAAATGACATTGTTCAATGGTTTCTACATTCCATTGGGTCATCTTTCTTTGGAATGGGCACATATATGGAAGTCTTCCAAACAGTTGGTCAGGTAGCTATCGTCCAAATTTCTTAGCATAGATTCTTGAGCACCTTCAGTTCTTCATCATTTGTTGAGACATTTCAATGAGTATTCATCAATTCTGGGAGCTTCGTTTTATTCCAATATCTTCAGTGCAGCTTGAACCTTAAGTATCATCAGTTCTTGATCATATACTACCTCTTGAAATGACTGAGCCACTGACCATTTCTTTTTGGTACAGTGACTCTGTGTATTCCTTCCATCTTCTTTTTATGCTTTCCGTATCATGCAATGTTTTTCTTACTGTTGTGTTGTTAAGTGCCATCAAGTCAGTTCCAACCCATGCATATGGTTTCTGAGGAAACCTTGAAGTGAGCTTGAACCGCTGGCCTTGTGATTCAAAACGACTTTACAGTCCAGCTCATTAACCCACAGTGCCACACCAAGACTCCATTTTGCTTATAGAACCCATCAATATTTCAAGTCTAGGCTTGAATTTTTTTCTTCAGTTCTTTCAGTTTGAGAACTGTTGAGGATGTTCTTCCCCTTGGGTTTTCTAACTCCAGGTCTTTGTACATTTCATTATAATACTTGATTGTTTTCTAGAGCTGACCTTTGAAATTTTCTATTCAGCTCTTGTACCTCCTCATTTCTTCTATTCATTTTTAACTCCCCTATGCTCAAAAGCAAGTTTCAGAGTCTCTTTTGACATCCATTTTTGTGTTTTCCTTCTTTCTTGTCTTCTTAACGACCGTTTCCTTTCTTCCTGTGTGATATTCTTGTTGTCATCCCACAACTACTTTGATTTTTGGTTTTAATGTCTAATGCATCAAATCTGTTCTTGAGAAGGTCTCTAAATTCAGGTGGGATATAGTCAAGGTCATTTGTGTCTCTCATAGACTTGTTTTCATTTTCTTCAGCTTCAGACTCAACTTGCAAATGAGCAATTGATGGTTTGTTTCACAGTCCTCCCTGTACCTTGTTTTGGCTGATGATACTGAGCTTTTCCATCATCTATTCCCACAGATGTAGTCAATTTTATTTCTATGTATTCCATTTGGCTAGGGACATGTGTGTATAGTTGCTTTTTATGTTGTTTTAAATATATATTATTTGCAATTTAAAGCTAATGTTCTCCCATGTAAACTATCACATAATTCACAATACATTATATATATATTAGGATCAATGACATATTATATATATATATTATTTGCAATGAATATGTCATTGATCCTACAAAATTCTGTCATTCAATTTCCAGCATCATTTCTATCACCAAGGCCATAGTTTCTAACTACTGATACTTCCTCTTTGTTTCCAACTTTTGTATTCCAATCACCAGTATTTATCAATGCATCTTGATTGTATGTTTGATCAACTATAGACTAAAGGAGTTGGCAGAATTCTTCAATTTCATCATCGCTGCCTTTAGTGTTTAGTGCATAAATTTGAATAATAGTGGTATCAACTGGTCTTCCTTGCTTTTGTTGTTGATTTTAAGTACCATGGAGTCTTTCTTGAAGGCTTATGGATATTATCCTATCACAGACAGCATTGAACTTCAAGACAGATCATGAAATGCTCTTTCTGAAAACGAATATCATGCATGCCATTCCTCTTCAATTTGTCATTTCTGGCATCGTGAGCCATATTACTTTTGGATTTTAAATGGCTAGTACCAGTCCATTTCTGCTCACTAATGTCTAGGATATCAATATTTATGCATCCCATTTCATTTTTGGCAACTTTCTATTTTCCTAGATTCATACTTCAAACAAGGAGCTCTAGTAGCATAGTGGTTACAAGTCAGGCTGCTAACCTCAAGGTCAGCAGTTCGAGACTACCTCCCATTCCATGGGAGAAAAGATGAGGTTTTCTGCTCCCATAAAGATTTACAGCCTCAGAAACCTTATACAGGGTTGCTATGAGTCAGAATCAACTCCATGGCACACCACCATCACCATACTTCATACATTCTGCGTTCCAATTATTAATGGATGTTTACAGATGTTTCTCCTCATTTTGAGTTGTGCACCATCAGTAAATGAAGGTCTAAAAAGCTTTGGTCCATTCATGTCATTATGGTCAACCCTACTTTGAGGAGACATCTCTTCCCCAGTCATGTTTTGAGTGCCTTCCAGTTTTCTAGCACTATATCTGATTAACTATTCAGCAGTGGTCTGCCGCTTCTTCCTAGTCTGTCTTAGAATGAAAGCTCAGCTGCAACCTTGGATGACACTGCTGGTATTTAAAATTCTGGAGGCAGAGCTTCCAGCATCATGCAACACACAGCCACCACAAACTGATAAGTGGTGGAAAATCCATATCGCAACATGTAAAAATGCTAAGATATGGTGAGGGGAAAAAAACGTGTACATATTGTAGGATCATGAGCCTATAAAATATGCATGGTCTGCGCAACCAAGTTAAAAAAAAAATTCTATGACTTCCAGCAAGATGGTGGACTAGGTTAACATACTACACAGACCCTCTACAACAAAGATACAAGAGACCAGATGAAAATCCTGGAACCCTGAACTTCAGAGGAAGTCATTCACCAGTCAATCTCCCTCTCTCATGGTACCATCTTGGCATCTCCTGCCAGCAAGTACTCCATCCACCTCTCTAACCTTTCTTCTGAAGTTCAGAGTGTCAGAGTTTTCATCTGTGTCTGTTTTATTTAGTCTCTCGTATCTTTATTGTAGAGGGTCCGTATAGCATGTCTGCCTAGTCCACCATCTTGCTAGAAGTTGAAACACCTAAAATATTGTTCCTTTTTTTTTCTTTCTTATTGTAATCTACAGTTTATAGTCTGTGCCCTGCAATGTTCATATTTGGCATAGTGATTTGTATGGCTTATTATATAGATTAAGGAAGTTATCATATTACTCACTCACAAGGGATCTCAGAGGCCAGTTTCCTTCCTCTAAGACATATTTATGTGTAAATAGGGTCTGTTTTGTTAATCTGATTTTTATTGGAATTTGTGCCTATCTGGTGGTTACATGCTCAGGAGAAACAACAAAATGACAACAAATCTAGTGCTTCATTTTCTTAGCCAAAAAAAGCTGTAAATCCTTCACAACAAGAGGAGACCAGTCAGCTAGGGGATTTACACCAATATCATTATCAACCCAAAAATGCTGGTGCCTCTCCTCTCCCTCAGTTTAGCCTTCTTCTCTGAACCTAGCCTTCCTGTGGGTAGTAGTTGATGTTCTATTCCTTATTCAAAGCTTAACATAGAATAAAACTAAAACAGAAGCTTCATTAAAACACCCTGACCTTTCCAAATGCGATATCATCCATGAGATTGCGTGTAACACCTAAATCAAGCAATTTGCCATGTAAATTCTCCAGGTGTTGATATCTGGAATGTTGCTGATAGTAATATTTCTCTTTGCCAGATCTTTTATGCATATCTGAAATGCATAACAGAAAATACACGTTAGCATACATGCTAGAAAGCAATAACACCTCTTCCCTTCCTGCCTCCTGAACACCACAGGTAATTGAGCTAAAGCTCTCCTAGAAGCTCATACCTCCTGAAAGAAAGCCTGTCTCATATGTTCCCACCACACCCCAAGGTTTCCAGTGCTCCTGCTTTGTCAACAGCCAATGCCTTTTCAGTCTCTGCTTGGGCCCTGTCCCATGGTTTTGTTTTCCTATTGACACATTTCTAAGGTATTAGAAGTAAGAATTCTTCCATCTTTCCTTCACCTCTGGCTGTTGAACCTTTAGACATCAGGAAATCCATACATTTTTTTCTTCAGTGACAGAAATGGGATATACTAAGTTCTCCTAAATCAAAATTGTTTAAGATTCCAGAGAAAACTGCTCACAGGCCTTACTTTAGAGCTCCTTTGCAACCTCAGAAACCCTATACAAGGTCACTATGAGTCAACACCAACTCCATGACACGCTGCCACCACAACCACCCAGTACTTTTAAGGTACTAACAGCTTTTAAGGGTATTGTTCAATTACCATGTGTTCCTTGATTTTTCTATTTTTGGTTTCTAAATTTATAGCATTGTGAGTGGAAAAGATGCTTTGTAGTATTTTGATGTTTTTAAATGTATTTGAGTTTGCTTTGTAGCCTAATGTATGTTCTAATCTGGAGACTGTTCCATGTACACTGTAAAAGAATGTATATTGTGCTGTTGTTGGGTTGAG
>NW_006408542.1:19361490-19365247 GCF_000296735.1 Chrysochloris asiatica
AGATTGTGGAACAGACCATTAATTGCTCATATGCAAATTCAAACTGAAGCTGAAGAAAATGAAAACAAGTCCACGAGAGCCAAAATATGACCTTGAATGCATCCCACCTGAATTTAGAGATCATCTGAAGAACAGATTTGATACATTAAACACTAAAGACTGAAGACCAGAAGAGTTGTGGGAAGACATCAAGACATCAAGAATATCATACATTAAGAAGACAAGAAAAAAGGAAAAGATCAAAATGGATTTCAGAAGAGACACTGAAACTTGCTCTCCAGAGTAGAGATGCTAAAGCAAATGGAAGAAATGAGGAGGTACAAGAGCGGAACAGAAAATTTCAAAGATCAGCTCAAGAAGACAAAGTCAAATATTACAAAAAAATGTGCAAAGATCCGGAGTCAGAAAACCAAAAAGGAAGAACACACTCAGCATTTCTCAAGCTGGAAGAATTCAAGAAAAAAAATTCAAGCCTTGACTTTCATTATTGAAGGATTCTCTGGGCAAATTATTGAATGATGCAGAAAGCATCAAAAGAAGATGGAAGGAATACTCAGAGTCACTGTATCAAAAGGAAATGGTTAATGTTCAGCCATTTCAAGAGGTACCATATGATCAAGAGCCAGTGATACTCAGGGGGGAAGTCCAAAGTGCATTGAAGGAATTGGCAAAGAACAAGATATCAGGAATTGATGGAATAAAAATTGAAATCTTTCAAGAAAGTGAGGCAGCACAGGAGGCACTCACTCATCTCTGCCAAGAAATTTGGAAGACAACTATCAGGCCATCTGATTGGAAGAGATCTGTATTTGTGTCCATTCCAAAGAGAGGAGACCCAATGGAATGCGGAAATCATCAAACAATATTTTTGATATCCAATGTGAGTAAAGTTTTACTTAAAGTAATACAGAAATGGCTGCAAGCAAATATTGACAGAGAACTTGCAGAGGTTAAAGCTGGATTCAGAAGATAACATGGAATGAAGAATATCATTGCTGATGTCTGATGGCTCTTGACTGAAAGCACAGAACATCAGAAAAATGTATACCTGTGCTTTATTGACTACACAAAGAAAGGCTTTCGATTGCAGGGATCATGACAAGCTATGGGCAACACTGCAAAGTATGAGTATTCTGGAACTTAATTGTGCTCATGAGGAATCTGTACATAGACCAAAAGGCAGTTGTTCGAACAGAACATGGGAACACTGAATGGTTTATAATTAAGAAAGGTGTGAGACAGGGTTATATTCTTTCACCATACTTATTCAACCTGTATGCTGAGCAAATAATCCAAGAAGCTGGTTTATATGAAGCAAAGCATAGCATCAGGATTGGAGGAAGACTCATTAACAACCTGTTCTATGCAGATGATACAACCTTGCTTGCTGAAAGTAAAAAGGACTTAAAGTATTTACTGATGAAGATCCTTCCTTTCTTCTGTATGGATTGCATCTCAATGTAAAGAAAACAAAATTCCTCACCACTGGGCCAATAAACAACATTCTTATCAATGGAGAAAAGATTGAAGTTGTCAAGGACTTCATTCTTCTTGGATCAATTATCAACACTCATGGAAGCAGCAGTTAAGAAATTATATGATGTATTATTGCATTAGGCAAATCTACTGTACAAGACCTTTTTAAAGTATTGAAGAGCAAAGATGTCAGCTTGAAGACTAAGTAAGGTGTGCCTGACCCAAGCCATGGTATTTTCAATAATCTCATATGTATGCAAATCTGGACAGTGAATAAGGAAGGCTGTAGAAGAATTGATGTTTTTGATTTATGGTGTTGGAGGAGAATATTTAAAGTGTCATGGGCTGCCAAAAGAACCAACAGATCTATGTTGGAAGAAGTGCAGCCAGCATGCTCCCTGGAGGCCAGGAGGGCCAAACTTCGTTGTCTCTCATACTTCAGACATATTGTCAGCAGAGACCAATCACTGGAGAAGGATATCATTTTTGATAAGGTGGAGGGGTCAGAGAAAAAGAGGAAGACCCCAGCGAGATGGATTGGCCAAGTGGCAGCATCAATGGGCTCAAGCGTGGCAACAAATGTGAGGTTGGCCCAAGACCAGACAGTGCTTTGTTCTGTTGGATAGGGTCACTATGAGTCGATACTGACTCGATGGCACCTAACAACAAAATCAACAATCTTAGGTTTTGTCTGCTATTGTTGGTTCTCAATCCAAGGAGCATCCTTTAATATGTTTTGTAAAGTTGGTCTTGCTCTTACAAATTCCTTTAAGTTTTGTTTATCAGGACGTATCCTAATTTCACCATCATATTTGAGGGACAGCTTTGCTGGGCATGTGATTCTTGGTTGGCAATTTTTTCTTTCAGAGCTTTGTATATGTCATCCCATTGCCTTCTTGCCTGCATGGTTTCTGCTGAGAATGCAGAGCTTAATCTTATTGGTTCTCCTTTGTAAGCAACTTTTGTTTTTCATGAGCTGCTCTCAGGATTCTTTCCTTGTCTTTGAATTTGGAGAGTTTCATTATGATAAGTCTTGGTGATTTTCTTGTTGGATCTGTCTTGTTTGGGGTTATTCAGCTTCTTATATCTTATCTTCTCATCTTTCATAATATTAGGGAAGTTTTCCTCCAAAACTCTTCAACATATTTTTCTGTGCTTTTTATTGTCTTTTTCTGTTCTGTTTCGTTCTGGAATTCTGATCACCTATTAGTTATTCCTCTTCATGGTGACCCACATAACTCTTAGGCTTTCTTTGAATTTTTTTCATTTTTTTTTCTTCTGACCATAAAGCATACTAGTATTGAGAGATTTACCTTCAAGCTCACTACTTTGGGCTTCATTGCTGTAATCTACTCCTTTGTCCTTTAAATGTATTGTTCATTTCTGAGATCTTAGTATTAATCATCCAGATTTACAATTACAGGGTTTTTATTGTTTCAAAAAAAAATGCATTTTATTTTGTCTTTTTGTTCTTGTAGTATTTTCCTGAATTCTTCAAAAAAGTTTTCTGTGTTGTCCTTGCTTTCCTTGATCTTTCTATCAATCCTTTATAGGTAACTAAATATCATTCTTTTACAGTTAGTTGAATTTGCTTTTCTGAAACATATTTTGGATCCGCAGCTTAGTCCTTTGTTTGTGCCATTTCTCTCTTGTGTCTTCATGTGAACTAAAATTCTCTGATGTCTCTGGGACATTGTATTTATATTTATTTGTATTCATATTTAATTAATGAATGTATGTTCATGTGTTCTTATGTTCTCATTAAGTGTCTCCTGTAGGTCTAGTTGGAAGATGGATGCGTGTGCACCATTCTCCATTTGCCATTCATGCACCTCTGTTTAGGGTCGGTTAGGCTGATGTTGGCTGCTATCCATCACTGATCAGGTAGTATAGGAGCTGGCATTGGCTCTTGCCCAGTAAGTGGAATTTCAGAGAGTATAGCTGTGGTTGGGCTGTATGGACATGGCTGCTGTCTCCTGTTGAGTGGGAAAGAGGAGAATGCCACCCTCCTCCCACCCCCACCACCACACACACATCAGAAGCAAAACAGAATAAACAAACAAGCAACCAACAATGAAAAGTGAATATAATAAAGGGGAAAAATCATTTTAAAAAGGTCAGGACCAGAAAAAGTAATATAATCACTAAAAAGGGAAAATAAGGATGGGGAAATGGATCTATAAAAGAGAAAATAAAAGGAAGAAATAAACCCTTAGAAATTTTAAAGAGAGGGAAGATGAAAAAAGAGAGTTGAGAATAGCAAAGAAAGATCAAAAGGGGG
>NW_006408542.1:19365902-19397120 GCF_000296735.1 Chrysochloris asiatica
TAAATCTTTATGGGAGCAGAAAGCCTCATCTTTCTCCTGCAGAACAGCTGATAGTTTCTAACTGCTGACCTTAAGGTTCGCAGCCCAATTCGTAACCACTGCACTACCGGAGCTCCTTATAGGTTTGATAGATTTGTGAAAATTGTGTAAATACTTTGGAAGACAGTGTTGATTCATCAGACAGTTGGAGTATTTAATGATAAAATATATTACATTGTAAAGGTAGTTTGACTATTGTAGCAGAAACTCTATGGGCTCCTACAAAGGGATGCTATCAACTAGACTGACACCTGGGATTATGACATTTGCAAACTGAACATAAAACATAAAAGGTGAAGGCACAGCTAGAGTTTTCTATTTAAAATGTTAACATTAATTTTGAAGCCAAAGATATTGTTATTCAGTGCCATAGAGTCGGTTCTGACTCCTAGCAACACTGTTTAGGATTCCCAAAGCTTTACATCTTTGCTAGAAGAGAAAACCTTATCTTTCTCCCATGGATCAGCTAGTGGACTCGAAGCACCAACCTTATAGTTTGCAGTCCAATGCTAACTAATCCAATTTACCACTGGACTCCATATTAAAACCAAAGCAGACCCTGAGTAATCTGTGTGTCAGTGCTTCCTGTGTCCCTCAAGACACAAAAAAGTTTTCATTAATACAAGGAACCCCAAGTCTCCTTTAAGCAATATTTGAAAACTGTTGATGTAGGATGTGGATATTGTTGTAAGCAGCGGAGAGTCACTGATAGGTTCTTACAAGACTCATAATTAACACTTCTTCTTGTTGTTAAGTACCGTGGAATCCGTTCAGACTCATAGTGACAGGGTTTCCGAGGCTGTAAATCTTTACAGGTGCAGAACGCCTCATCTTTCTCCCGCGGAATAGCTGGTAGTTTCGAACTGCCAACTTTTAGGTTAGCAGCCCAATTCCTAACCACTACACTACTACAGCTCCTTATAATTATTGTTGTTATGTGCCATGGAGTCGGTTCCGACTCATAGCGACCCTGTGCCAGGTTTCCGAAGCTGTAAATCTTTTACCGGAACAGAAAGCCTCTTCTTTCTCCCGCGGAACAGCTGGTAATTTCAAACTGCTGACTTTGTGGTTCGCTGCCCGATTCGTAACCACTACGCTACCAGAGCTCCTTAGAGCTCCTTGTAATTACTGAATGGTAATTCTGTACAGGGAACTTTCTTTACCTGATTCACTCATTGAATTATCACAGCAACCCCCTGAGGTAGGATTCTTTTTAGACCTAGTTTCAGCAGTGTTTAAACTAAGGTCAAGCTGTGGTGAGCTAGGGTTCAAACACACTCTGTGCTTTCAATCATAATGCCACACACAATTTGATTTATGTTTTAGTTTGTTTTTTTCATTTGCTTGTTTTCATATTGATTTCCATGTATCCCAGAAACAACATAGAAGATGGATCAGTGAGAAGAAAGAGAAGCTAATTCGAAAATGGCTGCACGTGTCAAAGAGACAGGTGACAAAGACGTGAGTTATAGTTATATTCTTGTAATTGGAGGAAAGAAGACAGATTTTAGAAGACAGTTGGGAGTGGGCTTCTTGAAACACAAAATTGACAGGATTAGTGACCACTGTGTTCTGGGTGAAAAGAAACTGAGAGAGTTACTCTAGGTTAGTCCCAGGAATTGGCTGGGGGCACTGTGGGGAAATATCATAAATTGAATTGTGCTCACTCAAAACATGTGTAATTTGGCTGGGTCATAATGCTCAGTGATTTGGCAGTTAAGCAATGATGTAATTATTCCTCCATGATGTGATCTGATGTAATTTTTCTCCATTTGTGATGTGTTGCAAATTCTGACCTCTGTATGTTAATGAAGGAGCCCTGGTCTCGTATTGGGTTACGTGTTAGGCTGCTAACCACAAACTCAACAGTTCAAGTCTACCAGTCAGTCTCTCCACAGGAGAAAGATGAGGGTTTCTACTCCCATAATGATTTACAGCCTCGGAAACACAATACAGGGTCGATATGAGTCAGAACCAACCCAATGGCACAACACCACCACCACCACCACCACCACCACCCTGTGTTAATGGGACAGGGTTAGGCTATGTTAGTGAAGATTAGGTTATGTTTGTTGTATTAAGGCAGCAGGATTAGGTGGGATGAGCACCCTAACTCACGTGGTAGTCCTGATCCTGATCGGATGTAAGGGGAGTTTCCCTGAGTTATGACCAGCATCACCATTTATTTCCTAAGAGATAAAAGGAGAGAGAAGCAAGCAGAGAGGGGGAAGACCAGACTACCACCAGGAAGGAAGACCCAGGAGTAGAATTCATCCTTTGGACTTGAGGCCCCAGTACTTAGGCCAGGGAAAGATTGATGCCAACATGCATGGAGGTCTCCAAGGAACAGCAGGCCCACAGATGTTGAAAGGAGACAAGGCCCTTCTTCCTGAACTGACACAGACAGAAAGCCTTCCCCTAGAGCTGAGCCCCTGAATTCCATCTTCTAGCCTCCTGAACTGTGAGAGACAAGATTTCTGTTTGTTAAAGCTATCCACTTGTAGAATTTCTGTTATAGCAGCACTAGAGAATGAAGATCTAGAAGAAGGGAAAGGCATTATTGAATCTGAAGTGCCTTTGAAAGCAGTCAGTAAACCACCGGATGCGTGGCTCTGACCGCTAGGACAAAGATCCAAAACCTAACCAAACTCACTAACAATGAGTCAATTCTGACTCACAGCCACCCCATCTGGGGTTTCTGAGACCGTAAATCTTTATGGGAGCAGAAAGTCTCATCTCTCTCCTGAGGAGTGGCTGGTGGATTTGAACTGACCACCTTGCAGTTAGCCCACAGCACCACCTGGGCTTCTAGAACAGGGGTTAAACCTTTGAGAAGACAAAACATTTATGAGCACTCAGGATGATACTATTTATTTAATTCAGCCCATAGCTAATCTTTGACAAATGTTTTCTTTTATATTGCTTTTATTTGGTTTGTTGCTCCTTTTTACTGATCTGAATCTTCAAGGTATGAACTAAGCAGCGTTTTACAAAAAACTAAGTAGCCAACTGTGTATACAACTGCTTCAAAAGAACATGGAGGCCTTCTTACTCAGGGGAGCAAAACAGAGCATCCCCTAAACCAACTTTAGGTAATATCTGTAATGTGTACAAGAGGGTACCAAGGAGTAGTTAACATAGTACCTCCCTTCAAGGTGCTCCTAACATCGCTCTGCCCTTGATAGCCAAATCTCTGCTATCCACCTTCAGGCTAAGTGGGTCCGTGCAATATGTATTAATAAGTCCTGAAGTGTCTTTCATAATGTAGGATCTGGACTTGCCTTGAAGTTGCCAGGTTCTAGAAACTTTGTTATTTCTTTTCTTTATTTACTTGGATCATCAAAAGAAGAGAACACATAATTATTTTTCCATTGTTTGAGCAGAACCCATTACCAATGCTGAGAAGTGGTAATTGAGTTTATCAAACATAATTACTTCCACTCAACCCACCTCCACTTCAGTTTGTCTTTCTCAATAAGGGAGAATGAACTCTACCTTTCACAAAGGACTCTTGCATATTTGAATGGCTTCCCAGGAGTCTCTAAATGGAATATAATTAGACTTAATATAATTTTTTGTCATTAGTCCCAGAGGCTTTGATCCAAGATCTGTGTTATTCTGATAGAAGGAAAATAAAGTTCCACCTCAAATTAAATATTTGCCTTTGCATAGGTTTTCTGTTCATTGTACAAGTAATCTTACGTTAGTCTTTGGTTTCCAGGTGCCACTTCTGGGCTTGGCATCTTTTCCAGTTCCTTCTGTTTCCCTATCAGTTGTCAGGCCCCCAGTAGCCTGAGCAAACTCAGGTTCCATTGACAATTCCAGACCCCCAGGTCCCAGCAGGTGACACACATGGAAATCTAGCCTCTCCTTTGTTTTCCATGTGACCTTAAACTTTGAGTATGTAATATTCCTATTGACAACACAAATGGGTGGAGGAAAGTTAAAGGTCTTACCTGTTTGTTTCAGGTAATTTACCCTGCAAAAATCAGAATCTGGCCAATCTCCCATTTTTCAGCCAATATTTATTAAATATTGACTACATATGGAGTCCTGTTGTGGCACTGTAGGATAAGCACTGGAATGCTAACCACAAAGTCAATGGTTCAAACCCACCAGTCACTTCTTGGAAACCCTGTATAGGGTCACTATGAGTCAGAACTGAACACTTAACAACACTTAACAACAACAACAACCAGCAACATGTTGTTGTTGTGTGCCATCGAGTCGGTTCCGACCCATAGCGACCCTGTATAGGGTTTCCGAGGGTGTAAATCTTTACGGGAGTAGAAAGCCTCATCTTTCTCCCGCGGAGCGGCTGGTAGTTTCGAACCACTGACCTTAAGGTTCGCAGCCCGATTCGTAACCACTACGCTACCGGAGCACATTATACCTATCCTTGTTATTATTAGTGCCATTGAGTTGGTTCTGACTCATAGCAACCACGTATAGGGTTTCCAAGGAGCGGCTGGTGGGTTTGAACCACTGACCTTGTGGTTAGCACTCCAGTGCTTATCCTACAGCACCACACCAGGACTCCAAAAATATGCAGGGGGACTTCATAAAGAGGACCAAGATTACTAGGTCATTCTTCTATAGTCCTTGGACCAAACATCCTTCCTTGAGGGTTATGCCAAGCATCACTTCATCCTCTACTCCCCGTTTTCATATTCTTCAGGGATGGCTTGAACTCTCTACAACAATGTTTGAAGAGTTTATCATCTGACCTACTGACTTCTTTTCCACTCTGATTCCTGCTTTTATCTTGGGAGAATTCGGTTTCCCTTTAACTGGCATGTAACATCCCAGTCTCCAAGTCATTATCATTCTTAGCTCCAGTGACTTTCATGCCCTTTTCCACACTAGGCTGTCCACCCCTGGTTACACCTTCAGTCTTAACATGTCTTTGAAGTCTTAACCCCCATGCGCCATTCCCAGATCGCATCCTCTTATTCCTCTAGCTCTTGCTTACGTCCTATGACACCTATTCCCAGACCTTTCGTGAGCTCTTAGTTCCTGACTTTTCCTGTTTCTCCATACCTACTTTCACTCCTTCCCCACCAATGTAACCCTCCACGGTTTCACCTCCATTCTTTTCTTGTCAACCACCCCAGTTCTATCAATTCCTTGTCTTTCCATTACATCTACCCCTTAAACTCCCAGTCCTGGTTTCATCTAAAGATCCTCCTTCTGTCAGAGTTAAGGACTGCTGGACCAAACGTCAGCACAATGAATAATGATGCCCCACAGATTTATGACATCAGCCTACACCCTCATCTCTCTCAGCAACTCCCTGATTTCTCCCATTCCCTTCAGAGTCTATTCTAAATAGTTACATTTTCATTCAGTTGATGTTGATTTTTATTTTATAGAGAATATAAATACACTTCAATCTCCTGCCTCTGTCACCTCGGACTCAAAACCTGTATACATCTGCCCTCAATCTTACCTCTTCTCATAGGAAAAGGTGCCTGGATATTCTGATGATCTGAATCCAGTCTCTCTGGATTATGCAAGCATCTCACTCCACAGGCAAGTTCTTTCCCATGGGCTTCAACTTCTAGATTGCCACTGGCTCACAACTTTTTTCATAAACTCTCCTTTAATTAGCCATCCTCTCTCACTTTCACTATACAGCGCACCTTTGTTTCACAGCCAAATTTGTAGACATGTAGTCTACAGTCTATTTACACTCTCTCACTTCCAATTTACTCCTCAACATCAACAATCTGGCTTCCACTGCTCCCATGTCATAGAAAAGGCTCAGTTGGATGTCTTATAGACAACTAAAACTCAACATATCCAACACAACAAAGCTTATGATCTCCAAACTCAAACCTTCTTGATCCAAAGCCATTTTCTACCAGGTTGAGAGCAAAGCCATCCTTCTAGTTGTTCATGCCAAAAAAATTTTAAGTAATCCTTAACCCCTCTTTCTATCACATCCCTTATACCAACCTATCAGGAATTCTTTTGACACAGCTTTAAAATATATCCAGAATTCAAGCACTTCTGACTTACCTCTATTGGCACTGCCCTGACGGGATCATCATAACACCTTCCTACCAGATGTCTCTGCTGCTCCTCTGCCTTCCTAATAGTTCATTATAAACACAGTAGCCACAGTGATCCTTTTAAAGCATTCATTAGACCACATCATTCCTTAGTATAAAACTCTCCAGTAGTTTTGAGCTGAGGAATGACATGGTCTAATCCCCAAAGCCAAAGTCTTTTCAGTAGCCTATCCAATCCTGGAAGATGCCGCCACTTTTGACCTCCTTCCCTTTCTTCACTCCCGCCACACTGTCTTCCTTAATTTGCATTGACCATCCTCTCTACTTGAAATACTTTTCCCCATATATTTCTATGGTTAACTCCCTTATCACGCTCAAGTTTTTACTCAAATGTAACTCTTTGGCCACACTATTTAAAATGCCCTACACTGTCCAACATCCCTTAACCTCCCCCCCACCCCACCCCGCGATATACCGATATATTCTTCTTCCCTTTATCTATAGCACTTGTCAACTTTTATCATGCTATATAATACACTATTTATTATGATTTTTCTCTATTAGCTGACTGCTCTCACTAAAATAGAATTCTTCACTGATATATCCCCAGGTTCTACAAATCATGCCTGGAATATCATAGGAACTCAATGTTTATTTGTTGAAATGAATTAAATTGCCAAGGTCACCATCTTATTGAATATTCTAGCAATTCTGTTACTGTTGGTCATTTTATCTTCCTTGAAATTCTCTCTTCCTTTATTTTTTCTTATTTATCTCAGGCTACTCCTCCTCTATCTCTTTTAAAGTTTCTCTTCTTTCTTTTATTAATTATCCTTTCAACTCAATCCTTAGTCTTCCCTCTTTCCCAGCTTCTCATTCTCCCCGAGTAAGCTCACCCACACCCAAGATTTTAACAGCCACTTGAACTTAATGATTCCCAAAATGTATAACTCCAAACAGACTCTCTCTTTCAAGTTCCAGACCTATATAGCCAACTGAATATCAAATAATCTCAAATTCATTGTATCCACTTCCAACCTATCTGCCTCCAACCCAGACCTGTTTTGTTCCAGAGTCTCCTTTTTCAATGAGCACCATCCACCCAATTGCCCAAACCAGAAATCTTGGCTTCCTCCTACATCTCTCCTTCCCTCTCATGACTCACATCTGATCCATCACCAATCCTGACTGCCATCTCCTAATCACCTCTTACTTGGATTGCTATCACACCTTCCTCACAGCTCTCTGCTTTTAATCTCAATCCCAAACCCTTCTCTATCATGCCAGTCCTATGTTAGAATTCTCCACTGACTTCCAATCACTACAGGAATACAAGGCCTTGCAGGTCTCTGTCACTCCTCCCACTCACTGCACACACCAACAGTTCTCAGCCATTTGCAATTTTCACTGAGCATGCCATGTCTGCTGTGCCTTGGAGCCTTTGCACAAGACTTTCCCTCAGTTGGTAAAGTTCTATCCTGCCTATCTGTCTGAGAAAGATCTCATTCTTCAAAGCTCAGATCTGAGTCACCCAAGCAACCAGAAGCATTTTTTGTGTGCTCCCATCATATTTTTTTTAAGAGTCAAGTGAAAATAGGGGGAAGAGTTTGGTGCACTATAACACATCAATCAGATCTTAGTCAGTGAGGAAGGTAGAAACCAATAGTGAGACACACCATTACATCAGTGCAATGCAATACAATACAAGACAATGAGATGATGACGACTATAATGAAGCTAGCAACCTAGAAATTGAGGCTCAGAGACCCTAAGTTGACTTGGATCTAAGCATCCTAGTAAGCAAGAAATATCAATTGGGATTCAAGGACAGGAAAGAGAATCCACTTTTATGGTTTTAAGTATAAAAACTATACTGCACAGGGAACTGGGTATCTACACAATGTATCATAGGAAAGGCAGAAGCAGGCTCTAGGTTGGCCTCAGCAGTGACACAGAGCTGTCACCTCTGCCAAGATTAAGGTGGTTGAGAATCAGGAGCTCGACACACAGAATAGTTGAAATCAAGAACACACTGCCAAGTCTCCAAGCCCAGCATCAGGGAGGCACTGCCACCCCCCACCCCCAGTGGACCACGGTGCCCACAGAGCTAGTGGTTGGACTGCTGAAACATCCACACCCCTGACCACGCTGCAGGCCAGCAAGAGCCAACACAGTATGAAGCCAGCCTCTGTCTCACATCACCTCTCAGATATTGCATGAATGCCCCTATTGGTGAAGCTGGATAAATCCAGAACCCCAGGAGCAAGGTAATCTGTAATTTTTCATTTTTACCTTTCTAGCTTCTCACGTCTAGGAAGGCATGTGGAAGGGCTAGTCCTTAGGATCTCCCACACAACACTAAGAATGAACTACATTAAATGATATATGGTGGTGCAAATGGCTAATGTACTATCTGCTAACCAAAAGGTTGGAGGTTCAAGCCCACTCAGAAGTACCTTGAAAGAAAGGCTGTACTTTAAAAAAATCAGCCATTGAAAATCCTATGGAGGGAAATGGAGGTCAATGTGGAAATGGTTCTAGAATAATCCTTCTTGATTACACTTTCCAGCACCCTCAGTCTCGGTTATAAAATGTTTAGCAGCAACAAAAGGATCCAGAGGAGCCTGGTCTGAGAGGAATCTGGAGTCTTGCTCCAGCACTGCCTCTTCCCAGAGCATCAGGCCAAGGAGAGTCACCTCCAGGTGCACGAAATCAGGTCGGAAACAATCCGATGTCGTGAAGAAAGAAAAAAAAAAAAAAAATCCAGAAAGCAACAGAGGAGCTGAAGGAAAAGAAGATCAAGTTGTAATTAAGGTTCAACAATTTTCTGAAAAATCCTTCCTCTTACAGGTTTTGAAAACTCATGAAAATGCGTTAGGAAGGCAATGCAGTGAAACTACAAACCCAAGGGATATGTTCTCCAAACTTTTGAGTCTACAAAGATAAAAGTGGAAGAGGAAGAGGAAAAAATTTTTAAGGAAATTACAGACTTTAATAACAAATATGAAATAACAAAGAAAAGAGAGCTTTTGATGAAAAAAATGTCAAGATATCAGACTCAGAAAACTAGGCAAACATTTTGTAAAAGGAAATAAAGTCAATTGAACATGATACTGGCTTGTTAAATGATCTTCAAAAGCAAAAGAATGAATTAATACAAGGATTACTTACTCTCCAAAGAAAACGTTGAAGATAAAGGGAATGAATCTATTTGTACTGTCAAATACCTAGAGGCAGAAAAAATTAAAATCCATGAAAAGCCTCAAAATGATGCTGAATGCTTAAGACTTACAAAAAGAACTTGAACCTTATGAAAAAGATGACATGGGAATTAATTATGAAGCTCTCCAAACGGAAACAAAATTTTTGGAGTTGACTTTGGCACAGAAAGAAGTCCAGGAAAATAATGTGTAGAGAATTGGTCAGCCATCTGAGGCTTGATCAAGACATCTCAGGGCCCAATCAGTGTGATAGATACATAGATGGTACCCATTACAACAGATTTTTGTGTAAAATGTGTAATCCAGATGTTCAAAGATATTGTTGATAACTAGAATTCTTTTAATAGCACTCTTAAAGCATCTCTTTGGTTTTTGTTCCTACTATGTGCTGGATCTTTCATTTTGATTTTGTTTTTAAAAGAAGCGAAAGATAAAAAACAGATCTTGTGTTCCTGAACTTCTTATATCCTGTGATCCCTAAATTGATCTATACTTTGTGATCTGTATATCTCATCCTAATTGTGGCTCCCTTGGGTCAAATCAAACACACGTAGAAGAAATGCTCAGATTATTGACCCAGTTTTGTTGGTACCATTTCCAACAGAGTTACTTACTTTCATCTTAATCTTTCTCTGATCATAAGATGTCTGTTGACAGTTCTCTGGGGTCTTTATCTACAAAAGTTAGTTTAAGTCAGTTTCTCCATTTTTCTCTAAAGTATCTCTCGGTCTATAAAGTTTGACAACGCAGTCATTTTCCAGCAGTTCTCTTCTAATGCCAATGTTGTTTTCAACTAAATAAGTTATCCATGAGGGGAGATTCCTAACCCTCCTCATACCCATCGGGATTCATTTTAGCTGATGACCCAAAACACTGCAACTGGGGACAAGTTGACTGAAACTTGGAATCACCTACAATTTCCAACATCACGAATCTTTCTACAGTTAGTACTCCTGACAAGGCAGGAAGGAGGACCTTCAATCGTTTCTGAAAATGTGCTGAAACTTTTGTTGACCCTCCAAGTCCTAACTGGGGGAGGTATACAGGGAGGAGAAAAAAAAACTCATCTGAGATATAAAAGTATTTCAAAGTACTGAGATATAAAAGTATTTCAAAGTACTGAATGAGAATATTAGGGTCATGCTTTTCTTAATGGTTGTAGTCTAATTCTCTTAGGAAATGTGTGAAAATGCCTAATATTTCTTGACATTAGAGTAGAGGACTTAGATGTAATTTTTAGAACTAATCTTATTTTAACATACCTGCTTTGCGCATGCTCTCCACACTTTTTTTTTTTTTTTTTTTAATTAACAAAGTTAAACTACTTTTCTTTGGGATGTGTAGCAATTGCCATCTTCTTAAATAATTTGTGTTCTTAGAAGCGATTTCTGTTTTTATTTTTACAATACTTAAATTAATAGTGAATTATTTTTACCTCAGAAGAAAAAATTAATGGTGTCAGGGAACTGCTATCTATTTTATATGCGACTAGAAAGTGGGGAATGGTTATTAGGGTTAGTTGTGACTTCAGTTCTGCCTTATTTTCCTCCATTTACCTGTTGTTGTTTGTTGTCAAATACCATCCAGTTGGTTCTGACCCAGAGTGAGTCTTTATAGAGTTTCCAAGGAGTGACTGGTGAGCTTGAACTGCTGACCTTTCTATGCAAACAACTTTGCAGTCCAGCGCATTAACCCACAGTACCACACCAGGACTCCATTTACCTACTCACACTGAAGTTTTATGACTGTCTGTTATTATATGTGTATTATGTTATTAATATGTAGATCTTAAGTTTACACATGAAACCTCGTCTCACACACCAGTAATTTTTGGTCATTATTGGTTTTATGGCTAAAATATCAGTGTGAACGAGAGATGTCCCACTTATTTGCATTAGTAACACACCATGGTTTGCATACAAAATCAACGATTACTTATTTAAAAAAAAGAAAACAAAAGCCCTATGGAGCTCAAGTCTACTCTGACACACAAAAGAAAAAGACTACAACTGGAATGGAAAATTCCTCAAGGGGAGACTAAGTGTGTTTGTTTGTTTGTTTGTCTGTCTGTTTTAGAGCAAAGAGTTAGGAAACATTTCAGTTCCCTGGAAGGAGAAAGGAGAATAAAATTTTCCTAACATGAACTGCAGAAAAAAGTTCCTTATGTCGGGGCAGCCTGTAATGGACACTGTGATGGGCAGTGTTGTCAACATAATTTTCATAACAAATGCTATTTAGTTGTCACGGACACCTTATATATAACAGAGCTAAAACTTGCCCAATCCTATGCCGCCATCTTTACCATCTTTGATGTTTGAATCCATGTGTCGATCAACCCATTAAGGGTTTCCTTTATTTCTATTTACCCTTTACCAACCATGGTGTCTTTTTCTAGCAATAACAGATACAGAAGGAGAATTCACGTGCTGGTTCTTACAGTGACTTGATGAAAGGCATACGCTGGCATGATGTCAGGGATCCCTCTCATTCCCAAATCTGTCTTTAGTTTGCCCCACCATTAGATCAGTCACATTCAAACTGTGCTCCTCAGAAATCTGTGGTTTCTATAGGGGGACTGAGGTTGGACTGGGTGTGATGAAGGGGCTGTTGGGTAGGATTTGAGTCTCTGTTCACCTTCCAATGAGTCATCCTAAGTTCTGCTTTATCTCAATTCCACATAAAATGTCCTGGAAGAGACGGTTCAATTGTCTTCTTAAATGTGTGAAAATTACTCTTTGACCATTTCTTTTAAACAGTCTTTCTTATGACTAGCTTTTGGTAAGAGTCAACCAGAATTCTGTTCAGCTGATCAAGGCTGATCCAAAAGCTTTGACAGACTTGAGGAGACCAGTTTTGTCATTGCCTTTCCCAGATGGCAATTTTTCTCCACTATGGTTCACAGAACCCAGCTACTGGTTGAGCCCATAATACAAACCACATCACAGAACATCCTGCTAGCAAAGGAGCTTGGACATCCTCCATCCGAATACCCTCATTTTACAGATGAGAAAACTGAGGTCTGAGGGGAGGAGGGGGCTATTTAGCAGCAGAACTGGCACCTGGCCCTCTCCCCACAATCCTTCTTGTGGGCCCTTACACCTCTCTTCTCCTGCTAGGTTTATATTTAATCAATGTCTTGTCTGCATCTGCGCCCACAATGCTAGGACGCCAACCAGTTACTAAAATTAGTGATTCCAACAAAACTATAGCAAGTGAGTGTCTCCATCAATCATGCAAGCAGCAGTTTGGAAGACTAAAGGAAAGAAATGCCTCTTGTTGCCACTAGATTTTCCAAGAAATGATCACCCTCTTCATTGTTTCCTCCTTCTTAAACAGAACTCCTAGTCTCCACTCAACAAATACTGGTGGTTATCAAGTTGATTCTGACTAATAGGGACCTCATGTGTGCAGAACTGGTCCAGAGAGTTTTCATGTGACCTTTCATAAGCAAATCCCCCTGCCTTTCTTCCAAGATGCCTCTGGGTCGACTCAAACTGCCAACCTTTTAGTTAGTAGGTTGTGCCACCCAGGAACTCCTTCAAATGTGCTAAGCTGTCTACCCACTCCCAAAACAGCAACTGAGTCCTCATCTCACAGGGAGAAGCACACCACCTCTGGTAAAGCAAAGACCAGCCATGGGCACCCCTGACTCTGGCCAGGGATCTGTTGACCTAGGTCAAGGTCAGGTCTTCACGGAGAGTCAGGCCAGCCAGCTTGGTTTCTTAAAGTGGCAGCCAATGCTGAATGGAGACATGGGGTGATAAGAGGATGGGGAGTACATTCTCATGGGACAAGGAGGTCCAAGTGGTGAAGAGTTTCTGTTAAAAAAAAAAAGAAAAAAAGTGTTATCCAATCAGGGGATCTATCTCTCCTCCTTACCTGTCACCCTTATACTTCACCAATGAACATGTTCACCCCAAGTAGAATGCCCATAAAGCTGAACTTCTCTCTCCCAGTACTCATATTAGGTGGTCTTCTTTGGGCTTCCCTAGCTTCCTTGTGTCTGTTGCCCTGGCTTCCACTAGTGCCCTGGCTTCCAAGGTCTGAACCTCTGGAGCCATGCTCCCTCAGTCAGGTTCTGTTGATTCTTCCTGCATGATGGCTTTACATCTGGACCCTGGCTGCCATCTGGGTCTCACCCATCTTATCAGCCTCAGAACTTACAATGATATCCTCAAGGGTTCCCTACCCTGTGCTCTCCAACCTCCTATTATACACAAATGACCATAATAATATTCCTACTCTGCATGTCATCCTTGCTCATAATCTTGCAATGTTAACCAAAATAATCACTTCAAGGCACTCCGTAATTGGACTTTGTACCAAGTTTCCAGACTAATCCCTACATGCACTTGCACATGTATGTATACACACAGACATGCATGTGCACATACATAAGTTTTGACTGAGCCAGAATTTATATACTCTGGTGTGGTGCTGCCGGATAATGTGCTGGACCACAGGGTCGGTGGTTCAAACTCACCAGCCACTCCTCAGAAACCCTATACAGGGTCGCTATGAATAAGAACCAACTGACAACACTTAACAATAAACAACTGTTTCTTAGAAATGATCCATGGATTTCTGTCTTTGTGGCATTTTCCCACCTAACACACTGTCTCCTGTAATGTGCATATGTTTACATTCTTCTTACCCTTCAGTCCTTCCCTCGTTCTTCCACTTCTTCTTCCTGCATCTTCCAAGCTCACCGAGAGCCCTGTCCTCCTGAAGAAACACCCCATTTGTCATCTGTACTACCAACAGTAGTTTCCAGCTAGTACCCATGAACCTAAGTGCAACCTTTCATAAACGCCCAACTTTCTCATCTGGTTCAAACTCGAAGTCTGGGTCCAAGTGCTAGGTTCCTCTGTAGTGCTCACTGCAATGCATGGCCCCTTGAATATTGTTGTTGTCAGTTGCCCTTATGTTGAGCAATTACATCCATAAAGATCCAGTTCATCAAATTATAGCAATTTACACTTGCTCCCTGTATCAAACTTGTTTATCTTCATCTGGTGGAGTTCTGGTCAGCTAACCATGGAAGCTATGTCAAAAGCTATCCGCAAGTTTGGACATTTTTGCATGTCTCCCCCTACATTGTGGTGCCCTTATGTACAATATAATGAAACACTGCTTGGTTATGCCGCATCTCCCTGACCATTGGCAGATTTGAGTCCATCACTGTGGCTATTTTGTAGTCCCATTCAACCTAAGGGGACTAGTCTCTATCTCTATTGTTCAGTGTCCTGTTGTGAGCCATAGGGTTTACATTGACTAGTTTTCAAAAAGTAGCTTGCCAGGCCTTTATTCATAGTCTGTCTTACTCTAGAAGTTCCACAGAAACCTATCTACCATGCATGACCCTGGTGGTATAGCTTCCAGCATCATTGTTGTTGTTGTTAAGTGCTGTCGAGTCGGTTCCAATTCATAGCAACCTTGTATAGCGTTTCTGAAGAGTGGCTGGTGTTCGAACCACTGAACTTGTGGTTAGCAGGCCAGTGCTTATCCTACAGCACCACATCAGGGCTCCAGCATCATAGCAACATGACAAACTGGTGATAGGTGGTAGACTTTGTATATAATTGCAGACAACTTGGGATACTTTGTATTTGCCTTGGTGCCTGTGAGCATGATTTATGGAACACTTCAAAGGGCCTATGTTATATTTATAGAAGAAGAAACCATGCCTCAAAGAACTGAAAGCTGTTTCTCCCCACAGTTGTACAGCAATGGTTCATTTCAGCAATGTACCTGGTCTCCAGCCCAGCACAGTCCTCTCCCACTCTCCCTGCAGCGTCCGAGGCAGAGGAGCCAGGATATAGGGAAGAAGGATGGGGAAGAAACACTGAGGGGAAAAGAATAGGTCCTCACTCAAGATGTCACTCACTCACAGTCCAAAGACCCTGAGGAGAAGTCCTGAGTGATGGTCAGCTCCCTCCCTAGTCAGTGAGAAAAAGTAGGGCAAGCTCAGCTTGAGGAAGAATCTAGCACAGCATCCACCAAGTGATCAACCAGACCTGAGGCGGAGGAGAGAGGATGCTTCATATAAAGAACGCCATCACCATGTGGCAGCAACAAGAGAGGGCAATGTCCTGATTTCCTAGGAGGTAGGAGAACTTAGGCAGCTACCATCTTTGTGTACTTTTGGTATCGCACTGTCTTGGGGGAGTTCGACACCACTTGTCAGACCGTACCGGAAAACACAGTAGCCAGACTTTTCAAACAGGCAGCCTTTGTCCACGGCTGACACCCTGGCCCAGAGCCCAGCTCAGCTTCAGGGGAGGATTTAGGTCAGAAGAAAAATGGGGGTGGGGAGTCGGTGGTGGCTGCAGCCTTTAAAATTGCTTGTAGTGAAAGCTTAGAGAAGTGTTTCACCTCTTCCCACAGTCACACTTATGACCCCCAGGGGTCGGGGCGGGGAGTGATGGTCTTGCCTTAGTGACTTAGTGACAGGTGACTTTGAGGTAAAAATACCGGTAGGCCTCAGAACCCACAAAAGAGTTCTTTGACAAATTCCCAACATGCTGGAAATTCCCCAGGCCATTTTGTTAGGGCCATCACCTTTTTCCAGTCAGCTCCAGTCAGAGTCTTTACTGACTTCTGCTGAATGTGCTGAGGCAAAATGGATGTGGCATGACCCCTGCCTTCCAGAAACTTCCATTCAGCTGTGGAGGTTGAAGGAGGGGCCACAGAGCTAGAAATGATTCCAAAGCTTCACAAGGCAAAAACGCTTTTGTCCTAAGAGTCGTTTAGAGTTTGAGGATTGTGTTAGGCTTATATTTCATTCATCTTCCAGTGTGTCAAAAGTCTACATGAAGGCGTTTGTCAAGACCAGTCCCTTCACGACCTGCTGTTGAGTTTTTATTTAAACACATCTTTCAAAGAGTTCCTTTACACTGGGGTTAGCCAGACTGCCTGCCTTGGGAGCGAGAAATGCATTCATAAGTTTGGCATATAGTTATCAAGTTTCTGAATCTTTTACGGCAATGGGGAACTTGCTGGGGGCCTGACTCTGGCAGACTGAAGCACAATATTTTCCTGCTGTCCTCGCCTGCCATCTTCTGGAAAGAAGTAGTACTGCTGCCAGAGAGGTTCTCCTCTCAGGGACAGGCAGGCTTCTAGAGCAAACTTGAAAATCTACCAAGGAATGGCCAGGAAAACATTGCTCTTGAATGTCAAGGAACCAGACTAAAGGCAAGTAATAGGTTTTATTTTCTACAGCAAAGATGCAGTTAATCACATGCTTCTTTTTTTTTTTTTATCGTTTCAAATATATCTTGCCTCATTCAGCACTCAACATTTCATTGAGCTCCTACTGTATACCAAATGGCATGCTAGGTGCTAGGCTAGAATCAGAAAGTCCCTGCCTAAAAAACCTTGAGATCTGCATAGTCTTAGTCAGTTGACACCAAGTCAATTGGCATACCATAATGCACAAAGACAGTATTCTGCATCCTACTTTTGAAAAACTGAGGTTTTCAAAGCTCTTGAGCGAACAATCTTGTATGCTTGGTGGTGACTGCCCTGGTCTTCTTATGAGTGGCAGAGGGGGAAAAGCAGCAATGAAGAGCAACATAGGCAGAGTTTGGCCATCTTCCATAGACACCTACTGACTTTGAGATAAGAAAGAGTAGAGGACGGGTTGCCTGGTCTGAAATTTAGGGAGACATGATCTCCTGAGTCCATGGACACTGACCTAGCCACTGGAGGCTAGAGCTGAGAGTGAAGTGGCCAGTTAGTCTGAAGTAGGGGGACATGCAAGAACGCCCAAACTTGCGGATAGCTTTTGACATAGCTTCCATGGTTAGCTGACCAGAACCCCACCAGATGAAGACAAAGAAGTTTGCTACAGGGAACAAGTGTAAATTGCTATAATTTGATGAACTGGACTTTTATGGATGTAATTGCTCAAAATTACAACCAAAAGGGAAGGATTCTTCATACCAAACATCAAGCCTGCCTCCTCAGTACAGTAGGTTGATAGGGATGGGCAACTTAGACATTGGCTATCAAAGATGGAGGGCTATAGTAAAGGCATGAAGACTATAAAAGCTCTCCCTGTCCAGAGGAAAGAAGAGTGAAGACACCCGGAACCCATTAGTCCAGTGGACTAATGCACCATAGGAATCCCAGCCTCTGCAACACTGAGACCAGAAGAACCAGCTGATGCCCAGCTGCCATTACAAACTGCTCTGAAACGTATTGTATTTGGAGGTGCTAGATAAGAGTGGGAGAAAATGTGGAACAAAAATCATTTTTTAAAAAACCAAGCTTATTAGTTAGATAGAATCCCTAAAACTGTGGGCCTCAGTTACCCTTCAGGCCTGGAATTAAACTCACCCTCATGACTCAATTTTCATCCAAACAACAGACTGGTCTATATGGTGAATGATAACACTAAAAAGATACTCCTTAAAATAATCAACCATTTAAGATCAAAAAGACAGCAATTGCCCAAGGATAAAATTCAGAAGATAGGAAGAGTTAGGAAAGACGGAGGAATGGAAACAGGAAACACAGAAGGAAATAGGTTAAGTGGCGACTGCAACCAATAACGAAACAAAACGTGTATGCATTATTGAATGGAAAACAGATTTGCTCTATGAACTTTCACACAATTCACAACAAACATACACACACAAAAAGCCTAGAATTTGGAGGTATATAAACATGTGAGCAAACATTAGCATTTCCATTTGATTTGTGGCAATAAAGAGATGTACCACATACTACTAGACCCTAAAAGAGACAGCCGACTTGGGGCAAAAAGGAAAATGATCCACGGTGAATAGAGAAAGTGGCATTTGACTGATGGTGAATAGCAAAAAGTAAGGGCAAAGAAGGCTCGATTAAATCTTGTGAAATCAAAAACTCCCACCTGTTCTCTCACACGCCACAGAAATACACAGCCTTGTTACTAGAGTTCTGGTCACAGGCATCCTGGGAATTGTCTAGAGAAGTGGGAGGTGAAGAGTTGGGGGATCTTTGTCAGCTCCTTTGAGTGGGGATGTAGGACCCTTTGGCTCAGTCCATAGGTATGGGGCACTTAAGTGCTGTGGTCAATAGAAGTAAAGAATCAGACTTTGAAGTTACAAAAAGAAACTCAAAATTGAATTCCAACTTTGCTACTTGGCATTTCTAAGGCACAGTCAACTCTCTTAGGCTCGCTAAGGTGCAAGTCCTCAAAAAGAATTGGCAGCCAACACATTCGTGAGTATGGTGGAGTGTGTTATTGGTCTATGTACAGGTTTGTCGTGAGCACAATTACGTGTTCTAGAATACCCATTCTTCAAAATGTGGTGGCCACTCATGAGCTTGTCATGATCAACACAGTTAAAAGTCTTTGCATAGTCAATGAAGCACAGGTAAACATCTTTCTGGCATTCTCTGCTTTCAGCCAAGATCCATCTGATATAAGCAATGCTATTCCTCATTTCACATCCTCATCTGAATTCAGCTTGACCCTCTAGAAGTTCCCTGCCAATGTACCTTTGCAGCAGTTTTTGAACTATCTTTAGCTTAATTTTACTTGCATGTGATACAATGATACTGTCTGATGGTTTCAACATTCTGTTGGGTCACCTCTCTTTGGAAGGGGCACAAATGCGGATCTCTTCCAACCTGTCTCAGTCTGGAAGCTCAGCTGAATGAAACCTGTGACCGTGCTGGTATTTTAACATACCAGTGGCACGGCCTCCAGCATCACAGCAACACACAAGCCACCACAGTACAACAAACCAAAAGACAAGTAGTGGAATACACAGCAGGCAAAGTTGTGAAAACTTCTTAGACATTACCAAACATCTTGAGGGGATGATTTGCTGGACCTGGGGCTCAGGATCATAGTCTCAGGGGACATCATGGTCAACTGGCATAACATAGTCCACAAAGAATATGTTTTGCTCTACATTCTACTTTGGTGAGTAGTGACTGGGATCATACAAGCTCATGAGTGGCTATCTAAGGTACAACTATTGGTCTCTCTCTGTCCAGAGGTAAACACAAGTGATAAACCTGAAGACACTTAGAAACAATTAGTCCAATGGGCCAATGGACCACGTGGATATCAGTCTCCATGATCTCAGACCAGAACACCTAGATGGTATCCAGTTATGACTACCAGTTACTCTGAAAGGGATCACATTAGGAGATTCTGGATAGAGTAGGAGAAAATGTGGAAGAAAACTCAAAATCATTTTTTTTAAAAAATGACCAGGCTTATTACTGATCAGAGAGAGACTGATGGAACCCAAGACTATGAGTCCTTGCTCACCATTCAGTTCTGGAACTGAACACATTCAGCCAAGCAGAGATAGGTATACTGGGGGACAATACCACTGGTAAGAGAAAAAGAGGAAGACCCCCAACGAGATGGATCAGCCAGGTGGCATCATTGATGGCGTCAAGTGTGGCAGCGGTAGTGAGGTTGGCCCAGGATCGGACATTGTTTCGTTCTGCTATGTATGGGTCACTATGAGTTGGTTCTGACTCGATGGCACCTGACAACAACAACAACAACAACCACTGGTAAGGTGCACATACCATGGAATGGCCGACCATTCAAGATTGCAGGAGTGGCATTTGCCCAGGCACAGAGTTTAGGAAGCTGAGGACACAGGGAGGAATGGAAACATAGGACAAGGAGATGGTGATGGGTGGTGTTGCATTGTTGTTGTTGTGAAGTGCCATCGATTCCGACCCATAGCAACCCTGTATAGGGTTTCCGAGGAGCAGCTGGTGAGCTTGAACCACCGACCTTATAGTTCAAACGACTTTGCAGTCTGGCGCATTAGCCCACAGCGCCACACCAGGACTCTGGTGTTGCATTGAGGGGACTGCAATCAAGATGAAAGAAAGCATGCGATTTGTTTTCATGTAAAATTGCTAATCTGCTCTGTAAACCTTCACTCAATCAGTTCACAAGTTTTTTTTTAAGTGATTGACAGCGGTGGGGTCAGGGATCAAGTTCTTAGAGTAGATCTTCTGCCCACCTCTCAGTAGTTACCTGTCCCTAGAGGGCACCCCTGCACCTTTCCAGGTAGGATTGCCAGATCCTAGACTAGGCAGATTTATACCAAAAAAAAAAAAAAGTATTAATTATTCCTCTGACAGTAGCGTAGTGGTTACGAATCGGGCTGCGAGCCGCAAGGTCAGCAGTTCGAAACTACCAGCTGTTCCGCGGGAGAAAGATGAGGCTTTCTACTCCGGTAAAGATTTACACCCTCGGAAACCCTGTACAGGGTCGCTATGGGTCGGAACCAACTCGATGGCACTTAACAACAACAACAACCTGTAAATATAGCAGGTAAAATATACCATGAAGTGCCAGAAGACTAATGCGTTTGAGAGGAAGCACCGCCATAATGCTCCTTTGAAGTCAGAACGGTGACACTTCATCCAGTTTACTTTGGACATCATGTTTGGTAAAGGAGAAAGTCAGCAAAAGAGAGGAAGACCCTCAGTGAGGTGGACTGACACAGTGGTTATTACAACAATAGACTCAAACCCAGCGAGGGTTGTGTGGAGGGTAGAGGCCGTGGCAATACTTCATTCTGTTGGACAAGTGGTTGCTATGAGCCAGAGCCAACTCAACAGCACCAGACAGCCACCACCTCTAATTTTAGTTGCTACTGTTAGCATCTGAGTTGCTTAATCTGGCAACCC
This sequence comes from Chrysochloris asiatica, assembly GCF_000296735.1. NCBI lineage: Eukaryota > Metazoa > Chordata > Mammalia > Afrosoricida > Chrysochloridae > Chrysochloris > Chrysochloris asiatica. The sequence goes on from NW_006408542.1 coordinate 19,386,841, forward strand.
TACTTTGGAACCCACCTTAGAGGTATGCCCCAAGGTATCCAAGGGAGATAATGGTGGTGGCTCAGAGCTACTGTGGAAAGCCCTGAAAGTCACCAGGAGTTCAGGCAAACCAAGGTCAGAGACTTTCAGGCAGTTTCTGCAAGTCAGAGGTTCATTTTGACCCACCCACTGATAGTCCATGTGAGGAAGATGATCCCAGCATCACCAAAGCAGGTTCCCCAGGTGAGTTCCGCAGGAAACTAGTGCTAAGGGGGGTGGGGGGTAGGGGGGTGGGGAGACATGTACCTAATATGCAGGGAAAATGAATCAACAGTCAAACAAATTTGGGGAAATCTGCATTAAACAAAAGTACTCCGCCGGTTCTTTCGCTGCCAGATCTCTCAGACCCTTTAGTGTGCTGATGTGAATTGGAACTTTCTAGCTAGGCATAGGGGAGTGTGGTGATTCCATAGGATAAGCACTGGACTGCAAACCACAGGTCGGTGGTTTGAGTCCACCGGCCACTCTGCAGGAGAAAGATCAGGCTGTCTAGCCCTGAAAAGATTTATAGCCTCAGAAACCCTATGCAGAATCACCATGAGTTGGGAACCGACTCAATGGCACTTAACCACACAACAAGTGTGAGGTATGGGGTACAGTGTTTCCCAAACTTATTTGGCCATGGAAGCTTGATCTTCATGGTGCATTGTTGTTGTTGTTGTTAAGTACCGTGGAGTCCGTTCTGACTCATAGCAACCCTGTACAGGGTTTCTGAGGCTGCAAATCTTTATGGGAGCAGAAAGCCTCATCTTTCTCCTGTGGAACAGCTGGTAGTTTCAAACTGCTGACCATGAGATTAGCAGCTTGATTCATAATCACTGTGCTACCAGAGCTCCATCATGGTGCATTGTTGTTGTTGTTGTCAAGTGCCGTCAAGTCGATTCTGACCCATAGTGACCCTGTACAGGGTTTCCAAGAAGCAGCTGGTGAGCTTGAACCGCAAACCTTGTAGTTCAAACGGCTTTGCAGTATTGCACATTTAACCCACAGCACCACACCAGGACTCCACCATGGTGCATTAGGACTTGGGAAATGCTGCTCGAAGATTGGCATCTGGAAGGAAAACCAGGTCAAATAGGCTGCAGGTGAGACACAGGTGCTAACGGTCCTTGTAAAAGTGAGTTATGTTTGATCCTGCTAGCAACACAAAGAACACAGCAGTGACTAACCCTGGGTTCTTTAAGAGGGGCACATGTAAGTGCTTGCATTTGGGGTCCTGGTGTGACACTGCAGGGTAATGCACTGCACTGCAAGGTCGATTTGAACTGCAGGTTCTATGGCTCAAGCTCAAAGCACTTAACAACAACAATAATCCAACTATTCACTGTGAGTGTACACTCGACAGCACTTAACAACAATCCAACTATGGAGTCCTGGTGTGGCACTATAGAATAAACACTGGATTGTTAACCACTTAACAACAACAACAATTTGAGCTGGTGTGGCTTTCCTCATCTTATGGTGTAAGAGAGGTTCTAGAACACCCTCCCCAAATTCTCAGCCATCTGCTTTGTTGTTGTTGTCAGGTGCCATCAACTCGGAAACAACTCATGGTGACCCCATGCACAGCAGAACAAAACAATGTCCGATCCTGGGCCAACCTCACTACCGCTGCCACACTTGACACCATCAATGATGCCACCTGGCTGATCCATCTCGTTGGGGGTCTTCCTCTCTTTCTCTGACCCTCCACCTTACCCAGCATGACATCCTTCTCCAGTGACTGTTCTCTCCGGACAATGTGTCCAAAGTATGAGAGACGAAGCTTAGCCATCTTGGCCTCCAAGGAGCACTCTGGTTGCACTTCTTCCAAAACAGATCTATTGGTTCTTTTGGCAGTCCATGGCACTTTCAGTATTCTCCTCCAACTCCACAACTCAAAGGCCTCAATTCTTCTACGATCTTCCTTATTCACTGACCAGCTTTCGCATCCATATGAGGTTATTGAAAATACCATGGCTTGGGTCAGGCGCACCTTACTCCTCAAGCTGACATCTCTGCTTTAGCACCTAAAATTCCGTCATCTGGGTTAAGGAGCCTTAGTACTTGCTAAAATGCCAACATGCCAGGAAAGAGAGGCACGTTGAGCCACCTCAGTTACCATAAGTTGTGTGAGTCAGAGGAGTCAGTCCCTATTTGGAGTGACAGTGATAGGGGCAGCTTTGTCTTTTAGGCAGGGGAGTTAGTGAGCTTAGATGAGGAGCAGGGCCTGAGCTGTCACAGTGGGTGAGTCATGCTGGGGAATAGCAGAAAGGAAGAGATGGAAAAACTACTTTTTTCCCCCAGAATTTACCAGGGTCCGATATTACATGGAATAGTGTGGAAATGGAAGCACAGTCCTAGAATGACAGCCCCCAGGATACAGAGCTGAGTCCTAGTGTGGCGCTGTAGGCTCAGTACTGGACGGCTAAGCACAAGGTTGGCCACTCCTTGGAAGCCCTAGACAGTGTCACTATGAGTCAGAACTGACTCCATGGCACTTAACAACAATTAGTTATTGTCAAGTCTGTTCCAACTTATTGTGACCCCATGTGCCTCAGAGTATGAAAATCCTACAGAGCACAGATCTACTTTGATGTACCCAGGGTCACCGTTTCAACATAGCATTTGCACCACCAAAGGACTCCTCACACATAGCTGCAGGCTCTTAGCCCTTTCCTGAAGTCCAACCCACCTCTACAGACTCAGGTTACTCATGGTGTTGTTGCTGTTGTTGTTAAGTGGTTCTGATCCATAGCAACCCTGCACAGCGTTTCCAAGGCTGTAAATCTTCACAGGAGCAGAAGGCCTCATCGTTCTCACGCAGAACAGCTGGTAGTTCGAACTGCTGACCTTGCGGTTCACAGCCCGATTAGTAACCACTACGCTACCAGAGCTCCTTGGTGTTGTTGCTAAGCATCATCAAATTGATTCTGACTCATAGTGACCCTGTGTAGGGTAACTGAGGAGCAGCTAGTGGTTTGAATTGCCAACCTTGTGGTTATCAGTTCAATGCTTATCCTACAGCGCCACACCAGGACTGCCAGGTCACTCTGGAGGCTGTATAAATCATCCATGGGATTAATCATCCCACAGGTCAGCCTCAGGGTCAGACCTATTCTGGCAGATCCCTTGAGTTCTGGTAACTGAGCCCCACCTAGTACCCCAGTTCCAAGACCTGAGTCATGTTCCTCACCCTATTTCCTAAGCCCCTGCTTGATTCTCTGCCCTTCCCTCCACCTCTCTTAGTTTCCTACCTGTCTTCCCATGTCAGGCCCCCAGCTCCATAGCCTGACTCCCTCACGGTTCTGAAGTCCTACCCCACGCCTCAGGATAAACCCAATGGCTTGTTGTCGCAGCTTGCCAGTGTCTCTGGCTTGCCGGAAAGAGTTTCCAGGGACCAATCTCTACCTGGCCATTGGGACAGTTGTCAAGGACTCCCTGCTGGATGTCCCTGGTGCTGAGCACTCCCTTGTTCAGTCTCTTTTCCATATTTCTGTCTGAGTTCCAGATATTCCTTTTTAGTGAGCCGGTTAAGCATTAGTCTGCTAGTCTCACCGTGGGCAGTTTAAACTCACCAGTCACTTCTGGGAAGAAAGATGAGAGTGTCTGTTCCCGTAAAAATGTACAATCCCGGAAACCCAAAGGAACAGTTCTACTCGGTCCTATGATCATTCATTATGCGTTGGAATTCAACAGCAATAAGTTTTTGATTTTTGTTTTGTTTTGTTTTGGAGGGTAGCGCTCTTGGCCCAAAAGCCTCCTTGTAAGAATACGCTCTAGCCACAAGGGGGCAGTCTTGGCCAACTCACGTTTCAGAGTCACCTTGCCTGGTTGTGTGGCAGAATAGGGTGGGTGGCTCAGGGAAGTCGGAATAAGATTGTATTTTATGTAAACTCACATTACATTTTTTTTTTTTTTTAAGTTTCTCAGATGAATATTTAAGGTGGGTTTTGTTGTGGTGTTGTTTTAAGAGACCTTAACGATGTCAAGAGGGCAAGAAAGGAGAGGCAGGGGTAGTTCTTTCCCCTGTATGCTGACAGAGCACCAGGAGCTGGGAAAGTGGTTCCAAAACACCTGTTGGAGGCAAGCCCACATGTTTTAAGATAGAAGCAATAATGACAACAGTCACAGGTGAATCTCTGCATCTCTTTACGGGAGCAGAAAGCTTCATCTTTCTCCTCAGAGTGGCTGGTAGTTTCAAACTGATGACCTTGCAGTTAGCAGCCCAACGCTTAACGCACTAGGTTACCAGGACTCCGGGAAATACGGAAGTTGTTGTTGTTAAGTGTCGTCGAGTCGGTTCTGACCCATAGCGACCCTGTAGAGGGTTTCCGAGGAGCAACTAGTGAGCTTAAGCCGCCAATTTTGCAGTTCAAAACGGCTTTGCAGTCTGGCACACTGACCCACAGCACCACACCAGGTCTCTGAAATACGGAAGTTGGACCCTACAAAATTTCTCCAGCCAGGTGGCACAATGTTATGCTAGCCAGTAGAGGGCGCTGGAGCTCTATCTCAGAAGAAAGAGGCTGATTCTAGTGTTTGTTTCTCTCTGCTCAGCTGTGCTGTGGTACGTGGCCTGCGTGTGCAGCGCCTCATGGTGCTCAGCTGTGCTGTGGTACGTGGCCTGTGTGTGTAGCACCTCGTGGTGCTCCCCTCCAAAACGTTCTAGGAGGCAGCTTCCCAGCTGAGCTCTTCTCCCGAAACGTTTGGTGAGTCCAACAGCACTGCCCAGGTAGCTGAAATTCTCAGTTTTGTTTGCAGCACCTTGAGCAGCCTTGACCTGCAACACTCAGCCAACACTTACACCATCCAGGGGACTACCTGCTCCACTGAAGTCTGACTCTCAGTCTGGGAGGGGCACTGCTCCCCACTGAGTCTTAGTCTTGGAAGGGGGTCTGCCCTGAGGGGACCTGACCACTTGCCTTAAAGTCTCCTGGGCAAGCAACTTGCTTGTTCTTATAGTAATCATTTGGTCTGCCTAAATTGTTTTATATTTTTCCTGTTGGTCTTTCTTTCAAGAAGTATCTTCTGTTCTTCTAGACCACTGTTTTTAAGATATCAGACATTTGCAGAAATCTCAAGAAGTCTTGGTGTGACACTCTTAGGATAAGCACTAACTGCAAGGTCGCTTTTGAACTGCAAGGTCGGTGGTTCAAATCCACCATTCACTCCTTGGAAACCCTATACAGGGTCGCTGTGAGTCGGAACCAACTCGATGGCACTTAATGACAACAACAAAGGCAGATAGTATGGCGCTACAGGATCAACACAAGGCCAGTTGTTCAAACCCACCAGCTGCTCCTCAGAAACCCTATACAGGGACACTATGAGTTGAAGCTGACTTAACAGCACTTAACAGCAATAACGCAGAAAGAGCCAGGACTAATATTCCCCTTTTACAAATAAGGAAACAGAGGTATAGAGAATGTTACGTGACTGATCCAGGTGTAAGAGGTAGAGCCAGAACCCTAACCCAGGTGTTCTGATTCAAACCTGGTACCTTTTCCTCTATCCACAGTCCCTTCCAGACTGAATGAACAGTCTCCAGTTGGAGAAGTCAGAAGATAGCAGACAGCTGTTCTCTCTCTTTTTACCTTAACCCACCTGTAGCAATATCCTTAACCCAGTGGGGAGAGCCTACAACAGTGCAGCCCACAGCCGCCCAAGGATCACAGAAAGGCCAAAACCTCAGGTCCTGGCATCAGACGAGGTCAGTTTAAGTCTTGGCGCAGAGTCTTCATAGCTGTGTAACTACATACAGGTTAATCTCTTTGTACCTTGGTTTTCATTCCGATAAAGATAAAAATATTAACTCTTAGGGATGTTCCAAAGCATAATAAGCAAGATAATTCATGAAAAATTCCCAGTGATAAAGAGAGAGTGTGAAACAAAACTCAAAGCCATAGAAAAGACCAAGCTTACTGATCAGAAAGTGACTGAAAGAACCCAAAACTGTAGCCTTCAGACACCCTTCAGTCTGGAACGGAACTCACCCTTGTGGCCAAATTTTCAACCAAACAGTGGATAGGAACATAGGAAGGGATAACAATACTAGTGAGGTATGCTTATCACGGAGTGGTCAACCATCCAAGATCAAAAGGCCAACATTTACTTGGGGACAAGATTCAGAGAGGTTGAGAAGGAAAAACAGGAACCACAGGGAGGAAGCAGGATAACTGTTGTTGCCTGGAGGGAATTGAAGTCTTTGTGATGAAACCAAGTGTGGTGTTTGTTGGATGTAAAACTGATGATCTGCTCTGAAAACCTTCACTCATTTCACAATAGAAAATTTCAAAAACAAAAAGTCAGAAAGAGTGTTGGTGAAAGTAAAAATTGAGAGGAGACAGTAACAGAGACATGAAGTACAAATGTGTGTGCTCTGGCTTCTGGATCCCCACAGTGTTTCCACATGTGGCACAATCTCCATAAGGTCCTGTTGTTGTGCGTCCCTGTTCCTGGGTTCCCATGTAATCTGGTCTCTCTTGTTCCCTCATATGGCTTTACTACAAACCTCCCTTTTCCTGTGCTAGGTAGAGAGGGGAACTTTTCATGGCTGCTACTGGTGGCTCCAAAGGTTATCTCCCCAACTTTGTAAGATATTTCCCAAAGAACAGATTGTGATGATCTTTCCTTGGGAAAGGAGAAATGAGAGTCCCAAACTCTGTGTTGCTTTTGGAACACATGGATTTGCCTAATGAATTAATGCATTTCATGAAGGTCAGTCTGCCAGGGAAAGGGCAGGTAGAGAAGGGCAGACAGACGAAATGGAGGGGCAATTGGATTTGAATGTTCATTCGGGGCTTTGCTCATGCTGATCCTTTCCTCTATTCCAAGTGCCAGCCACCCTTCTTGTCACCTCCTTCACCAAACCTTCTCCAGCTCATCTAACCATATTAGTGCTGCCCTTCTTCACTACTATCATACTCTTATAGCAGTTTTAGATTCAAAGTGTCACTGCAGCTCTTGATCCATTGTCAAAGAAACCAAAGCCACTCAGAGAGGTGAAGCAGAGTTTCAGATTTTATTAAGCTGGCTGGCTCAGAGGAGCTAATTCCTCCAGATACTGAGCCCCAAATATAAGGCAGTGTAGACTTATATGGGGTCAAAATAAGGGAGGAGTTAGGTTGTAGACCTGTTTGAAGATAGGAGAGAACCAGAGGATTCGTTCCATTCAGTAACCTAATTCACATTCTAGTTTGACTCCTGGGCAGAGAGGATTGGTCCCACTCAGTAACCTGATTAACATTTTAGCTTGTCTCCTGGGCAGAGAGGGCAGTGAATGTTTTTACCTTTTCCTGTACATTGTACATTAGTACATTGCTTTATTGGCTCCAATTCTTCATCCTGTCCTGAATCCACAGCTTTTACCATGTCTTTACAGTGCCTGCAACTAACCGGGTAAAATATATTTCCTCATCCTTTCTCTCTAGATTCAACCCAAGGTGCCATGTCTTTGGGCCAGTCTATGTCCACAAAAAGCTCACAAGGTGACTCTTAACCTGGTGTGTTAAATTTTTACTATGGAGAATTCCAAATATCAAATCAGAGAAAACAGTAAAACATTCATGAGTGGCTATGACCAATAGGGCAGTGACGGTGTTCCACCTCTTGTGCCTCTATCATTGCCCAGCATTGCCTGTGCAGACCCAGGCTAGCCCACTGGTTCTAAGAAAGGATGAGAGGCTTGTGGAGTAGAGTTGCCACAGCCAAGCACCCTAGTTAGGCCCAGCCTGGATCAGCCAATGCCTGAGCTGAATAAATGTTTATTTTTGTAAGCACTAGACTGCTAACCACAAGGTAGGTAGTTGAAACCCACTAGCTGCTTCTCAGAAACCCTATACAAGGTTGCTATGAGTCAGAACCAACTCGATGGCAGTTAACAACAACAACCTTGACATTTTGAGCTTTGATATACAGCAAAAGCTAATACAACTACCCACAACATTTACCGTACATTTCAGGACTTGATCATTTCTAATAGCAGCTGATTATTTGGCCATTTATAATCATTGATTTGGGCAGTCTCACCTAGCTAAAATCACTAGACTTATCCAATAAAAATATAGGATGTTAAATTTGAATTTCAGATAAACAATGAATCAATTTTTATTCTAAACATATCTCATGCAGTTTTTAAATGATATTGATACAGAAAACTATCCATTTTGTATGTGAGAAACATTGTTGATACCCCAGATTCTGCTTCGGTTCCTCTTGATAACTGGAGGGTGGGTATAAACCCCCGACTAGGCCCTTACCCCATGGGTCTCCAGGGAGACAACTGGGGTGGACCGCCTTATCCCATATGAGGTCACCGATGAGTTATCACAAGTGTTTACTGATGAATGCAATCCAATTCTGTACTCATTTTAGCAAGAAATCCAATCTGTACTCATTTTAGCGAGAGTGAGGCTTTACTATTCGATTTTGCAAAATTGGGCGCCAAACCCAGAAGACAAGATGGGCAGGCGCACCGCATGGCGATTTTACAAGCGTTCTTATTTCCTGGCTCAGAATTCCTTCCCTGGTTCCTCAAAGGCTGAGTAGTATGGGGGCAAACAATCTTCCCGGATGTCGTCTATTTCCTTTTGATGGTTGCATCCTTATTTTAAAGTTTCTACTTCTCCTACAGGTCCCCTTTCCCCCTCCCCTAATTTATCCTGTTTACACATACCCCAGGTGAACAGGCTCCTGTATTTGCTATAACCTCCAACAATCTGTGCTCGGTCAATTAGCAATTTCCTGGACCTTTGTTCCCTTATTCCTGAAGATGGACTAGCTCTCACAGTATATGAAATTAAAATTTAATGGGACATCCTAAATTTATGCTGCCAAGAAGAGCAAATATCTTAATCCTTGAGTCAGGATAGACACCTTACATGACAATCATGAGATGGCTCCTGTGGTTACCACCATAATACCAGGAAAGGAATGTATGGTTTAGTTAGATTTTTTTCAGGAAGTCAGAAGGTAGACATTGAGCACTGTCGTCTCTCCAGGGACAAACCCACCCCATGTTAACAATAATGATATCTCAGTTACTGAGTCCTACTATAACCAAAACTACCGTAAGTGGATGGTTTTAAAGAACAGGAGTTTCTTGTCTCCTTTTGTTGTTTGTTGTTAGGTGCCATCACGTCAGTTCTAACTCAGAGTGACTCTGTGCACAATAGAACAAAACACTGTCCAGTCCTGTGCGATCCTCACAATCATTGTTACACTTGAGCCCAATGCTGCTGCCACTATGCTAATCCATCTTGTTTGGAGTCTTTCTCTTTTTCACTGACCTTCCATTTCACCAAGTATGATGCCCTTCTCCAGAGACTGGTCCCTCCTGGTAGTATGTCTAAAGTATGTGAAAAAAAGTCTCGCCATCCTGGCTTCTAAGGAGCATTCTGGCTGTACTTCTTCCAATACAGATCTGTTTTCTTGGCAGTCCAAAGTACCTTTGATATTCTTCTCCAACAATATAACTCAAATGCTTCTTTAGTTAGCGGAATCACCAATGCTACATGGGTTGTAACAAAGGAAGGGCTTTACTGTGCTCGCACATGGCTCAGCAGATTCGTATCCAGAGGCTTAGCCTCATTTTCACTGTGTGAGGATATTTTATAAGAAATAGGAGTGCATACATGAGTTCATTTGGGATTGGTTAGCAGGGACCACCAGCTGCATGGGGCTACCTCGGATTGGTTGGTTCAAACATATGGCGGGGAAGAATATATGAGCATACAAACGAGCCTTTACAGAAGAGGAGGAAGCAGGTGTACATTAGCTCAGGGCTCTGTTTCCTCCCAGAGGTGGGTCGGGAACACGAGATTAACCTGGGAAATTACATGAGGTTGAGGTGGTCTGTTGTTTATTTCCTGGAATGTGAACTTTGTTCCAGGAATGCGCTATGAGCCTGGGGGATATAGGGGCCAGCACCTATTTCCGCAGGCCTGACTGCCTCACTATGTATGGCCTTCCTTATTCACTTTCAAACTTGCACATACATATGAGACTATTGAATATACCATGACTTAGATCAGGCCTACCTTAGTCCTCAAACTGACATCTTTGCTCTTCAACACTTTTAGAGGTCTTGTGCAACAGAATTTGCTTAATGCCGTATGTTGTTTCATTTCTTGACTGCTGCTTCCACGAATGTTGATAGTGGATCCAAGCAAAATGAAGTCTTTGACAAGTTCAATCTTTTCTCTGTTTACCATGATGTTATTTATTGCTGTAGTGGTGAGGACTCTTTGTCTCCATTTTGT
>NW_006408542.1:19397800-19399616 GCF_000296735.1 Chrysochloris asiatica
CTGTGTGTGTATGAATGAGACGTGCCCTGGGCACAAAGCAAGTGTGGAGTCCTGATCCGCAGTTCTGTGATCACCTCATACGGCCTAAGATGGTACTGAGTCAAGGACTCGATCCAAGTCGGAGGTTTATACCGACACACCAATTGCTAAAAGGGGGGTCCAACGTTCCTGCGAGGGAAGCGGCAGGAAACAGATGAAGCGAAAATAAAAGAGAACAAGAAACCTCCAAGTATGGAAGGGGGGTTGAGCCTCTTTGTAAGAAGACACAGCCAGGTAGCTGGGATGGGAAATAATACTAGTAAAAGAATCTCTAGAGAAAATGAAACCAAGGACAATGCTAAAGTAGGATTAATGCTAAAGTATTAGAATAATCGTGCACAAACTAAAGGAAAATAGAAATCATAAATGATAAGATATTGCTGTTTCTTTTGGACACAGGAACCAATTTTTAAACTTTTGGCCTAAATTTAACTCAGATGAGGATTAGGTCTGTCAATATTTAATTGAATATGTCAATAACAAAAGTCCTATCCCTCAGAAGGAAATAGATTATGCCTTATGCTGGAGACAGGGTCCTGTTGTCCTATTTGCACTTAATACAAGAAATAACAAGGCGAAAAAAGAAAAACTTTATTTCCCATGGGACCCCCTTTTCTCTCTATCCCCACCTTACAATCCTGCCCTTCCTCCTATACCCCAGACCCTAGACTCATAACCCTGAGCTCTCCTCTTGGAAAAGTCCCCTTAGGAAGAGGAGAAATTGGGATTCATCAGTGTACCCCTAACTGGTTCAGGGGACCAAAAAAAAAGCAAATAAGAAAATATGCCAGGTTAGACCCAAAAGATCCTTTGGGCCAGGAAGTGTTAAAGCTCCATTTTGTCACTAATACTTGGCCTGATATCTGTAAAAGGACACACAAAAAAATACAAAACTGGAAAAACAGGTCTATGGAAGAAGTGTTAAAGGAAACTGAAAAGGTATATGTAAAATGGGATAAAGAAAAACAGAAACAGAAAGCCTAAATTACGTTGTCTACCTTAGGACAAGGAGCCCTAGTAGCATAATGGTTATGAATAGGTCTATGAACCTCAAGGTCACAAGTTTGAAACTACCAGCAGTTATGTGGGAAAAAAGATGAAGCTTTTTGCTCCTGTAATGATTGACAGCCTTGGAAACCCAATATAGGGTCACTATGAGTCAGAACGAGTCCACAACACACCACCACCACCACCACTTTCAGGCAGGCAACTCAAGAGTGGATAATTAACCATTGCCCCTCGGGATCCTGACCCCACAGTCAGGACAAAACAGGAGGGGAGGGGAAAACAAAAACTGCCAGAGGAGAAAACAGATACTTTAAATGTGGAAAAGTAGGACATTTTAAGAGGGAATGCCCAAAATGGAAGAAAGGAAAAGGAAAAAGTTGGGGGAGAGGGGGTGTCCGTAGAAGACAATACCTTATCCCCGTAGAAAGGAGAAACGATCTACAGCCAATACGGTAGCTCTTCAAATAGAATTCTTAAGATAAATGTAGACACAGGCTGTTTGAATTCCTTCTCAAGCATTTCCAAGGCCTGCCCTCCTTCCAGAATGGAGTCCAGGTCTACCTTTAGGTCATTTGTCTTAGACATTTTATCTTGTTTCTGGACATGTGCTGATATGGTCATCTGTTTTTGCTTCTTGGACATGTTTAGTGTTTATCTGTGGCCTTAATACTTAATTGAGTATATGTTTTGGTATTTTTTATGCTTTCTGATTGCTTCCAGGAAGATGTGATCAGGATGTGGGCTTCCCTTTTCACTCTTCTTATTGCTA
>NW_006408542.1:19402921-19406791 GCF_000296735.1 Chrysochloris asiatica
GGGGATGCGAATGCTTGGTTGGACTAGATTAAATATTCTGTTCACACTCTAAATAAGAGTGATTGTTACACCTGTGCAACAGGAAGCCCAGAAGCCCAAGTGATCCCCTTTCCACTTGGATGGTCCTCAGACTCTCAGGGCATGCACTGTATGGTTGCTCTCTTCCAGGACCCTATAGCCTGGGGCAGCGAATGCTGTAACTCCTTGTTACAACTGTTCCCTAATGTCAGGAGGTTTATGGGTCAGCCCCCAAGGACCATTAGGCCTCCAGCCTCAAATGTCAATTTCACTGCATGTCTTTCCTGACATGGAGGGAATTTGATGTTCATCAGAAACCTAATGGAATACAGTGAGTGCAAACTCTTTAAAGAGCTCCAAAATCAGTCAGCCTTAGCTGTTCCGTGAGTAGATGTCTGGTGGTATTACCTGGTGGTATTATGGGAAACAATTATTCAGGGTTTTACCGGCAAATTGTAGTGGCACCTGTGCTTTGGTGCAATTGGCCATCCCTTTCATCCTGGCATTCCATCAATCAACAACTACAGGAAACAGGCATAAAGCCAAGAGAAGTGCAGTTACTCCCCTTGACTCTTTGGATTCCCACGTTCACATAGACAGTATAGGAGTTCCCCTGAAGGGTGCCAAACAAATGCAAAACAAGAAACCAAATAGCTGCAGGGTTTGAATCTGTATTATTCTGGTGGTCAACCATAAACAAAAAGTGGACTAGATGGATTTGTAAATTATACCAGGGATGCTATAAAAGGAACAGCAGAACAATTAGGACCTACTAGTAAAATGGCCTGGGAAAACAGGTTAGACCTAGATATGATATTAGCAGAAAAGGGAGAAGTATGTGTTATGATCGAAGTCCAATGTTGTACTTTCATTCCCAATAACACAGCTCCTGATGGTACCATTACCAAAGCATTACCTTAGCTAATGAACATGCTGAAAATTCAGACATAGATGACCCCTTTTCTAATATCATGGAACAATGATTCGGGAAATGGAAAGAGCCTATGACTTCAATCCTCTAATTATCGTATTTGGCATATTAACACTAATGGGATGCTGTATGATACCCTGTATAAGAGGATTAGTTCTAAAACTCATGGAAACAGCCTTCTCCAAACAAACCCCACCCCCATACCAAAATAACCTTTTTCACCTAGAAACATATGAACACCAAAGTCAACATCTTGCAAAATTTGAAGAAAAGAATGAAGAAGTCTTTAAAAAAAAAAAAATTATAATCCTGTTATTGTATTCGGGTAACCTTTCTTTTTTTTCTTTACTTTCTGAAGTAAAGACTTTATGATCTCTTTTTCTTTGACTACTTCCTGAAGTGAGTAAAGACTTTATGATCTTTCTCTTTTTCACTGACTTCCCAAAGAAAGCAGAAACTTTATGATCTTTCTTTTCCCTTTCCTAAAATAGGTATGCACGCCTTAGAAATTTGAACTAGCCAACTGGGTAAGGGAAAAGATTGTGCGGTCAAAACCCTAGCCAATGGGGTGAGACACAGTCTTAATACTCACGTCAGGGATTAAAAACCCAAGTGGACTGCCCACTCGGTGTGCTCGCTGGCCTGTTCCTGTATGTACAGCTATGCACACACACCCTCCTGCAGGAGTAACTTTTGCTTTCCCAAAGTAATTTAGTCTCACCGAGTGTCTTTTATGAGACATCGGAATTCATTTCTAACATTGTTGGTTAGAATTTCTAATCGAGTTGGTTCGACTCATAGTGACCCTGTATAATAAGGTTTCAGAGGAGTCACTAGTGGGTTTGAACTGCCAACCTCAAAATTTGAAGTCCAGTGCTGACCCTACAGAACCACACTTAGATATTAAAATTCAGGATGTATCTATTGGGAGAGGCCATTCTTTGTCTGTTTCAGCTTCTACTAAGCTGCCAGCAATCCTTGGCATTTCTGGGCTTGTCCATGTATCTGTTGTGTGTATCTGTCCTCATATGGCATCTTCCCCTTGTGTGTTTTGGTCTATTCTGCTCCTTTATAATTCAGAAATGACTAGCTTTAGGCCCCACCTTAGTCTGGTATGAAGTAATAAACATAGCAAAAATTCTACTCCCAAACAAGGTCCTATTTATAAGTACTGGGTTAGGAATTCAGCATAACTTTGTGAGGGACACAGTTCCATCCATAATATTTAATTAGCCCATTTCAATAAGCAGTGGCTTAAATACACTATCTTATGTGGTGCTATAGGATAAGCACTGGATAACTAACCACAAGGTTGGGAGTTCAAACCCAGCAGCTGGCTGCTTCTCAGAAACCCTATACAGGATCGCTATGAGTCCGAATCAACTCAACAACAATAAATCATTATATCAACGCTGCAGTGTAGAAAGAAGAAAAAAACCTAGTACCAATGGTTCTGATTCATGTGTTATAAAGTAGAACAGTCTCAGGGGCCTTCTTTTACAAAAGCAAATCACTAGTGTTTCTTCTAAAGTGACACTGCGTAGATTTGAACCACCAACCTTTAGGTTAGTAAATAAGTACATACCGTTTGTGCTACCCAGGGACTTTAGGGAAGTGGCTAAATAATTATCCTAATTTTTAAAGTATTGTGCTGAGCATTAAAGAGGTAAAATATTCCCTAGACCACACAGCTAGAAAGAACAGTTCTTTTTCTTTCTGCAATACAGCACTGCCTCCAACTACCAAAAATGTTTTGCTGTGATTTTCACAAAACTGAAGATGGCGTAGTATATTCTCTAGCCCTTTACTACTTTTTCTGGTCCCCTTAACTCTATTCTATCCAAATAGGGCATATAAATAACCAGGGGGGGGTGTGGAGCTAATTGTAGCTCTTCCCAATGCAATTTGCATTTAAAAGAGGAACCCAAGGGAATTGATTTCAACGAATGGAATTCTAGTTTTCTAGTCCCTGGAGGAAGGAAAGGGCCTCTTAGCAGCTCTTAGTAGTAACAGCACCTCAAATGTGTCACACCCCTGTCAAAGAGACCCTAGCAGTTAGCCGAATGTGGGTTATTATGAGGTCAGGGGATTGTGATGGTGTCTGGTGAGGCCAAGTGTTAGTACCTTAAAAGATGTCCTTTGGCCCCCATCAGCAGCACGGTGGTCTCCTGAATGACAACTGAGGACAGGGAAATAATGGAAGCCCGGGGGGCAGGAGAAAGCTGCCCAACCTTCCCCAAGATCGTGCCTAGTGATCCCATTTCGGAAGCCAAGTCAAAGGCTTCTTCGGTAAGGAGGGCATCTATTCATTCAGGAGAGGAGGGGTACACTGGAGGCTTGTGATAGGTGCTGAATGCTATGAGATAACAGACTGCTGCCAAGAAAAGCAGGTATCTTGCACCCATGCCTGTAACTGGCACCCAAACTGTAGTCAGGAACCAGGTAGCCCTTCACAAGCTTGGGAAATCACTTGTTGCTGGTCTTGGTCTCTCTCATCTACCTCCCTTTCCTCCATGCATGGGACCCTGTTCCTCCCATCACCCTTTGTTGGTCTCTCAACATGTTGTTAAATGCCGTGGACTCTTTCCCACTCACAACTAGCCTAGCTAGAGCGAGCCTGTATAGGGTTTCCAAGGAGGCTGGTGAGCTTGAACCGCTGACCTTGCATTCCAACCGACCTTGTAGTCCATCCTATTAACCCACAGCACCACAGAGGCCCTGGGTGTCTTTCTTGCTATTAGCTCCCGAAAGAACCCTGTGTCTAACTGGTCTCAATGTTAGGTAGGGGGTAGGGTGATGTGAAATTAGGAAGACAGACTTCTACCTCAACTTCCAAGTGCCTCCACTTTATACCTTTAAGACACCATACCTGTGACTACATCTTTACAATTCACGATAAGCTTCCTATGTAGCTTGGGCAG
>NW_006408542.1:19406897-19414449 GCF_000296735.1 Chrysochloris asiatica
AGCCCCAGCCCCAGCCCCAGCCTCAGCCCCAGCCTCAGCCTTCTCCTGCCCAAGAAACAGATCCCTCAAAGCCAGATTCCTCCTTCAATCACCTGGAGGAGATGGAGACTTGTGAGGAAGGAGGCTGCCCAGGGCCAACGAAGCTGCTGTCCCTCAAGGCGGGCCCCACCACCAAGGGCCAGGCAGGCGATGGGCCCCAAGTCACAGAGTCGCCCCACGATCTTGGGAGCAAGCACAACATTGAAATGGAACTAGAGAAAATGCGCATGGAGTTCGAGCTCACGAGGCTCAAATATCTGCACGAGGAGAACCAGCGGCAACGACAGCATGAGGAGGTGATGGAGCAGCTGCAGCAGCAGGCGACCCCCCGCCTGGTGGGTGACACTGGCTAAGAGGCACATGGGCCTCATTCATAAAGGCCCCAGGGATGAGAGGGAGGGGAGAGGGCCTGAGACCTAGTGAGGAGGCTGGTGGAGTATGCCTGCCTGCAGTAGGAACCCACCTTACCTGCTAGCTGCAGCGCCTTGCTCTGCAGAGCCTGGAACCCAACTGAAAGGGACTCAGCGTCCATGCAGGCTGCCTCCAACCCCTTTTCCTGTGGGTCCCTCCCAGAGATGGGCTGCCTGCTGCTTTTAGAGAACTCTAGACCTTATTGGGTTAGAGCTTCCACACTGAGCTGGAAGTCCAACTCTCTTAAAAGAGTTGGCCCAGGAGAGACTCCTGAACCACTTGACCACCTCATAGCTTAAGACAGGTCTTCCAAGGCTTCCTTCTCCAGGAGATACCTCCCCAGTCTTCAACATTTTCTCATGGCTGCATTTCCACCACTCCCATTTCCTGCATCCCTTAAAATGTGATACCTTGAACTCAAATCGGAATCACAGTGCAGTCTGGCCAGTGGGTTTTGATAGAACCATTACCTCCCTTGCTCAGGGATGCATTTATTTACTCTGTTGGAGCAAATTTGCTTTATGGTCAACTAAAATTTAGACATTTTTTCACAACAACAGTTTGCCCCTAACCTGTCCTAATAAGACAATCTGCTTGAGACTAGGTAAAATGTGAAGTACTTAACTCTGTGGCTGGCTATATCATAAACACTCAATAATGGAGACTTCCTATTTAAAGCAGTGTTGTCTGAGCTTTGAAGTCAGACAGTTCTGGGTTAAAATGCTGGCTCTATATATAAACTGAATAGTGTTGGGCAAGTTACCAAGCCTTTTTGAGCCTTGGTTTGCTCATCTTCACAGTAATACCTACTTCATAGGGTTGCTGTGTTACATGGAAGAATGCTTGTAAAGCACTTTGTAATGAGCCTGGCACATTAGGTAAGAACTCAATAAATGCTAGCTATTATCATTTTTTATATACTCATACAGTTCACTTCTTGACCCAAACGCAGCAACTTACATTCATCCCTTTTCAGTTTTATTGGGATGTAATGTATTAGCTACACTTCCCAGCTCTGAATCATCCACAGTTCTGAGAAGCTTGCCTTCGGCCTTTATCCAAGTAATTGCTATAATTACTGTAGAAGATAGGACCTCAAGTAAATACCGCTAAAGCTTTCCTCACAGGTTAGCAATGTTCCATTAATCAGCACCCTTGAGTTATGCCTAATCCAGTTCATATTTCTCCACCTATCCTGAGACACACGGTCAGATGGTTTCCCAGAATTAAGATATTATAGTACCTGAAGCATTTCCCCAGTTAACTGGGTTTTGATTTGTTGTTTTGTTTTGTTTTGTTTTGTTTTAAAGAAATGGGATTGGTTTTGCATCATGGATTCTTCATGAACACATGCTAGCCTCTAACAATATCATCCTTTTTTTTCTTGTTCACAAATTACCTGTTCAATTAGATACTAAATGATTTTGCTGAGCCAACTCAAGCTTATTGAGCTGAGATTTCCAGAATCCATCTTTTTTTTCCCTCTCTCTTTTTGAAAATCTAGAAAATAATTTCTTGTCTCATAAGATTTTGGCTTATTGCCTGATATTTTGAATTCTCATAAATAAGTTCCATTTCCAAACTTGTGGTTTTTTCTCAGTCTCCGGAGATATAGTTTGTCCTAAGTTGGAGCCTGAAACTATTTAAAGCAGATACTTAGTCTAAGACCATACTTTTGGTCTGTATCTCTTATCTAGCCATATTAATTTACCACTTTTTAGTGAAAAATATTTCACTTTGCTGGATGAAATGACAATCCTTGGAAATTTTATAATGCTATCTGTTCTGACTTCTGCTTCAAAGAGACATCATGAAAAGTGTTTGAAAAGTCTAAACGATTTCATAAATGCATGTTTTGTTATTAAATTATCATGGACACTCATTAGTATTTCAGACTGAAAACATATACAGATGCAGAAATTCCATGGATCCAGAGCTGTCAGGAGTCTGTAGAGCACCTCAACTCCCATTGAAACATGGGGTTCCTTCCTCTGGACTTGAGCCTTCCTAGCTATTCATTGTAGAGAGAGGTTCACTCTAGTCAGTTTCTGCCTCCCTGGCTTTTATTTAGTTGCCTCTGTTTTATGTTGTCTCAACAATAATGTCTTCAAGACCCCAGCCTTTCATAATAGTTACAAAAGTGTTTTACTTTTGCACATTTACAAAAGATGAGGCATGACTTGATTGTAAAGCTCCCACAGACCCCTTTCTTTTTATAGATGGCTTGAAAATACTTGCAGGACTTTTTTTTTTTCCAAGCTAGTTTAGGGCATCTAGTCTCTGCCATCTGGCTGTCTACAAAAAAAAAAAAAAAGTACATTATGATTTTTTTTAAAAAAATAATTAAAAGAATAAAGCATCAGTGATGCTTTATTAACTATGGATCAACATCAACTTTTGGCTGAATTAAAAGTTGGTGCTTTCTATAGTTAGAATGGAGTCTGCTGTCCTTTATTGTATAGATTCCAGAAAGGAGCCACCTCTCAGACAGGATCAGCCAGACAACTCAAGCTGCTTTCCCCAGCACTCTGGGGGCTTAGGGAGGCCCCACCACCTGTCTCTTAACACCTGCTTTCAGGAAAAAACAAACTCTGGGCTGAAGGACTTCAGACTGGCCAAGTGTGACATGTACCAGGATCCAAAGAGTCCAATAGAGTCATTTATATCTAAAGAACTTCCTTTCACTCTGCCCACTGCCCTAAAAACTAGGTTGAATGCAGGGACAAATTACCCAGACAACACTTCCAAAACCCAAGATCTAGAAGTGAGGATGTTTGAGCCACAGAGTCACTGCCCACATATGTAACTCAGACAGGAAGGCTGGGACAAGCAGAAGGGAAAGTGTTTGCCTGTAACAAGCAGGCTCAAGAAGTGGGGGCGGGGAGGGATGAGCTCTTCCTATGTGCCAGTTACTGTATTGACATTTTTTTTCCTTATTGTCTAACTCTTCCTCCTTATGATCTTGTGAAGTGGGCACTATTCCCCTTTTACTGAGGTGAGGAAGATAACTTGCCTGAACTCATACTCAGGAAGAGATGGAGCCGAATTGAAACTCAGAACTGCCTGGCTCTCAAATCCAGAGCAGCAAAGCTCTAGTTGGTCAGCCCTACTGTCTTCTTTCCCCCTACAGTTTTCAGGAGGCCTCCAGGACCTCCTGCTCCCCCAGAACCAGTTTGCCATGTTCCTGTACTGCTTCATCTTTATACACATAATTTATGTCACCAAGGAGATGATCGTCTTTCTCTTCTCCAAGCACTATCTCTTCTGCATTGCAGCCATTTTGCTCTATTTGATTAAAACTTTGTGGCCATATTTCCAAGTGTTTTTACTCTCGCCATTGCTGGGAATCCCCATGTGAGGGTGTCACAAGGACATGACTGAAGTTAGCTACCACCTTCTATCCCTCCTCCCTTCATGGAACCTCTTTCTTTCTCTCACCCTGTGCCTCCCTCTAGTCAGAACCTGCTCATAGTAGGAAAGACCTTGCTGGAAGTCATTTAAACTTCAATGTGAAAAAAAAAGTTCAGGTCTCTTGTACTAAACTTGAGCTTTCACTGTAGACAAAGATGTTTTGTCCTAAGGATTTCCGGTTTCTGATCAGATGTGTTGGGATAGCTTGGAAGTCACCAATTCCATAGCAAAAAAAAAAGGCAGGAAAACTGAAAATTAACCAACTCTTCTGAGATCCCTCAGAGAATCGAGGTCACAGAGCATACCTGCACTCAAAAACTAGAGGCAAAGGTAGATCCAGAAAAGTCAAAGCTTACCAGAAGCAGAAACCACTGCTAACATTGGGTTCTTGTTAAGTGCCGTCAAGTCGATTCCCACCCAAAGTGACCCTGTATAGGGTTTTCAAGGAATGGCTGGTGAGCTTGAACCACCAACCTTGTGGTTCAAACCAAATTTGCACTTCAGCACATTAACCCACAACACCACACCAGGACTTACATAGGAACACTAAAAGTATAATTGACTATAATTGCTGAAGAGAGCTTGGACTAGCCTCTTCAGCAATTATAGTCAGTTGAGATGTAAAAACTCCTGGAGGCTCAGCTTTAGGGGGAGGACTCAGATTTTATGAAGTTTACATCCAAGAGTCCCACCAGAGTCTCACTGTGAATGTGTGCAAAGAAATCTCCCTCATGCTCCCAGCATGGCTGTTGTTAAGTGCCATTGAGTCGGTTCCAACTCATAGTGACCCCATGTCTAGGGTTTCCAAGGAGCAGCTGGTGGATTTGAACTGCCAACCTTGTGGTGGTTAGCAGTCCAGTTCTTGTCCTACAACGCCACAATAGGACTCCTCCAGCTTGAAGAAGGGAGAAGGAACTGTTTTGAAATAAGTCCAAGGGAGAATTGGAAACACAGGCATAACTCATTGTATTGCACTTTGTATTATTGTACTTCTCAGGTAATTTTTCTCACTTTTTTTACACATTGAAGGTTTATGACAACTCTGCATTAAACAAGTCTATTGGTGCCACTTTTCCACAGCTTGTGGTCACATTTGTTAACTCTCATAATATTTCAAATTTATTCATAATGCTATTATATACTTACTAGACTACAGTGTAACTTTTTTTTTTCATGTTTTATTGTGAATTATATGATATTTTACATGGGAGAACTTTAGTTTTATACTCATTCCACCATACATCATTTCATTGCCATGGTTCCAATCCCCTCCATGCATCATCAACCGACCAAAGGGTTTACCCTATAAACCTGCCCCCTACGCTCCCCCTCCCCCCATTCTTCAGCACACAGTCCCTCTCCCTCTCTGGATCCAAAGTCCCCAGATGCTTCATCACTCCACGTCATCATCTCTGCCTCCATCTCGTACCTCGCTGCTTCTCGGGGTAGGGTCCTGCTCTCGGCTCTTCTCCATTGATAGTCCTAGAGACCTCTGCTCCTAGACTGGAGAGTTAATCACTCCCTTCCTTGCTACAAAACGTCTACCTTTACATTTCCAACCCTCAATCAGTCCTGATAACAATCATTCACTATTGTATCACAAGAGACCCATCTGCATTTCATTTCATCAGCCCCGCCGCCTAGACAGATTGGATAGTACTCACTGGAGATTCTGCCTTCCTCCATGCCTCCTAGCTCTAGGTTCCCTCTTGAAAGCTTGTAAGCCAGTCACTTCTTGCCTTTGTAGTTCTCCCCCCCCACCCCCCATTTGGGTATCCAATATCCAAGTTGCCCATCTCTGTCTACTCTGTGGGTGGAGGGGGTGGGAATGTTTCTTGCTGTATTTGTTCTCTCTTTTGGGTTACTGCATCCATAGGTGTAGGTCAAGTTCATCAAATTGTATCAGATCACTCTTTTTTTTTTTTTTTCCTCTTCTTTCTTCTCCTGGTTGAGTTCTGATCATCCATTCATCGGGGCTGTAACTCTTATATACACTGGAAAGCCAAACAATTCATGAGACTTGCTTTAATGCGATGGTCTGGAACTAAGTCTGCAGTATCTTCAAGGTTTACCTATACTCTTGCTATAAGGTACCTGCTCGACTTACCAAATGGTAGATTCTTACTTGAAAGTGAATTTAAAATTAGTTGTATATTGAAAATTCTAGGGAAAATATTAAACATGTTTTAAAGATGTGTAATTTGTATGAGACAGCTGAGTCACATAAGAGGCTCAATTAAAACCAGAGAAGGCAAAAAAGAGTTGGGGGGAAAGGGCTAAAAGCAAAGTTTACAAATATGTTAGAAGTAATCCAACTATTCACTATGAGTCGGAACAGACTCAACAGCAGTTAACCATAAAATTATATAACCATAAAAGTCAATCCTCTAAGAAGGCTATCTTATGTGTATATGCACCTAATTGTTGTTAAGTGCCATGAAATTGGTTCTGACTCAGCAACCCTGCATAGGGTTTCCAAGGAGTGACTGGTGGGTTTGAACCTTGCGATCTAGTGCTTATCCTATCGTGCCAACAGCATCAAAATATGTGAAGCAAAAACTGATGTTACTATAAGGAGAAATAGACTATGTTATAGTTGGAGACTTCAACACTCCTCTATCAGTACTTAACAGATCCAACAGGCAGAAAAATCAGCTAAAATAGAATTGAGCTGATCAGTATAATAATCAACTGGATCTAATGGACATTTATAGACTGCATCATATAATAACAGAAGAATGCACACCTAAATATTTTTAAATATAGAAATAATAAAATATACTCTCAGACAACGTTGGAATTAAGCTAAAATTTAATAAGAGAAAGATAGCTAGGAAATCCCAAAATTCTGGGAGATTAAACATCACATCTCTAAATAATGCAGAATCACAGAGATAGTCTCTAGAAAAAATTATTTGAAAATATTTTTAACTAAATAAAAATATAACATCAAAATTTGCAGGATACCTATTTCTGAAATCTCAGTGTTAATTTTTCTGGATTCCAATTTGCTGGTTTTGTGTGGTTTCTAATTTTTCACTTATTTTGTCAGTTTTCATTCTTATAGTGTTTTCCTGAATTCATCTGCAATTCTCTTGATCTTTCTCAATCCATTGACGGTACCTAGATATCATTCTTTATAATTCCTTATCAAGTAGTTATAATGTAATTTCTTCCTAAGATCCTCTGGTTCTGTCTTGTGTTCACTTGTTTGAGCTACTCTGTCTTGTTTGTTCATCTGCACTGAAATTGTCTGTTGTCTCGGAGACATTGTGATGCTGTGTTTGTATTTAACTGATGATTCTCTGATGGTCGGTTCTTGGGCACTCACCACCTGTCTGTGTGATAGAGAATGTCTGTGCACAGTTCAGTGTTCACTGTTTTCCTGTAGTCCAGTGGAGGACAGGTTTGCCTGATGTTGGCCACTGCCTGTCAGTGGTCAGGTGGTACAGGAGCTGGTAGCGTCTGGGCCATGTGGGCACAGTGGTTGTTTCCTGTTTAGGTGGAACAAGAAGGGACAAAAATAGCAGAAAAAGAAAACATAAGCAGGAAGATTCTTTGCTGGTTGCTGGGATGTGGCTAGGGGGAGGGTGGAGGGAGGGAAGGTGGAGCACAGAATAGTTTGGGGGCTAGGGATGGGGCAATACAAAAGAAGGGGAAGGGGAATGGATGAAAAAAGCATATGGGAGAA
>NW_006408542.1:19416215-19417495 GCF_000296735.1 Chrysochloris asiatica
TAGAGAGTAAAGGGAGGACAAAAAACAGAAAAGAGAAGGGAAGGGCAAAAAGGATAAAGAAATAAGAACAAAAAGGAAAGCAGAGAAAGGAATTATTTAAAAAAAAAAAAAAAAAAGCAAGAGAAGGGAACAGAAAAAAACAAAGGAGAAAATTGGGGTAGGGGCAAGACTGAAAAAGGAGAAAACTGTAGGGGACAGCGGTCGGTACCCTTCGCTAGCCAAGGAGCTCATGGGGCTGGGGGAATAGGGAAGCAGGTAGGATGTCCAGTCCTAGATGAAGTTCCTGTGGGCCTAGATGGTGTCTAGGGTCAGGCCACTTGATCCAGAAGAAATTCATGCCAGCTTAGAGTGTGGCTGAGGTCAGAGTACTTGTTCCTGGAAGGAGCTTTCAGACTCCAAGGACTGTGGCAGGGTGGCTTGTTATGACAGTCTTGCCTAACCAGGGGTGACTGGGGGCCCAACACTGATCTGATATGATGGAGTTTACCCACCTCCAGATGGAGAGGTGCTGTAACTAGTATCCAATCCATGAGCCTGTGATTCCAACCTCAGGCAGAATGGGGCTGTGCAGAAGAGGGGGTGTCACCAGCTGCAGGGTAGTTGAGGGTTGGGGATGGTCATGCTTCTAGTCACCAGGAGAGTCAGGGGACCAAGGAAGGATCTCTTCTGTTCTCACTTCCAGTCACTAGAGTATTTGTGCTGTCAGGCTTCTATCTCCGTGGAATGATGCTTACAAAAGTTCGAGATGGCCATGGTTACAATCCACCTATCTGTCTCCTCTCTCAGGACTTTTGCTCAGCGTCTCCTGGTTGGTGTTCAATCCACTTCTCTAGCCTTTCCTCTGAAGCTCAAGTATCCCAGGATTATCACTTCCATGACACATGTACAGCACTGAATGCTATAATATTAGAAAAGAAAAAAGATTGGATGACAGCAATCTAAGCTTCTACCTTAAGAAATTGTAAAAAGAGCAAATAAATTCCAAAGTAAGCACTAGAAAAGAATTATATAGCGCAACCAAATAGAATCTATCCCAAGTATGAAAGATTGGGGTAACATTTTAAAAGCATTGGGAGAAAGATGAGGCGTTCTGCTCCCATAGAGATTTACAGCCTCGGAAACCCTGTACAGGGTCGCTATGAGTCAGAACCAACTCCACGGAACATAACAACAACAACAACAACAATGTAAATTGATTACATTAACAGACTAAAACAAATCATATGATTATATCAATAGATTTTAAAACATTTGACAAAATCCGACACCCATTAGAATTT
>NW_006408542.1:19420740-19456709 GCF_000296735.1 Chrysochloris asiatica
GGATGTTTACAGCTGTTTCTCTTCATTTTGAGTTGTACCCCATCAACAAAGTCCCACGGACTTTTCTCCCACAGGCTTTACTCCATTCGCGTCATCATGGTCAAGTCTACTTTGAGGAGGCAGCTCTTCCTCAATTGCATTTTGAGTGCCTTCCAACCTAAGGGGCTCATTTTCTGGCTTTCTATCTGACAGTGTTTCTCTGCTATTCATAAGGTTTTTAGTGGCTGAATATTCAGAAGTAGTTCGTCACTCCTTTTTCCTAGTCTGTGTTTATCTGGAAGCTCATCTGAAACCTGTCCACCATGTATGACCCTTCTGGTATTGAAAATACCAGTGGCATAGCTTTCAGAATCACAGCAACTCACAAGCCAGTACAGTATGACAAACTGACAGACGAGTGGTTTTCCTTTATACCAACAATGAATAATTGGAATTTGAAATTAAAAGCACAATACCGTATACATTGTTGTTAAGTGCTGTCAAGCCAGTTCTGACTCATAGTGACCCTGTATAGGGTTTCTGAGGAGCGACTGGTGAGTTTGAACCGCTGATCATGTGGTTCAAACCAACTTTGCTGTAAAGTGTTTTTCCCACAGTGCCAATCCAGGAAGGACTCCGACATATACATTGTTGTTAAGTGCTATTGAGTCAGTTCTGACTTACAGCAACCCTATATATTTTCCTTGGCTGGTAAGCTTGAGCCGCCAAACTTGCGATTCAGACTTTGCAGTCCAGCACATTAACCCACAGCACCACACCAGGACTCCAACATACACACTGTTGTTGTTAAGTGTCATTGATTGATTCCAACCCATAGCGACCTGTATAGGGCTTCCAAGGAGCAGCTGGTGAGCTTAAACCACCAACTTTTGCAGTTCAAATGACTTTGCAGTCCAGTGCATTAACTCACAGCACCTCACCAGGACTCCAACATATGCATTAGCACCATAAAAAAAAAAAAAGGAAATAGGTATAAATTTAACTATATGCAAAGTATAATGAAAACTACAAAATTATGAGGAAAGGTCAAAGAAGCTCTAAGTAAGTGGGGATATAGTTCATGTTTAGAATTGTTAAGTGCTGTTGAGTCGGTTCCAATCTCATCATGCCCAGTATAGAGTTTCTGAGGCTATAAATCTTAGCAGGAACAGAAAGCCTCATCTTTCACCTGCAGAGCAGTTGGTGGGTTTGAACCACCAATCTTATGGTTTGCAGTTGAGTGCTTAGCCTATGTGGAGCCACATGCTGTTCATGGATAGAAAGACTTATCAAGATGTTAGTTATGCCCAACTTGGTCTGTAGATTCAATGCAGCTCCACGCAGAATCCCAGCAGGTTATCTATTTAACTTTTTATTGTGAAATGAGTGAAGGTTAACAGACAAGATCATTAGCTTTCCACTCAACAAGATAAACACTTTGTTTCATCTCAGTGTTTACAATTCCCTTCTTGAAACATCCTACTTCCAATGGCTTCCCTTTTGCATTTTATATTGTGCAACTGAACAAATAATGCACTAGGCCACAAGGTCGGTTTGAAGTAAAAATATTTGATATACATATACCAAACAAAAAAACGTTCATTTAAATGTCTTAAGGGCATATTCCGCAAGCTAGCCTCCTGCTAGAAGGCACACAGCTTTACTCAGTCCATGGGCCTAGAGCCCAAAGTTGCTCTCTCCATGCCACCACCTCTGCCACCATCTCTGCCGTCACTGCTTTTCTAGGTAGAGATCTCACACTCCACTCATGTCCTTCCTTCTTGATGGTCCTGGGATCGTCTATTCCTGAAATGAAAGATTAAGCTACTCCCCCTTTTAGTTACACATCTTCTATAATTACAGTAGTGACCATTACAATCCTGCTAATAATTACAATTGAATCATAAAATCCTATTACCAGCATCCCCTATCCCCTTTCTTTAGACCCTTCTGTAAAAGAGGAAAACTATTCAGTGGGGATTCTACCTTACCCCTCCCTCCCCACTTATTCTGAAACTAAGCACACTGTCACCACATGGAGCAGCTGCGGGTTCAAATCCCTGACTTTTAAATTAGCAGTCCAACACTTAACCACTGTGCCACCAGGGGTCCTAATGTAATCACAAGGGTGTTTATAAGAGGGAGGAAGAGTCAGAGAAGTTGTGACGACAGAGAAGAGGTCAGAGTGATGCAAGGCCACAAGCCAGGAATGTAAGCAGACTCTGGTGGTGGTGATGTTGACACAGAGTCATTTCTGACTAATAGCAACCCTGCAAAGGGTTTCTGAGACTATAAATCTTTACCAGAGCAGAAAGCCTCATCTTCCTCCCACGGAACAGCTGGTAGTTTCAAACAGCGGACTCTGAAGTTAGCAGCCTGACTTGTAACCACTACGCTCCCAGAGCTCCTTAAGACTATAGGCAGCCTCTAGAAGCTGGAAAAAGAAAGGAAGCATTCTCCCCTGAAATCTCCCAAAGAAATGCAGCCCTGTCCACCTATTTTCGGCTTCTCTTAGAAAGTACATTAGTGGCACTTTAAATGTATGGTCATTTGCTGTATGAGCAATAGGAAACTATTATAAGACCCAAGATTCTCAGGGCTCTTTCCATGGAAGTAATAAAACTGTCTTTTCTCATTAAACTTTCAACCATAGGGCTTTTTGCTATGGGTCACTTCTCACAAACATCTAATTTGATGGCTTCTGGGGTAGGACTGAGATGGGAGAGGAAAAGAAAGGGATCTCAAGAGGTTACAACTCACCTGCCTGCCTTGTTATAAGATAGAATTGTTAAGTGCTGTCGAGTGGGTTCCGACTCATAGAGTCTTTGTATAGAGTTTCTGAGGAGCGACTGTAAGCCAGTCACTTCATGCCTTTATTTCCCCCTCATTTTAGGTAGCCAATGTCTAAGTTGCCCGTCCCTATCTACCTTGTGTACAGAGGGGATAACATTGATACTTGATGTGAAGACTCCTTCCCTCTCTGTTGGTATTTTGAGCTACTACCTCCATGAATATAGGTAAAGTTCATCAAATTATAGCAATTTACCCTCGTTTCCTTTATCAAAAATGGTTTTCTTTTTTATCTTCCTCTAATTGAGTTCTGATTATCAAGCCATTGAGGCTAGGTCAAATGGTTACTATCTGCATGTTTGGGTATTCTTGTGTGTCTCCCCTCACTTCATATCAGCAGGATGCTTCACTCTTAGCTCTAGCCCTCTGAGGCTATTTCCTTGTCCATGGGCTCAGGCATCCCCAGGTATCACCACATATTGGTGCAACCACCCCTTCCTCTTCTCTCTCTCATCTCAGGTCAACAGGAGTCTATGGAACGTGGTTGAACTCAGCCCATTTCTTTATTGTTGCCTTTCCCCTGCTTCCACTCACCAGTACTCTAATGTGGTTGTCAGCAAGCTTACATGCCTGCTCATGTGTTCCCTTTGAGTTTCAGTCTTAGAGGGGAGTTTGTCCTGAAGGAACTTGATTGCTTGCCTTGATGGCTTCCTGGTGAACAACTTGCTTATTTATTTTTGTAGTAGCCAATCATACTGCCATTTTTGTTTTGGGATTTTCCTGATGATCTTTCTTTGAAGATGAATCATCTGTCACTCTAGCTGTTCCAGGCAGGTCTGCTTGTGCTTTCTAGTGGGAATTTCCCACCTCAGAAGGTTCTGGATGGAACTCAGGATTCCACCTAAGATCCTATACACTGCAAAGGCTTGCAAGAGGCCAATTTCACTGGGCAAGTTGTAGAACCCCTTTTAGGTATTCCAATCAGTTATAGACTGTGGGCTTACAAGCTTTCTGTAATCATGTTTCCTGACCTTCCTTCCTATCCCACTCAAGTGTCTATTTTACAATAGTAGGCAAGGAAAACCAATATTCATAAGACAGTCAGGCATCTTAGTATTATTTCCCTTCTTCAGACTATGACTACATCTCTGTATCACAAAGCCCTGTTGTTCCAAGGGTGAGCATGCATCACTATTTACCTCTGTCCCATTTAGCCCATGCAAACCTGTCTCAGTCTACCCCTATCTACCTTGTTCTTCTACCCCCTCCCCCTTCTTGTGTATTGCCCTCCCCAACATCTGAACTATGATGTGTCTGCCCCTGCCCTGTGTTCTACTATCTTCTCCCTCCACCTCCCACCCCACCCCCACCAGTAACCAACAAAGCATTTTTCCCCCTATTTAGTATGGATATCTTTTCTTAAACTTTTATAATAATGGTCTTATGCAATATTTGTCCTTTTTTGACTGACTAATTTCACTCAGCATAATGTCCTCAAGGTTCATCTATGTTATGTGGTGGGTTACAGCTTCAAGATAGCATAATATTCCATTGTATGTATGTACCAAAGTTTGGTTATCCATTCTTCCATTGATGGGCACTTAGGCTGTCTCCATCTTTTTGCTATTGTAAATAGTGCTGCTCCAGAGTGGTTGGACCATTTTGCATTCCCACCACCAGTGTAGGAGGGTCCCCTCCAACCTTTTTGTAGCAGCCAAGCATGTTAACATTTTGCATCATCCAGGAATTTCCCACCATCCTTAACTTCTTGTTGTTACGTGCCGTGGAGTCGACTCATAGCAAGTCTGTACAGGGTTTCCAAAGTTGTAAATCTTTATGGGAGCAGAAAGCCTCATCTTTCTCCCCTAGAACAGCTGGTAGTTTTGAACTGCTGACCTTGAGGTTCACAGCCCGATTCATAACCACTACGCTACCAGAGCTCCTTGGCATGTGCTTTTGTCCTTATCACATTGCTCTCAAAATGGCTGCTACACCTCTAGGAGGCAGGTCCACAATGCCAGTTCACAAAAGGCAGAATAAAGGCTTTTAAAAGTCTCCATGAAAACCCAGCCAGAGATACCTGTTTACTTTTGTCAAAATTGGGTTGTGTGGCTACTGCTAATTACAGTAATCTGAGGTAATAAATTGGTATGGTTTTAGCCTGAGCACTGTTGGAGTCTTGGAGACCCTGGGTAGTACAGAGGGTAAATGTGCTAGGCTGCAAATCAAAAGTTGGAGACACAAATTCTACCCAGATGCATCTCAGAAGAAAGACCTAACTATCTACTTCTGAAAAATCAACCACTGAAAACCCTATGGGTGGTTCTACGTGATACATGTAAATTGATAACACTAAATTGTACATGTAAAAACTGTTGCATTGGTAAATGTGTTAACTATATTTTTACAGCAATAAAAAATGAATTAAAAAAAAAAAACATGCGGAGCACAGTTTTACTCTAACACACAAAAGGTTACGATGAGTTGGAATCAACTGACAGGCAACTGGTCTAGTTGCAATTGAGCAAAATTAGGATTGGTAGAATAGGAAGCAAAGGCTGGATATTAAATGAACGCTGTAAGATAATCACTGCTAACCACAAGATCAGCAGTTCAAATCTACCAGCCGCTCCTTGGAAAGCCTGAGCAGGGTTGTTCTGAATTGGAACTAACTAGACAGCATTTAACAACCACCACCATACCATATGGAGTCCTGGTGTGGCGCTATAGCATAAGCCACTGGACTGCTAACTACAAAGTTCGTGGTTCAAACCCAACAGCCGCTCCTTGGAAACTCTATCAGGGTCACAAGGATGGCATTTAACAACAAGCATGCCCTACCATCTTGCACCCAGCATCCACTTCCTCCCAAGCTTTCCCCAGAGCCAGCCTCCTTGGCTGAGACAATTGGGTGGAACACAGTTGCAGCCAATCTGGGCCTGACTTTAAGGTCCTGTTCACATACCATAGTAGCAAGCTCATGGTTTTCCCTGGCTGCACAACTGAGACAACTCTGCTTTCATCCTGTTGACCTCACCCTGACCTCTGCTGGAGGTCCCATGACCTTCACAAGCTTCCACAACAGCAGCCTTGTCAGTGGACGTTGAAGGGCACTTCTGTGCTGGGTGCCCTCAGCAAAGCTGCAAGTGGATGCTAGTTTGGTCCAGAGTCACTGCCCATTCTGAGCTCCAATTTCTCCAGAACAGAGCCTGTTTCCTACAAGGCAAAGGGGGTTCTGACCAGTCCACTCACAGAAAGCCACTGAAGACTGGGTGTGTTTCTAACCCAGATAATTGTAAAATTATAGGCAGGTTCAGGCAGAGAAAGATGGAACAATCATCCCTGCTCCTCAAACGGAATCACATAGGTTACAAGGCTGAGCCCAGGGGAAGGACTGGAGTTGGGGAGACTGCTTAAATCTGCTGGAAGAAAAAGGGAGCAAGCTCAGTACTTAGCCACTTCTCTGTCATAGCTATTTCTAATTACAATTTAGCAGGTGACTGTAAGCCAATTGGTAAGGCTTTCTAGACTTCATTAAGGTCACTTGTAAATTATCTACACTACATGAATCCTGGTGTGGCACTGTGGGTTAATGCGCTGGACTGCAAAGCCATTTGAACTGCAAGGTCTGTGGTTCAAGCTCACCAGCTGCTCCTCAGAAACCCTATACAGGGTCGCTGTGGGTCGAAACCTACTCGATGGCACTTAAAAATACTAGTTGGAGTCCTGGTGAGGCACTGTAGGATAAGCACTGGACTGTTAATCACAAGATCGGCTTTTCAAACCCAGCAGCCACTCTTCAGAAACCCTATATATAGGGCCACTCTGGATTGGAACTGATTCATTAGCACACACCACCACCAAATACGAGTTGAAAGAAGTCCAGGTGGCACAAACTGCTAAGCGTCAGTTGCTAACCGAAAAGTTTGCAGTTCAAACCCACTCAGCATCTTCATGGCAGAAAGATCTGACCATGGGCTTCTGAAGAGGTTACAGACAAGAAGCGACATAGAGCAGTTCTACTCTGTCACCAGGGGTCACTATGAGTCAGAATCAACTTGACGGAATCTAACAACACACCAGTTGCCACTGAGTTGTCTCTGGCTCATGCATGGCAACTCCATGTGTATCAGGAGACCTGTACTCCATAAGGTTTTCAATGGCTGAAGGAGATCACCAGGCATTTCTGCATAAGTACATTTGGGTGGACTCAAACTGCCAATCTTTTAGTTAGCTGTGAGTACATTAACCATTTGCACCACACTGGGACTCCTAACCTAGACCATGTTGCTGTTAAGTGCCATCAAGGCGATTCTAACTCATAGCTACCCTGTATAGAGTTTCCAACAAACGGCTGGTGGATTTGAACCTTGAGGTTCAAACTGACTTTGCAGTCTGGTCGAGTGTTTATTCTACAGCACTCTATCAGTACCTAGAGTCTGATTTCAACAGTTTTTATTTAATGGATCTGAGATGGTATGTATGGGGCTTTGGCAGTCTTAAGAGGACCCTAGTTGATCCTATTGTGTAGCCAGCATTGAAAACCTCACTATTTAAAGTATGATCTTCAGGCCAGGGCTTCGACCAGGCGCCTTGTTATACATACATAAGAATCACCTGGGGATCTTGTTAAACTGGAGCTTGTAATCCAGTCTGTCTGGGGTAGAAATGTAAATTCTCAGCAAGGGGATCGAACTGAAGTGAACTGGTCTGAGGCCCGTCTAACAGGCTAACAGCATCAGTTTCACTTGGGTGTGTCAGCAATGCAGTGTCTTGGGCCCCAAGACAGATGGACCCCAGTGCATTTTGCCATCTGACACTACATTATCCCTAGGTGAGTCATCTGAGAAGCCAGGTGAGGTCCCTGCCTTGTCCAAAAGAAATTCTAAGTCTCAATTAATTCAGCCTGTCCTCTCTTGGAAAGATACTACTACCATTGGCTTGGAGGGTCTTGGGTGTGTGGAGGAGGGCCATGTGAGGAGGCAAGATGGGAAACAACGGGAGGATCGCTGAGTGTGCCATGCCCGGAAGCGCTGTGGGATTTTTTGATCAAGGTTCAGTGCATCCCCAGCACGGCAGGAGCCAGCTGTGTAGCCTCAGGAGCCTGTGGCTGGAGGCAGCACTTCTGCGCCTTTCCCTCTGTGCTCCTTCACCAGTCACTTGCTCTGGGCTTCTGGGAAACCAAATAATTTCACTTAGAACTCCAGGGTTCTCCAGAAATTTCCAGAATCCCTCCCAGGCCTGACTCTGTCTTGGTCTCCCTTTTGATGTGTCTCCAACGTATGTAGCTTTGAGAAAACCTTGCTAATATACATTCATTCATTATTTAAAGGTTGCCACTGTTCCTTCAGGAAGGTTAAACATGATTAAAAGATGGTACTTTTCCACAGGGCACAGCAGAAAAGCTCCAGCTCCCACATTTTTAAGCTGTTTTGGCCAAGCCTTGTTGCATAATTTAAAGTCTGTGACTTATTTAGATTTAATTAGCCAAAGGAGCAGCAGCTGCAGGTTCATTAGTCAGTATTTATTAAGCACCCTCATAGGGCTTTGTCTGTTCTCAGGAGCGAAGTGGAAGATCAGCTTCAGACTTGAAAATTCCTTCCTCTTAAGTAGGGGGGATTACAGATAGTGTCAGGGGGTTGGCAGTTTTGTTCTTCAAAGAGGGTGGTATCAAAGGTCTGGGTTCATGGGCCAAGTCTCTGTGGAAGACCTTCGCCTCAGGTATGAGTGAGTGGAGGAGGGCCATAGTGTATGATCACTATTACAGGGGAGAAAAGACCCGTCTCTGAATATATAAATATTATAGAGATTCTTTACTAAATCTTAACCAGAAGTAAACACAAAAGGCAAAGACAAACAGGTCACCTGGGTGAGGGAAATCATCCATATGATGCCATAATGCGTTTCCAAAGTTCCACCTCCATGTGGTGACCTTTTATAAGGCACAGGAAACAACTCTTGACAACCACAACTGATGGCACATTGAATCACAAATGCTTGCCGGGTCCACAGAAAGCAGGGAGGGGTGACCAGTAAAGGGTGTGTATGCCTTATGGGATTCCTGTGAGGGCCATCTGGGGGAAGTGGCCCCAAACTCACTTTTAAATATACTTTGCTCCTACCTCTGACAGTTCAGCTATCAGAGGTGCATGAGGTACTCAAGAAAAATTGACATCTGGACACTTAAAACCTAGGCACGGGATGGATTGAGGCTCAGCCTTGCTGCAAGTGTTCACAGGCAACAAGACTTCAGATGTCACCGTCTACAGCACCATGAGTGTGGAAAGTGAATCATAAAACAGAAAGCTCTATAAATGAGGGGGAGCACTATGACTCTATGGATTCCTGGTGTGGTGCTGTGGGTTAATGCGCCACACTGCAAAGTCTTTTGAACTGCAAGGTCAGCAGTTCAAGCTCACCAGTCACTCCTCAGAAACCCTATACAGACAGGGTCACTATGGGTCGGAACTAACTCGACAGCACTTAACAACAACAACCATGACTCTATAGGCTAATCCCTGAACTTCAAACCACAAGGTCGGTAGTTTGAGCCCACCAGCCAGTCGTGGGAGGAAGATGAGGCTTTCTGCTCCCACAAAGATGTACAGCATGAGAAACCCTATGTTGTTATTGTTAAGTGCTGTCAAGTCGGTTCTGATCCATAGTGACTCTGTATAGAGTTTCTGAGGAGCGACTGGTGAGCTTGAACTGCCAACCTTGCAGTTCAAACGGCTTTGCAGTCTGGCGCATTAACCCACAGCGCCACACCAGGACTCTGGAAAAACCCTATACAGGGTCCCTATTATATGTTGGAACAGATTCAATGGCAAAGGAGAGGTACAAAGTACAACAATGTACAAAGGAGAGGTACTTGTTAAGAAATGAGCAGGGAATGTGTACTAATTGTCTGATGGAATTTCAAGAACTAGGAGAGGTGGACAGAACTGGCCTCAGAATTTGTTGGGGACAATGCAAAATGAAAATGCTGGGCCCCTTGTAGGAAAACTGCTAAGAATTTCAAGCTAGGGACAGCAGAACATTAAACCAAGTGCTGAGCACATCTGAGTGCTAAGCCCTGTTCCACTGCCCTGGTCAGACTCTCATGACATTGTCCCCAGAGAGAGATGAAGAAGGCCTGTCCCACAAATCCCACCTGAGAGAGAGTCTGCTCAGAGTCTGCCCCAGCAATCAGAGGGAGGGGAGAAGGCTCTTTGCATTCTGATATGAGGTGATGAATGACTGGAGCAGACCGACAGAAAAGGGGGATGCTGAGTCTGGAGGTCTGGGGGTGTAGGGAGACGCTCCCTCAGATCAAAGTGCCTCCCTCCTGCCTCCACCAGTTCTGGATGCAAAGTCTGGCTGGGACGGAGGCACCTCTTAGCATGCAGGTCAAGCTGCAGGCTTTCTGGTAATCACAGCCTCAGGTTCTCCATCTCAGCATCATGTCCTCTCCTTCCTGGTCTCCACCCCTATACCCATTCAACTCATCACTTTCCTCTGGGCTAGCAAATCCAGAAATAGGAGAATAAAACTACGTTTTCAACCCCTTGAGCCTCACTTGTATCAAATGACACAGTCACTTGACCTCAAACTTTTTGTCAAAGGAGCTTTTGTGAGGTCCTGGGGCAGAAAGCAAGCCTTGGAAGATAGCCACCAGGAAGCTAGTACAGAAAGTGCTGAGCAAGGGAATCTTTGGTTGGGAGGCAGGGGTATCCAAGAGCTTTCCTTCACCCCAAAGAAAGGACCAGTGCCAGATGTCTCCTCCCACAGGGCAGCTCTCGGGCAAGTGTTCAGGCTTGGCGCTAGGCCCTGGAGATGCCAGAGAAGCTAATAGTCTGACTGTGTGGACCACTCCACTGCTGAGATCCAACAATGAATCCATAGGAGCTCAGTAAGTGCTAGAGGAGCCAATGAATGAACAATGGCATGAACAAAAGAAAGGATGCAATAGGAGATCTCTGAGAAAGGTCAGAGCTCTGTGGCTGTGAGCTCAAGTACTCTGACGACTGAATGGGAAAGGGAGAACTTGTTTACTAAATGCTTGCAGTGTATTTTTACCCTGTCCAATGTACTTTATGTCATCTCACTTCATCCCGTGACAACCTATGAGGGAGCCATTACTTGTTAAGTGCCATTGAGTCTGTTTCAACCAATAGCAATGCTGTATAGGGTTTCTGAAGAGTGGTTGATGAACTTGAACTGCCAACCTTACAGTTGAAACCAACTTTGCAGTCCAGCACATTAACCCACAGCTATTATTACCATCCCCAATTTGCAGATAAGGAAACAGCCTCAGAGAGGTCCAGGATTTTCCTGAACTCAGAATGTGACAGAGACCAAGTATAGCAAGGAGCTAAAGATTCAAACAGCCATAAAAGCCTGGACAAAGATAATACCAGTAAGACCATGACATTATGAGACTGGAGTTTCACTCCCATTTTCTGTGTTCTACATTGTTGTGCGCAGTCGATTCAGTTCTGATTCATATTGACCCTGTATAGGGTTTCCAAGAGTGACCGGTGGGTTTGAACTGACAGCTTCATGGTTAGCAGTCTAGGGCTTATCCTACAGTGGCAAACCAGGGCTCATATATCTTCTGGATTCTGTGTAAACCTGGGAGGAGAGACAGAGATTGAATTTCCACCTGTCTGGAGAAGAACAGCAGCATCATGCCATGTTGATTCACAGAAAACAAAGAAATATGATATGTTTTGTCTGTTCTGGTTTGTGGTTGAAGATTTAGTGCTGCTATGTGAAGAGTACTACTTTTGCATTTGAAATGATATTGTGTGGTCTTCTTGGGTCTTTCTAGATGTGTATACTTCAGGACAGCGTGGCACTGTGGGTTAATGCACTGGACTGCAAAGTCAGTTTAAACCGCAAGGTCAGCAGTTCAAGCTTACCACCCACTCCTCAGAAACCCTATACAGGTTGCTATGGGTTGGAACTGACTCGATGGCACTTAACAACAAGGGGCATCAGCTTCAAAGGTTTTTCTCCTGAGATACTTGCATTTCTATCACTTCCTCTCATTAAAGAACACTGTTGTTGTTGTTAAGTGCTGTGATTCCATTCTGATGCATAGTGGCCCTGTATAGGATTTCCAAGGAGCAGCCAGTTAGCTTGAACCGCCGACCTTGCAATTTAAACAGTCTTGCAGTCTAGCACATTAACCCACAGCACCACACCAGTCTCCTTAAAAGACTATAGTGACCCTCTAGGGTTTCCAAGGAGCGACTGGTGAACTTGAACCACCAACTTTGTGGTTCAAACCGACCTTGAAGTCCAACACGTTAACCCACAGCGCCACACTAGGATTCCATCTGACAGCACTAGATACCAGATCATTAAAGACTGGAGAGTGAAGTGCTTCTGAGGGTGCAGGTTATACTTGCCTATCTGTTCTGCATGCCTGCCATGTTCTTGAGTAGCAGGAGTTCAGTAACCAAGTTCTGGACCATGTTCTCTGGGTCCCACCCCACATCCTCCTACAGGTACTCCCAGTCAGGCAAGTGGGTCTGGTTGTCTGGAGGTCTTTCTGCTTCATGAGCCATGCCTGCTCTTTTTCTGAAAACTCAGATGCTGGTGTGGTGCAGTAGGATAAGCACAGGGCCACAAGGTCAGTTTGAACCACAAGGTTGGTGGTTCAAACTCACCAGCCGCTCTTTGAAAACTGGGTACTGGATGACGATGAGTCAAAACTGATTCGATGGCACTTAACAACAGAACAACATAGTACCTCTGGGACAGGAAAGTGGGCAGACTGGGAGAAAAATCTCACCATTCACTCTCGCTGCCTTCCACATCTGGGCCATCTCCATAGCTTCATATCCAAAGTCTGTATGAGTTCCTAGAAAATGATGAGCTAGGATTGGAATATCTGGAAGACCAAGATATGGCAGAAAGCTCATTTAACATCAGGCTAACTTCAGAGGACGCCCAGGTGACTCCAGAGTGTGATGTAGGAGAATGGACTATTACCAAGACTGTGGCAAGCTACACACCTTCAAAGCAGCAGGGTTGGCTGCCATCTTTAAACGAGACACTGGTTTGTTTTTTTTTTTGACTCAGCTTGTCAAGAGAATTTGGAGTCCTGGTGTGGTGCTGAACTGCAAACCACAAGGTCAGCGATTCAAACCCACCAGCTGCTCCTCTGAAACCCTGTTCAGGGTCATGATGAATCAGGATTAACAACAACAATCAAGAGATTTGGTTGCTATGCAATGTGCACACTGCCCTTGTTTTTTAAGACAGAAATTAAGTTTTTTGCAGAGCTTCAACCTATAATTTTCCTCATTTCAGTTAGCATTCTGATTCATCCACATTTTAAAAATTGGGATCCATTCTAGTGTCACTTCCTGGGCCATGACTGAACTGGCTGGACCAGTTCAAAACCCAGCTTTTCAAAACAGATCATTTAGGGTGGGAGTCAGAAACGGACACCTGAGGGCACAGGTAGGTTAGGCTAAAGGAAGAAGCTATAGGGGTGTAGCTGACAGAAAACAAAGATCTGTCTAAAGGAGACACTTGCCTCCCATCCATTTTTCTCATGTAAGGATGCAGGTCCCATGTCCATTTTTTTGAGGTCAGGTAGAAATTCAGACGTCTAATGTGATACGTGCTGACTTTTAGTTTAGTTTTGGGTTTTTTTGTTTTTTTAAGCTATTCTATGCACATAACAAAAGGGTATGGGGCTTTAGGCTCAGTCTGTAAACTTGAGATGTTGTCTCCTTTACGATAGAGGTCTCTGCCTCACTAAGAGACATTCTGGGGGATTTCTTTAAACAGAAAACACTCCTGGTTCAAAAATAGAACATGATTCACTCTAACAATGTTTAGCACAAAAGCAACAGGAAGGGATGCTTCTTCCCTTCACAAATTGCCTCACCTTGAGGTGTTTCAAAAGACAGATCTCTTAATGCATTTCAAATCTGGTTAGAGTGGCAAAAAAAAATCTAATTTTCATAGAATTTCTTGAAGGAAGATAGATATTTGGCTAGAGCCTGCATGAAGATTAAGGATTGGCACAACAAGGGTTTAGAGGCAGGAAAATGACATGGGAAACAGGAGTAGAGGGTTAAAAGAGAACAAAGCTAGGGTGCCCTAGGCTGAATGGTGTGGAGGGAGGCTAGCAATGGCTCTGTGAAGCTGGTCAGACAAAGAGTGGTGGGGCCTGGGGACCACAGTGAGCCAGAGAGGGGAAAAGAAGGAAGGAGCATCATTAGTTGCCATGGTGACAAAGGAGGAAGGAAAGGGAGGAAAAAAGTAAAGGGGATAGCTGGGTAGAGTTTTGCTATACTGCTACCTTGCAGCCAGCTATCTCCAATTCACATGAGTTCCCTTAGTTGTGACCCCTCCAACTTCTCTGACACCTCCCCAGTGCTGGTTCTGCCTGTCATTCCTGCATTCAGAATTAGTATGAAATGAAGTCATGGATACCTAAACTCTAAATGTGAGGAGATTGAGTAGCTAGTTAATTTCTCTGCCTCTGGATCTAAATATTTTCTCCACTGTCTTGCCATAAAGTGTATAATTCCACCATAGAGCAAACTTTCTTAAGGTTTCATTCTTGTTGAAGTGCAAGCTCTCCTTAGGAGGGAACGTGTCTTGGTTATCAGCTCTAGAGTGTTAGAAAGTTACTTGATCCTATGAAGCATGGATCTCAGCTTCAGCCTAGTTAGTATTCACTCCTAGAGTTCAGGCCTATGAATGTGTCTCATAAACTGGTAGCACAGACCCCAGACAGGCCAATTCATAAAACGACTCCAATTAATGTGTGCTGTGTGTGTCCAGCATTCATTTCTCCCTTGACTTTCTTTTGGAAATCTGATTCTTTCTCAGTCTCATTTTATGAGATTCAAGTGGGCTGATTACCAATTTAGGGGTAAGCCCAAGACCCAGAACTGACCTGACCAGTCAGGACATTTCATCTCCTAGCAAAAATGATTGGTTCATATGTGGACACATGACCTAAGCCAGACCAGTGAGTCTCAAATCCAGAACTTTTGCAGGAACTCATGAAAAACTCTTTCCACTGGGCACTACGTTGGTAGAACATATATCCAGAGCTGCTAGTGACCATCTTCTTCCACTTCAGGAAAGCCCACCTGAGAATAAAACTGATAAAGAGAAAGGGAGAGTTCAATATGAGAAAACAGAGAGCGGGAAGGCAGAGGAGAAGAGAAACTAAGTCCTTGGTGGCATGATTTGAGCTACTAAGCTTTAGAGACATCCCTAAGCTTCTCAGCATTTGCTTTTGACATTCACCTTGAATTGGGTTTCTGTCACTTGCAACCAATAGTCTTGAATCATGCAAAGGCTTTCCCTTTTGCTTAAAGAAAGGAGAAGTATATGAATTGGTACCTGGGCTCAGTAAGTAGCTAATGGAGAAGATATTGTGGCATCTGTTCCCAGCCCATCCTGTGGGAAAAGATGTGCTGGAGAAGTGAAGCTGCTAGGCTGTAAGGTGGTAATGTGTGCCCCTCAGTAGAGAAGGTGGGAACCATTTCCCCACTTTTTGGAGGAAAAACAGATGTACTCTGACAGTGCCTGGCTGAGAGAAGACAGCCAGCAGGAGACCCCACAAAGTGTATGCTACGTCATCCAAAGCACTGAGCATGCACTCACAGGCAGTCCGTGAAAGCAAGACTCTGGAAACAACCTAGTGTCCATCACCTGGTGAACAGGTAACCAAAATGTGGCATATACATACAATGCAATATTATTTTACAATAAAAATTGATTAAGGACTGATGCATGCTGCAACATGAATGAACCTTGAAAACATTTTCTTGGATGAAAACAGCCAGCCACAATGGACCACATATTAAATGATTCCAATTATATGAAATTCCCAGAAATAGGAAAATCCATAGAGAAAGAAAGTAGATTAGTGGTTGCCTAGAACCGGGGGCCTGGCAAGAATTGGAGAGTGACAGCTTAGGGGTGCACTTTTGAGG
Organism: Chrysochloris asiatica; assembly: GCF_000296735.1. Taxonomy (NCBI): domain Eukaryota; kingdom Metazoa; phylum Chordata; class Mammalia; order Afrosoricida; family Chrysochloridae; genus Chrysochloris; species Chrysochloris asiatica. The sequence goes on from NW_006408542.1 coordinate 19,436,469, forward strand.
GTGATAGAATGTTCTAAAATTGATTGTGAGAATGATGGTATGACTGTGACTAAAAGCCACTGCACTGTCTAAGTAGGTGAATTGTCTGGTATGTGGATTACATCTCAGTGAAACTGTTGAGGTTCCTGCCCAGTCTGTTGCGTGGACATAAGTGGGGCAGGGGGCATTGTCCTGCAGAAGTCCAAGGTACATTATGTAGTTGTTACTGTGCCATAGATAAGCACTCGACCTCAAGGTCAGTTTGAACAGCAAGGTTGGTGGTTCAAACTTACCGGCCGCTCCTCAGAAATCCTATACTGGGTCTCTATGACTCGGAATCAACTCAACAACACTTTAACAGAACCAGCAACAACTGGAAGGCAGTACTGCCCTTTAGATCTGGACAAGAGGGACCTTGTCCTGGGCCCACATTGTAAGCGGGCTGCACTCTTGCTCTTTTCTTGGGAAAGGGTGAGGAGTCTGGGGACCAAGTAGACCTGCCCACCCACATTCACATTTCTTCTCTCCTGGACCATACTCTGAGTGCACACGGTCCTGGAATTCATTGCCCAAAACACTCAAACTTGTGGCTAGAGTCTACAGGGTCTGTTTCCCAGGTCCATCTTCTGAAGGGTACATGGCATTGCTGATGAGTGTACAAAGGGTGTGATTAGGACTTCAATATGAGGTCAGAGCTGCCACAGCCGTGTACACCAGGCCCTTCAAAGAGTGAGCCCCAGGAGCTGGCTCTCCTCACAGCCACAAACCATGCTCCATCCAAAGACACTGAGAACTCTAAGTTCAAATTTAACTTCCAGGCTATTATGAAGATACATTTTTCAAGAGAGGAGGATGGACCATTTTAGCAAATTGTTAGCTTGACTGATAGTTCTATTGTTTTTGCACACTTACCTGTGGCCTTTCTTCTTGGCCTGAATCCCCAAAATGTTAGGAGCTGACCTACTAGGAGGCAAATCTATCTGCACTTTTCTTTCTAGTGAATCCTGGTATGGGTTTTCCCAAGTTGCATTTAGGGATTTGAGAAACACAGTTCATAGTTTCTTTGCTCCAGGCTAAAGAAAAAGCTGCCACATGACTGCCAGCCACCTTGAAGTTTAATGATCTCTCTCCATAAATGTCTCTCAGCTGAGCCCACGCACTGGGGCATGTACATGAGGTGTAGGCTAGAGACTCTGAGCCATGTTAAAGAATCCAATGATTGTCTGGCTCTCTTAAAGATATAATGTAATACAGTCCAAACAGCAGGGAATTGCAGGAGCCCATGAGAAGCTTCTGAGAGCAGGGATAGAATACTAGATAATATTCCTTCATCCTGCTACATCTATCCTGAGTTTCCACAAGCTATGGGGGTCCTGTGCCAGTGCTATTGGGGGGAGGGATGTCAGATAATTTATTGTAGAGGGCTGTTCTATGAATTGTAGGAGGCTTAGCAGCATCCCTGGTGGCTATCCTTGGGAACACACACACACCAGTTATGACCCTCAGAAATTCTTGCAGACCAAATATCCTCTGGAGAATAAAATCATTACTGCTTTCATCTAACCACTATCATTTTCAGTGTAGTTAATGCCCATAAGCTCAAAGGCCAGAGTTTATAGTTAGTGTAAAAGGTTAAGCACTCAAGTACTAGACAAAAGATTGGCAGTTCAAACCACCCAGTGGTGCTTTGGAAGACAGACCTAGCAATCTGCTTCTAGACCTAGCAATCTGCTTCTAAAAAGTCATAGTCTTGAAAAGTCTATGCAACAGTTCTAATCTGCCCACACGGGGTTGCCATGAGCTGGGAATCAACTCATCTAACAACATATTAAATGGACTACAGGAAGTCAGAGAAGGGGGAAGTGACTGTGGGCTAGGGGAGCCAGGCTTCATGAAGGAGGAGGAATTTCCTGAGCTGGATCTCAAAGGATGGGTAAGATTTGGCTGTCTGACTGTAACAGCATTCCAGATAGGGGAAACAGTGTAAGCAAACGCTGAGAAGTAAGAACAAGCTACACACCCCATATGGCTGTGCAGTTTGTGTAATCCCAAAAGAGGCCCAGATAAGGGGACACATGGGAGCTGAAATTCAGCACACTTTCCCTTGGCCAAGCCTTGGAGCTCTGGTAGTGTAGTGGTTTCGTAGTGGCAGTGAACTGCAAGGTCAGCAGTTCGAAACTACCTGCTGTTCCACAGGAGAAAGATGAGGCTTTCTGCCTGTAAAGATTTACAGCCTCGGAAACCCTGTACAGGGTTATGAGTCGGAACCGACTCCACAGCACATAACCACCACCAACCAAGCCTTGACACTAGGCCACATCAGTCCAGAGGAAGGGGAGCCGTTTTCTCAGTGGAAAGGTGGGTCTGCTTTCCCGGGCCTATCTGGACCCACACTGCTCTCCACACTGATTGGTCTGGTGAGGACCACCCTGCCCTTTCCTATATAAAGAATATTGAGTAGTTCTTCCAAGAGCTGAAATCAAGTTGAACTGAGAGGGAAAAGAAGGCTCTGAGAGAAGAATCTGAGTCTGTGTAGAGACAGACAGCAGCCAGGTTGCCTGGGATTCAGAGTACTGTTTCTTCTGACCCCTCTACAGAAAGGTCCTATAATGAGTAGCTCACCCTCAGGGAGATCACATCCACCCAGAGCACCTTCCCTCCTGCAGAACCTGCAAGAACACCTCATCCCCCACCTTCCAGGCCTTTGTTCATCAATCCAGAAATAGACCAGTACAAACTGGGAGGCAGGTGCTCTTGCAGGTATACACAAAGACTTCCCAGGGGTACATATTCTGGCATGGATCACTTTAAGGGAATCACATACACACACATCCTTGATGTCCACAATGCTGTCTGTACAATTGTTCTGCCTGAGCACACGCCTGTGGACCACGGGTGCTGCTGGCTCTCCTTCCTGCCTCCTCTTCCAAGTTCGTCTTTTCCCACCTTCCCAAAGAAGACACATCTGTCTCCCATCACCCAATTTCACCATGGTTTATTGACCTGGAGGAAAACTGGCCAGAACAACAAAGGGTCAGTTTAAGCCTTGATAGCCACATCAAGAAAAGGAGTGACTGGTGAGTGGCTGAGCCAGTCGGCTAGCTTCCAATTTGCTGCTTTCTTAAAGTGAAGGAGAATTTTTTCTCGTCAGCTGACAGGTTTTTAACAATCTATTCAGATGATTTTTGGCACATGATCCAACAAAATTTATGAAACTGAGTGGCACTGCTGTTACAAAACTCTTTGCCTTCCTTTATACTTATGTATGTGAACAAGTTTCTCAGTTTTTTGTGTTGATTGAAAACAGGAATAGAATTAATGCTGACCCCTGCCCCATTCTAGCAATAAGTAATAGTCATCCATGAGCTGAGGTAGGGGAAAAGCTTAATTCAGTTCATTAAAAGATGCATTTCCAATGGGACTTTTAAATGTTCCTTTTTCATCTGTTAAAATCTGTAATAACATTTGTTTTAATAGTATGCTTGTACTCATTGTCAACAAGGATATCCCTTGTTGTCAAGGTCTCTTCTAAGCCCAGCTTGAATTTCTGGCAGCCCTCTGTCGATGTACTGCTGCAGCCATTTTTTAAATTACTTTAAGCAAAAAAAGGGTTACTTGTGCTTTATTGACTATGCAAAGGCATTTGACTGTGTAGATCATAAACTATGGATAGCATTGTGAAGAATGGGTATTCCGGAACACTTAGTTGTGCTCATAAGGAATCTGGGCATAGACCAAGAAAAGACGCAGTCATAAGAACAGAATAAGGAGATACTGAATGATTTAAAATCAGGAAAGGTGAGCATCAGGGTTGTATCCTTTCACTGTATTTATTCAAGCTGTATGCTGAACAAATAATCTGAGAAGCTGGATTACTGAAGAAGAAAGTGGCTTCAGGATTGGAGGAAGAATCCTTAACAGCCTGCAATATGCAGATGATATAACCTTCCTTGCTGAAAGCCAAGAGGACTTGAAATGCTGATGAAGATCAAAAAGCACAACCTTCAGTATGGATTGCACCTCAATGTAAAGAAAACAAAAATCCTCACAACTGAACCAATAAGTAATATCATGAAAAATGAAGAAAAGATTGAAGTTGTCAAAGATTTCATTTTGCTTGGATCCACAATCAATACCTATGAAAGCAGCAGTCAAAAAAAAAAAATTTTTTTTTTTAAATCAAAGAATGTATGGCATTTGACAAATCGCTGCAAAAGACCTCTTTTAAAGTGTTAGAAACCAAAGATGTCAGTTTGAGGACTCAGGTGTGCCTGACCCAAGCCATGGTATTTTTCAGTAACCTCGTATGCATGTAAAAGTGAGACAATGAATAAGGAAGACCTGAGAAGAACCAATATTATTTGAATTGTAGTGTTGAGAATATTGAAAGTGCCATGGGCTTCCAGAAAAATAAATCTGTGTTGGAAGAAGTACAGTTAGAATTCTTCTTAAAAGCTAGAATGGCGAGATTTGGTCTCTCGTACTTTGAAAATGTTGTCAGGAGGGACCAGTCCCTGGAGAAGTACATTATGATTGATAAAGTGGAGAGTCAGCAAAAAAGAAGACTACCCCAACGTGATGGATTAACAAAGTAGCAGCATAATGGACTCAAACAATGACAACAATTGTGAGGGTGGTGTAGAACCAGGGAGTTTCATTCTGTTATGCATAGTGTGAGAATGAGTCAGAATCAACACAATGGTACCTAACAACAGTAGTCATTGTACAAATCCACTCAAAATATTCTTTAACATCAAAACATTCTTTAACATGGTCACAGGAAATTTTAAAATATAAATGAATTTTACACTCATATGTAGTTTTGTGGAGTCCTGGTATGGTGCCTTGGGTTAATGCGCCAGACTGCAAAGCCATTTGAATTGCAAGGTCGGTGGTTCAAGCTTACCAGCTGCTCCTTGGAAACCCTATACAAGGTCACTATGGGTCGGAATTGACTCGATGGCACTTAACAACAACAACAATGTAGTTTAATGGATTCCGGTGTGGCACTGTAGGATAAACACTAGACTTGCTAACCACAAGGCTGGCAGTTCAAATCCACCAACTTTTCCTCAGAAACCCTATACAGGGTTGCTATGGGTTGGAACCAACTCTACCTTGAAGGCACTTAACAACATAGTTTTGTTAGAGATACGTATGATAGGATGATACATAAAAGACTTTGAATCTTTAAGATGCTAAGATAAAATTCTTAGTAGGAGTTGTTGTTATGGAGTGCCGTCGAGTCGGTTCCGACCCATAGTGACACTGTGTAGGGTTCCGAGGTGCAGCTGGTAAGCTTGAACCGCCAACCTTGCAGTTCAAACGGCTTTTCAGTTTGGTGCATTAACCCACAGCGCCACACCAGGACTCCATGGTAGGAGTGAAGGGCTGGAAATACAAGTTCAAGGAGGAAAAAGAAAGTTGAAACATTTCCAACTGTTAAGAAGAGCTTGTTTGTGTCTTTTTAAACGGCATGATAGTGAACATGCAATCACTACATTACTGCTTTAGAAACCTTTTTTTTTTTTGGAGAAATGTAGTAAGTTTTCTTTTTAAATGTTAGTATTTGCAATACACTAGAAAGCACATCCTATGTAAAAACTTATACATTTTAAATCAAGAGGATACATAGATTTTCAAAATTCTTTTAGGAATCTGCAAGCAAAAATGTTTACAGCACCAAGGTCATGGAGTCCATGTCTCCAAGGCTAGGTGTGCTGAGGATGAATGCTAAATCAATAGCTAGGAAGATTTCAGAAGTCTTTGGGAAACCTAGGGAAGCCCCAAGTGGGGAGGGTAACTAACTCCTTGGTGACTAGGTTGGTGGGGGGGGAACCCAAGCTGCTTCGTCTTGTTACTACTTTTGTTTCATCTTTGTTTTCCTCTCAAATCCCACTTTGTCCACTACAGATGCCCTGTCAGATCAGGGTGAGCTGTGTTTTGCCTTTTTCCCTCCTGCCTCAACCCCTTCCTTCTTTTTCTTCCGGAAGCTTTCCCAGCTAGTCCGGCCCCTCTCCTCAAACCTTGTGCGCCCTAGGTGACACCGCATTTCTGCTTCCACTCATTTCTCCAGTTTACTGTGACTTTGAGCTAGTCCCGACTCCCCAGCTAGATCCTGAGTTTGCTCATCTGTAAATCTAAGTCTGACCTCTGCCCCTTCAGCCCCTTTCCTCAGCAATAGGATATGGATAGTAATAATTAAGGAAGATGAAATCTGTAAAGCGCTTGGCGCCCAGCCAAGACTAAAGCACCCAGTTGCATTTAGCAAATACTTGGCTAGTTAAATCAGCGATTGGAGTCTAAGCTTCTTAGCATCTCCCTTCTTCGCCTAGGGAACAAAAGAGAGTTCTCAAATTCCCAGGTCTCCTTTAAGTAACTTGCCAATTTGGGTGACGAAATTACCCACCCCTTCCTCAACCTCGGAGTCTGATTCTGGGCTCTGGAGCCCGAGAGGGAGTAGGCGGAGGACAGAGACAGGGAGCAATGAGGTCATGCTCAGGTCACGTGACCGCTGCTGCATCTGTCAACAGTGATACAATTACTAAGACAGTCGTGTTTCTGACATTCAAACCTGCTCTCCCTTCCTCCTCCCTCTCCCCTGTGTTGGCCCCTTTCACACCAAGGGACCATCTCAAAAGTCTAGGAACCTGAAGAGTGTGGTTCCAAATACAGCTTAAGAACGGGAAGAAGGAAAGAAAAAAGTCTGAAACTGCACTTCGTGCTGCTGCAATTTGGAAATCACGCTCTAGTTCTTTAATTCTTTTATACCAAAGCAGTTTCGTATTAACAGTCTTAAATGATCAAAATGACAACTCAAAAGGTTAGATGAGAAGCTTAGGGGTAGTGGGTTTGTGTTAATGATGTTGAAATAATTTGGAAAAGGGTATCTAGAAAGGTGGCACAACTTGAAGAATATAAACCATTGTCACTGAATTGTACATGTACAAATTGTTGAATTTGTATAATGCTTTGCTGTGTACATTTTCATCAAAAATAAACATTAATTTTTTTTAAAAAAACTGTCATATTCTTTAATCCATTAATTCTATTTCTAGAATGCTTTACTATGGAAAAAAATCCAAAGTGGACAAAGATTTAGGTACATAAAATTCACTGCTTTGGTTCTTAAGAATAATAAATGCTAAGTGTGAGTATATAAGAACAATATAATATGCTAATTGCCATTGTGTTGGTTTTGACCCATAGTAACCCTGTGTAGGGTTTCCAAGGAGTACCTTGTGGTTCAAACTGACCTTGCAGTCCAGCATATTATCCTGCAGCGCCACACTATGACTCCAGTATTATGTAATCATTTAAAATGGTAACATCCAAGAATTTCTCATGACATGATAAGAATGTTGTTAGGTACCATCAAGTCGGTTCTAACTCATAACCAAGGCTATAAATCTTTATGGGAGCCAAAAGCCTCATCTTTCTCCCACAGAGCAGCTGGTGGGTTTAAACTGTCCAATAGCTAATATTTGTTGAGCATATATCGTGTGCCATATGATCTGCTAAATATATAAACAGATTATTATATTCTTAAGAGATAATATTATTACTCCTTTTGGAAAACTCATTGCCTAGTGAAAGACCTTCCCCAAGGTTGAATAGCTAGCAAAATGTGAGAAACAAGGCTTAATTTACTCATAGGGCTTAGCTGAGTAAGTGGCAGAGGTAAGATTTGAACAGAGTCTGAATTTAGAGTCCAATCTCTTAACCCCACCACCACCACCACCACACACACACACACACACACACACACACACATTTAACTGCCTGCCACAGTAGCAACTAATAAAAAGTTAAGATATAACATTGCAAATATATCATTAGACCAGTGATATGTGTATTTGTGTATACATGTGTGTTCACACATATACTGCATGCATAAAAAAAACAATTTAGGGACAATCCCCCACATTTCTACTATAGTATCTCTCAGTAGCAGTACAATTATATTATACAGTGTGTATAGTATTTTAATATTTGCACAAAATATATGTATTACACAGACTGGTGCCACCAAAAAGTCATGTGCTAATCATATCATCAAGAAGCTCTGGTAGTGTAGTGGTTACGAGTGGGGCTGCTAATAATCTCAAGATCAGCAGTTCAAAACTACCAGCTGTTCCGTGGCAGAAAGATGAGGCTTTCTGTTCCCATATAGATGTATAACCTCAGAAACCCTATGCAGGGTCACTATGAGTCGGAACCAACTCTGTGACACACCACCACAACGAATCATGGCATCATTTATTACAATAAAACTTTCAAAGTAGCTAAAAAGTCAGTTACTGTTGGGATGGTTAAATAAATTCTAAAGGTTTGAAAACTGAAAATAAAGGTTACAAGTGGCCATAAGGTGCAACTATTTATCTCTCCCTGTCTGGAGGAAAGAAGAGTGATGAAGATTGAAGATACTTGGAAATAATTAACTAGGCCAATGAACCATCACCAGAAAAATGAAATAAACCCACTACCAAGGGCTTGGGCTGATTCCCCAGCCTCCTGCTTTCGGAGTACTACTGCAGCGCTGTGGGCCAATGCACTGGACTGCAAAGTCAGTTTGAACCAAGCTCACCAACTGTTTCTCGGAAACCCTATACAGGGTCGCTATGGGTCGTAACTGACTCAACAGCACTTAACAACAACACTGGTATTTGATATACTAGTGGCATGGTTTCTAGCCTCATAGCAACATGTAAGCTATCACAGTGTGGCAAACTGACAGACCAGTGGTAGTTAGTGTACTGGGGTACACTTTTTTTGGATTTCTGGTGTGGCGCTGTGGGTTAATGTGCTGGACTGTAAAGGCAGTTTGAACCGCAAGGTCAGCAGAATCAGCTGCTACTCGGAAACCCTATACAGGGTCACTATGGGTTGGAACCAACTCTACGGCACTTAACAGCAACAACAACTAACTGCTCTAAACGAAATCACATTAGAAGACCCTAGATAAAGTGGGAGAAAATATGAAACAAAACTCAAAATCATAAAAATGACCCCGCTTACTGATCAGATAGAGACTGGCAGAACCCCTGAGACTATGGTCCTTTCCGGTCTGAAACCGAAGTCACGCCCTTGACTCAATTTTCATCCAGTAGGTATGGAGGGGGGCGGGGCATGCACGCCCTGGAATGGTTAACCATTAGAGATTATTGTTGTTAAATGCTATGGAGTAAGTTCTAACCCATAGTGACCCTGTATGGGGTTTACGAGGAGCAGCTGGTATGTTTAAATTGCCTACCTTGCAGTTCAAACCGGCCTTGCTGTCCGGTGCTTATCATACAGCACTATACCAGGACTTCATTAGAGATTAGGGCAGACAGAATTTGTTTAGGGACAAAATTCAGAAAGGAGGGGTGGGGGGGAAGGAATAGAAACAAACAGGGAATAAGTAGGATAAATTATGTTACATTGAGGCGATAGCAACTGAGATAAAACAAAGTATTTGTTGTTAAGTGCCATCAAATTATATCATTTGTTAAATATAAAACTGATGATCTGCTCTATGAACCTTCATTCAATTCACAATAAAAAGCTTTAAAAAAAAAGAGTAAAATGAAGTTTACAAAAAAAAGTGATATCATTATACATTAAAAAAAAAAAAAATCAAGATACAAAGTGGTAGGTATATTATGCATACCTGTTTAAGAATACCAAGGAGCCCTGGTGGTATAGTGGATCACACATTGGGCTAACCACAAGGTCAGCAATTCGATTCAACCAGCTTACTTGGTAGGAGGAAAGATGAGGCTTTCTGCTCTTGTAAAGATTTACAGTCTTAAAAACCCTATAATGGGTCACTATGAGTTGAAACAGACTCAATGGAACACCACCACCATCATTTAAGAATATCAATCTGAATTCTGTAAGAAAAGAGAAAGGAACTGATGATTGTAGCAGCATGGTAAAATTACACTTGATTTTTTAAAACTTTTTTGAGCACCTTGGAAACCCTGTAAGTCGCAACTGACTCGACAGCACTTAGCAACAACAATATTTTTCTATTTTTCACACAAAATAAAAATGTTTTCATTAAACCAGAAGGTCAATATCTTATTTTTAAAAATTGGTCATGAAACACATGGGAACTCTTAATCTTTTTAGCTGTTCTGTTAGATCTCATTTCATTACCAAAACAAACAAGAATAGACATTTTTCTCTACTGTTTTTCAAATAAGCAAGTTAAGGCATTTTTGTTGGAGTTGTTAAGTGCCTTGAACCCTCGACTTATGGTTCAAATCAACCTTGCAGTCCAGTGCATTAACCAGCAGCGCCAAACCAGGACTCCAAGTTAAGGCATGTTGTTGTGGTTAAGTGCCACTGAGTTGCTTCTGACACATAGCAACCCTGTGTAGGGTTTCCAAGGAGTAACTGGTAAATTTGAACCACCAACCTTGCAGTTCACACCGACTTTGCAGTCCAGCACATTAATCCACAGTGCTACATAAAGACTCCAACTTAAGGCAATGTTGTTGTTGTTGTTAAGTGTCGTCAAGTCGGTTCCGACACATAGCGACCCTGTTTGGGTTTCCAAGGAGTACCTGGTAAGCTTGAACAGCTAACCTTGAGGTTCAAACCCATCTTGTAGTACAGCACAGTAACCTACAGTGCTACAGCAGGACTCCCAGTTAAGGTACAGAAGACAATTAATTACTTGGGAGTAAACTAGCAAATGAATAACAACCCTTGAACTGGTACCTCAGGACACCGACCTATAAACCACCCCAATCCCTTAGGCAAATGACTGCACAGTTCTGCCTAGAGGATGCAAATACTATTGTTAAGAACTGAACTCTTAGACCCCAGTGTGGATTATCTCCAATGAGAGAGAGCCTGGAGGTAGGAAGCATGGGCTATTTGTGGACAGCTCTTTCTCTTCCATGTGGGACTGCCTCAGGCACCCTCCCCACCATTCCTATGCACACAGGACCACCCTTGTCTCTAAAAACAGGTTCCCTATGAACATGCCCTATCCTAGGATGGAGAGAGAAATCAGTAGATTTGTGTTCATCCTTCTCTACCTTCTTCAGGGCACAACCCTACTCATTGCCCCCAACAAGAGAAGAAGGTGCCCCAGGCCAGTTGTGTGACAAAGGCCAGTTGCAAATCAGGTAGATGCCAGTAAAACAAATCTGGAAAGAGGGGTCCAAAGAGGCCAAGCTAGAGTCAACTAGTAAAACTGACAGTGGGGAGCGGGGGCTGGGAGCTGCAGGCGATTTGGTCATCAGGCCCTGGTCTCTCCCCTAACAGAGATAGGGCATGTCCCGGGTTACAGAATAGCCACAAAAAGTCAGGAGTTGACTCATTGCAAAGCCCAAAGGAATCCATCAAAGGCCAGGCCAAGATTAATGAATCATGCTACTGGCTTTCCTTAAGGATAGACTAAGGGCTGTCCCTGTACACCATTTGTTCTGGTTCTCAATGATCCAGAGCCAGTACCTTAACTCCCACCTCCCCACCCTTTGGTGAAACCAGGTAATCCAACCCCTCTGTCATCCTCCACCCCCACCCTACCCCCTTCATTCAAGGTGGGACAAATCAGTGATCAGTGCAGTCACAGGCAAGCGGAGACTATTCTTCCAGGGAAATAAGCCTAAACCCAGAGGCACATGAAACAAACCAAAGGACCTAGATTCCTAGGTGTGGCCTAGTCAAAAGATTCCCTGAACTGTGTATATGGGGTGTGGGTAAGAGGGGGAAAGGTTCATGTAGGCAGCAGGAAAGACGTGGGGCTGCAGTTGGCCCCAAAAGATGACCATTCTTTAAAGAGCTAAGAGAAAAGTCCCAATAAAAACTCTGAAGATGTACCAATGGCACAGAAAGTTAAGTGGGAGAGCTAAGCTTGGGGCTTCCCCAGCTCACTGACCTGGAAGGGTTTCTGATGTGGGGAAAAAAGAGTCGGGAGTGCTTGGGGAGGCTGATGTGCTTAACACAACCTTCACAGTGATTCATGAAGGATTTCTGTAAATAGGGCATGTATTTGTTCTTAATGTAGAGTAGGAGTCATGGAATAGTGAGGTTAGCAATCGATCCCTGCTAACAAAGGTAGGGTAATGGAAAAAGAAGAGAATATTACTGGCTATTTAAAGGGACATTTCAGAGGAAAAAAACACGTTACTTAATAATGAGACCTACTGTTTCATCGAAGGAGCTCTGGTAGTGTAGTAGTTACCAGTCTGGCTGCTAACCTCACGGTCAGCAGTTCAAAACTACCAGCTGTTGTGCAGGAGAAAGATGAGGCTTTCTGCTCCCATATAGACTTACAGCCTCAGAAACCCTATTCAGGGTCACTGAGTCGGAACTGACTTCACAGCACATTACCACCACCACTGCTGCTGCTTCATCTGAGTTGGCTGACAATTGGATTTAGTTTTCCTATTTCTGTGAGGCCAATGAGATTTCTTTTGAGCAAGGAAGAATATTTGGAACCTAACAGAAGGAGCTCTGGTAGCGTAGTGGTTACGAATCGGGCTGTGAACCTCAAGGTCAGCAGTTGGAAACTACCAGCTGTTCCACGGGAGAAAGATGAGCCTTTCTGCTCCCGTAAAGACTTACAGCCTCGGAAACCCTGTACAGGGTCTGACTCCACGGCACATAACTACAACAACAAAAGAAGCAAGAAACCTAGAAGTGCTGGCTGCCAACAGAAACGCCGGGGATTTGGACCCACCATCCATTCCAAGAAAATGGTGCTGTCTGTTTGCTTCCCTGATGATTTACAGCTTCGGAAAGCATATGGGGCACTTCTACACTGTCCTGTGGAGTGAGTCACAATCAATTCAATAGCAGTGGGCTTGGGGGTTAATAGAGAAGCTTGTTGTGTTGTGAAATGCCATTGAGTCAGTTCTGACCCATAGCAACCCTGTATAGGGTATCCAAGGAGCAGCTGGTGAGCTTGAACTGCCGACCTTGCAGTTCAAACGGCTTTGCAGTCTGGAACAAAATAGAGAAGCTAGCACACAGTAAAAGGAGGTCCTGGTCTCCCATGCCTACAAGTCCCCAATGGTTTCCTACTGTACTTAGAATAAATCTAAAGTCCTTAAATGCCTCCCACAAGACCCTGTAGTATTGGGACCCTGACTCTTCTTCATCTCTCTTTTCACTCAGTGAAGTCTCCTTTCTGCTCCTCACACCAGGAGCACATCTTCTTTCTTGGTGCCCTAACCTGTGGTTCCCTCTGCTTAGAGGGCCCTTTCCTTCCCTCTCCTCCCTCAACCTCTGAGTTTGGTAAGGCTGCCTCCCTATTCTTTCAGTGCACTGAGCGTTAGAAAGTCATCCTGTTGTTGTTGTTAGGTGCCGTCAAGTCAGTTACGACTCACAGTGACTCTATGCACAACAGAACGAAACACTGCCCGATCCTGAGCCAACCTCACAATTGTTGCCACACTTGAGCCCATGGATGCTGCCACTTGGCCAATCCACCTCACTGGGAGTCTACCTCTTTTTCTCTGACCCTCCACCTTACCAAACATGATTTCCTTCTCCAGTGACTTCTGACAATATGTCCAAAGTATGAGACACGAAGTTTGGCCATCCTGGCCTCCAAGGAGAACGCTGGCTCCACTTCTTCCAACACAGATCTGTTGATTCTCTTGACAGCCCATGGCACTTTCAATATTCTCCTCCACCACCATCACTCAAAAGTATCAATTTTTCTAAGGTCTTCCTTATTCACTATGGTATTTGTCAATAACCTCATATGCATGCGAAAGCTGGACAATGAATAAGGAAGAAAGTCATCCTCCTTCTTGTTAAATACCACCAAGTTGGTTCAAGCTCATAGTGACCCTGTATAGGGTTTCTGAGCAGCACCTAGTGGGTTTGAATCACTGACCTTGCGGTTAACAGCCCAGTGCTTATCCTAGAGTACCAACCACCCCAGGACTCTAAACCACTTCTTATTGTTCATTGCTGTCAAGTCAGTTCTGACTCATAATGACCCTGTAAATGGTCTCTGCAAAAATATGTGACAACAAACCATTCATCCCACAGTACCGTGTACTCATGCTGGGTTCGTTAACCCATTGCAGTGCCCACATGGATCTCAGACACCATACTCACTGTTATGTGGTTTATTAGGGAAGTTAACAGGCACAGTTCCTGGTCTGGAATGCCCAGGTCACAGATTTTCCAGCAAGCTGCTGCTACATGTCCATAGGACACACCACTCCATTGTTTCAGCCTGAAGGCCCTGGGCTCTAACTCTGAGGGTCAGCAAACCTAGCTCCCCAAATTAAGTGCCTGGAGACACCTCACTCTATAAGCAAGCTTCCTGCCCAGAGTTATTCAGCTTTACTTGCTGCATAGACTAGGGAGTCCACTGCTGTCTCATGCTCTGGTTATTGGTTCTGCTGCTGCTGCTGCTGCTGCTCCCCACCTGTGTCACAGCTTTCTGCCCCTGGGCTGAGGACATTCAATGTGCAGGGATCTAAGGGTCCAAAGGATGAGCTCCACTCTGTTTTTTCTTGATGGTAGTGAGATCCCCCTCCTGCTTCTGAGATGGCTCATTTTAAACCCATGTTAGAATTTCAAGTTTTTACAATTACTAGTAACTCTGCTAATTCCACAGCTGAATTGTGTCAGCTTATCAGTATCTTAAGGAGCTCTGGTAGCGTAGTGGTTACAAATTGGGCTACTAACCTCAGGGTCAGCAGTTCGAAACTACCAGCTATTCCATGGGAGAAAGATGAGGCTTACTGCTCCAGTAAAGATTTACAGCCTTGGAAACCCTGTAGAGGGTCACTACGGAGTCAGAACCAACTCCACGGCACATAACAACAACATCAGTATCTTCTCCCACTGTCTCTTCCAGACCCAGCAGGGCAGAACTCTTATTTGGTAGGAGTTATTGACTGTGGCTAGAGAAGACATTATATAACTCACTGCACCACAGTTTCTGAGGAGCAACTGGTGAGTTTGAAATACAGACCTTGTAGATCCTAGCCCAGTGCTGATCCTACAGTGCCACACCAGGAGGACTCCTACTGGATCATTTTAAATTTACTGCTCAGAGTGCCTCCCCTCATTCACATTAGAATGCTTCTTTGTGGAAACTATGGCCTTCACTGCTTACTGCAAGGGATTCAGTGCTCCTCGGCACTTTCCATAAGTATTTGTAGAATGAATGAACCAGAAGTCTGCTGATTTGAATTGAACGGATTAAAAACCCAGGGTTTTTGCTTCAAACTAAATAGTGGAGAAAACAGTTTTACTTCCTACATTCTCCCTTCCACCAGTTGAATCCCAGCCCATCTTCCAATCTTTCTCCTTTCCTTCTCTTACATTTCCTCCTCTCTTCTTCCTCTTTCCCTCACCTAACGCTCCTCTCCTCTCCTTTCCTTCTTTTGTTCACAGAGGCTCAGATGTTTGTTAGCATCTGGAATAGACCTATCTCTCTGTCCACTTTGCTTCCCAAGTGCTGATCTTTCCCCAGATCCCCATGAATCATGTTGCTCATACAGTCATCCACAGACACCCCTGTTCTGTGGGCATTCACTGGGGCTGAACCTAGAAGTCAGCAGTCCCTGGGAAGGTGAAATGAAGGTTTCTCCAGGGAGCCAGCTGTGGTCATGCGCTTTATAACACAGCTATCGCTCTGGGGGCCTCAATACCATATACTTTTTCCTAAACTGAATGACCAGATCCCAGTCTTTTCTTTTATTCCTAGTCCCAAGAGCCTTGTTGATTATGACTCTAGACTGCTTCCTTGGTTTCTCTGGCCCTTAGATTCAAAATAACAGTTGGCTCTCAGGAACTACACCTTCCAGAATCAGTGGGACATAAATTCACTCCAGTCTGGTGGCAGCCAGGATGAGTCAAGCACCCTCCTCTATGGGCTCATCTCCCAGTGCGGAAGAAATGTGCTCAAGTCCCACTCCAAAGAGGTGTTGAGGGTGTGGCAAACTGGGCCAAGGGTCTGCCTCTTGGTGTTTGGGACCCTCTTTTGCTGAATTGACAAAGAGAAGTGGTATTACCTGACTCCCCATCACAGGAGTGCAGTCTTGTTGGGGAGAGACTCCTAGGAGCTGTGTGGCCATGCTTTCCTGCACAAGCGCAACAAGGCAGCCCGTTCATGCTTTAGAAGAGAGTACAGGGGTGTGGTACCATGGGATAAAGCACTGGACCACAAGGTCGGTGGCTCAAACTCAACTGCCTCGTCTTGGAAACCCTATACAGGGTCGCTATGAGTTGGAACCGACACAAAGGCACTTAACAACAACAGGGGTGGAAGAAGAGACAGAGATCCTTCCCAGTGCTGTCACATAGGTGGAACTTCAGAGAGGGAGCCATGAATTGAGAAAGAGACAAGGGAGAAAATTCAGGGGCAAGCAGGGGAAGGAGGCAAGGACTTGAGGAATTTCCCCTAAAACTTGGGAGGGACTGAAGTTGCTCTGTAGAGGAGTGGGGGTATTGGTTGGACCTGGAGTCTATCTACTGGCCCATTTCTGGGGGCTCTGTGACTGCAGGATCAGAGAGGAAGACCTGTAGCATTTTCTGTTCTTCTAGTCACATCTCCCTGCCTTCCCTTAGGTACTGCCACATAGTCAACACATCTCATCCATCTGCAGCTCTGTAGACAGCTCCAGAGCCAAACAAAATCTGCAGGTTTCCTCTGAGGACTCCTGAGTGTAGGCCTGCATGCAGGGCAAGGTGTGGCTGCTGCAGCAGCTGTTCAGACCTCCCCAGTGCTTCCCTAGCAGGGAGGGAGTCTACAGAAGCTGAATCTCCAGCGGCAGCGCCTCTGCCTCAGCAGCAAACAGCTTCCCTTGCACCTCGGAAGGAAGTGTTAATGAGGAGTGTGGTGGGAAGGGCTGGACTGCCTTCAGTTGTAACAGTCTGCTGCATTGGGCTCACGGAGACTTCAGAGCCTACACAAGGAACCCTGCATTTGTGAGGGTAGACTAGTTAGCATTACTAAGGAATATATGTAGCTTTGGCCCAGCTGAAGTACCCAGGGCAGGCTTTTCTAAAGCAACTGTCAAATGACCTATCCCAGAGAGGAAGTTGGTGTTGGAGACTAAAGAATTGTGAGGCCTGAGATCTGCCTCTCCCAGCCCAAGACCATTCCTCTAGGGTCTTCTACCATTACACCTAGGTAGAAAGCAAGGTCCTTCCTTGTTATTTTCTTGGGTAAACCTCCCAACATGCCCAGGAGGTAAGCAATCACCAGAATTGAAGAAAGGCAGGGGGCTCAGCTTCCTCTCATCTACTTTCTCTTCCCAAGTGAAAGAGTTTCTTGTCAGGAAAGGTCCCTGTAATGTAGTGCAGACACTCTTCCCTGACCCCATCTCACACACTTGCCCCCTTCAGTAGCCCAATTTATGGGCTAGAAGAGAAGAGAGGCTCTTGTCCTCTATCCAGAAGCCAGAGTCAGGCCAGTGATTGTGATCTTTCAGATAAAGAGCATCAGGCCTGTCTTCTCAACTGTTCATGGATAGATTCAAACCACCAACCTTTCAGCTAGTAGTCATGTACTTAAGTATTTGTGCTTAAGTCCCCAAGGACTCTGGAACCCAGCTAATGGATTCAGAGTGGCTCAGAGGGTCAAGGGAGGCCCAGACACTCCAGAATTAATTGACTTAATAATGTGTTTAATGCTTCTGTTCTACCTCCTAGTTTATTGGGTAGTACCTGGGATCTTAAAAACTTGCAGGTGCCCATCTAAGTCACAACACTTAGTCTTTATTCACCTGGAAAAAAGAGGCAGGAGAGCCAAGGAGGATATGGAATGTGCGGACAATTGCTTCCAGGATCAACTGTCTCCTTTGCCATGAGACCAGAAGACATGAATGGTGCTTGGCTACTATTATTAGACATTTTGATCAAAGATTATATAAAAGAATCCTGACCAAAAGGAGGCAAATGCTGAAAACATGGATTCCAAAATTTCTGGAGCCATGGAAGCTGGATGAACCCATGAAATTATTGCCTGAGATAATCTTTAAACTTTAAGCCTAAAATGTTTCTTGAAGTCTTAAAATTGAAAAATAGTTTAGCTTAACTAGTGAAAAAAAAAAAAAGTCTGCCTTGAATATTATGCTCTTTTAAGAACTATGTATATGAGATCAAATTGACAAGAACAAGTTAAATATTATATAGGAGTCTTGTTATTGTTAGGTGGTGTTGAATCAGTTCTGATTCATAGTGACTCTTTGTAGGATTTCCAAGGAGCAGCTGGCAGGTTTAAGGACCCTTAGGAGTTATGGTATTGGAGGAGAATATTGAAAGTGCCATGGGCGTCCAAAAAACCAACATATCTGTGTTGGAAGAAGTATAGCCAGAGTGCTCCTTGGAGGCCAGGATGGACAAACTTCATCTCTCATTCTTCGGACATATTGTCAGGAGGGACCAGTTGCTGGAGAAGGATATCATGTTTGGTAAGGTGGAGGGTCAGAGATAAAGGGGGACACCTCCAGCGAGATGGATTGACCAAGTGGCAGCATCAATGGTCTCAAGCGTGACAATTGTGAAATTGGCCCAGGTTCGGGCAGTATTTCATTCTGTTGTGCATAGGGTCACTATGAGTCAGTAGCAACTCGATGGCACCTAACAACAACAAATGGGGTAGTGGATTTATGTTAATGAAGAAGGGGAACACCTCAGAAAAGGAAGGAGAGGGCAAGATGGAGAACTATGCAAACACTCTACACAGACCTTCTACAACAAAGATATGAGAAGCCAAATGAAAGAGACACAATGAAAATCGTGGGACCCTGAACTTCAGAGGAACGGTTAGAGAAATGGGTTGGCTTACTGGAAGGAGAAGCTGAGCAGGGACAGTGAGAGAGGGAGACTGGCTATGTATGAATGCTAGCCCAAAGAAGAGCATGACCATCTTGAACTTTTGTAAGCAGCTTTTATCAAAGAAGGTGGTGGCCTGGCAGAGAAGACTCACGAAGGCAATTGGAAATGTGTGATTCCTTTTTTCCCCCCACATTCTCCTGGTGACCAGAGGTGTCACCAGCTCCCACTCTCATCCACCCCTAGTGCGGACACCCTACTCTCCAGGAGTTCAGAGCCATATGATTGAAAGCCACGTCAGGCTTGGCTCCATACCTGCAGAACAAGCAGAGCCACCAGACCAGCATTAATCAAGCAGAAACCCTCATAACCAGCCACCTTGCCCCCAGCTGCCCTGGGATCATAACAGACACTGAAACCAGCTCTATTAAGGGTCTCCATGAACTACTTCCTGATTGAGTATCCTGCACATAGATAACACTTTTTTGATCTTCCTTTACTATTCTGTGTTCTTTCTTTTCATCTTCCCCATCTCTAATTTTTCTAAAAAAAAATTTCCCCCTACATTTTCTTTTATCTCCTTTCTCTTGTATAATTCCATTTTCCTGTCCTTTTCTCTTTATAGTCATTGCATTCTTTTTTTCTGGTTGCTGCCTGGTTTTATTTCCTTTTTTCTCCTTT
Source organism: Chrysochloris asiatica (assembly GCF_000296735.1). Taxonomy (NCBI): domain Eukaryota; kingdom Metazoa; phylum Chordata; class Mammalia; order Afrosoricida; family Chrysochloridae; genus Chrysochloris; species Chrysochloris asiatica. The sequence continues at coordinate 19,455,882 of NW_006408542.1, forward strand.
ATTATTTCACCTTTTCATTGTTGGTTGCTTGTTTATTCTGTGTTGTTTTCTTTTGTGTCTGTGTGTAGGAGGGGGTTTCTCCTCTTTTCCTCCAGACAGGAAATCACAACTATGCCCATACAGCCCAGGACAACTGTACCCTCTATAGCTCCACCTACTGGACAAGAGCCAATACCAGCTCTTATACAACCTGATCCATGTGACATAGCAGCCAACACAACCAAACCCATCCTAAACTAAGGTGCATGAATAATGAATGGAGAATGGTGTACAGGCTTCCATTCTCCAACTACACCCACAGGAGACAATTGGTGAGAGCCAAAGAACACATCAACATGCAATCATCAATTCAATACAAATAAACAGCAGCACAATGTCCTGGAAACAATACACAATTAAGTCACATGAAGTACCAATAGAGAATGGTTCAAATAAATGACCAAGATGCAGAATCAGAAAACCTTTCTGAGGAAAAAAAAGAGTAATGGAACTAACTGAAAAAAGAATTCAAAAACGATAATACTTAGATACCTTCAAAGAATTGACAGAAAGATGGAGGAAAACAAGGAGAACATAGAAAAGACCTCAGAAGAATTCAGGAAAACATTATAAGAACAAATAGACAAAGTAAATGCAAATTTTGAAACAACACAAAACCTGCAATTAGAAACCCAGGCGATTAATACTAAGATTCATAAAAGGATAATACATTGAAAGGACAAAAGGGTAGCTCTGAATCAATGGGAGTCTGAATTAGTGAGCCTGAAGGTAAATCTCTCAATACTCATATACTAGTAAAACAATTGTTGTTGTTAAGTGCCGTCAAGT
>NW_006408542.1:19458209-19458734 GCF_000296735.1 Chrysochloris asiatica
GATGACATATACAAAATTCTGAAAGAAAAAACTTGCCAACCTAGAATCATATACTTGGCAAAGCAGTCTCTCAAATAAGATGGTGAAATTAGGACATTTCTTGATAAACAGAAATTAAAGGAATTTATAATTATCAGACCAACTCTACAAGAAATACTAACAGGTGTTCTTTGGACTGAAAACCAACAACCACAAACAACAATATACATGACAACAACACCCAGAGCTCAATGCAAATATAGAAGCATATAAAGTAAAACAAACTTGTGGTGATATGGTGTGCCATGCAGTCGGTTCTGGCTCATAGCAACCTGCACAGGGTTTCCAAAGCTGTAAATCTTTATAGGAGCAGAAAGCTCATTTTTTCCCATGGAACACCTGGTAGTTTTTAACTGCTGACCTTAAGGTTAGCAGCCCAACTTGTAACCACTAACTATGCTACCAGAGTCAGAGATATCAAATTATAATGAAGTCACCTACAACGCAAATAAAAGGAATAGTATAGATATAGAACTTGTAAATGGC
>NW_006408542.1:19462226-19495876 GCF_000296735.1 Chrysochloris asiatica
AAACTCTTTGTTGATAAATAAAACACTCGGACACAGATTAGACTTTATGTTTCACATACACATACAGAACTGACTACAAAATGAAAATGTAGGGTCCCTTGTTCAAAAAGCAGTGACAAAGGTCAGCTAAAGGTGCTAACACGTAGAGCTGTTTCCTTTCTCAACCTGTCGTGTTGTGAGTTCCTAGTTAAAGTCTTCCTCAGTGAAGAAAAGACTTTATTAATTTGAATTTTACTGTTCATCTTTATGTTGTGACATTCTGTACGCAGATTCACTGAAATTGCAAAATTGGTATTTCATCACTTTTCTCAGAAAGTGTCTCAAGCTGGCAGACTGGTGAACACAAATCCCCACAGGCGCTGAGTTGTCAAAGGAAGCTCTCTCTCAGGCATAGGTTACTTTGCAGGACTAGTATAGACACTTACAGGCGCCTGATATCTCTACCCTGTGATTTGGGAGGAGCTTGTATGGACCTAACAATAGCTGGGTTCCCCTTCTCACTATCCCCTAGACCTGTGCTCAGGGAAGATGAGCCACATACTTCTCCTTCTCATACGTGGGTCTACTGTTCCAACCACAAGGCAGTCAAGTCAGTCAGGAGAGCCTTCCCTCCAATCTTTAAACCTTCATACTGGGACAAGCTCAGCACCTATTTGGGGAGAGACCCACCCCCACCCAGCTAACCACTCAGTGTGTTGTGGCACTACCAATTTGGGACAGGGATGGTTCTATCATGCCTGGTCCTAAAATGAAGAACACAAAGACCAGCCCCTGATCTTCCCAGCATCACCAGAAGCAGAGGGCAAGGTAGGGAATGGCTGGCCCTGGGGCACCAAGGGACTGTGAAGTAGGGAGCTGTGAACTCATCCCCAGGGGAAGTGGAGAGTTGGCCTGAGCTCACCAAAACTCCGGCATCTGCTCCACTGTCCATTTACCTACAGAAGGCACATTCCAGGATGAAATGGAAACTTTCAAGATGGCGACCATGGAGCATTAAACCCAAGACTCTTCTGAGGATACAGCCCTGCTCAGTTACACTGGTCCTTTGCCCATGAACCAAAACTGTACACTGGAGGACGATCTTAAAGCCTCATTATGTAACAGAAATGCAGGTTCTAACATTGAAACAATACACGTAAAGACACTTAGAACACTCAGAAGCACACCCAGGACACCACACGTATCTCACCTGTTATTGCTGTTGTTAGTGCCATTGAGTCGTTTCTGACACATAGCAACACTGTATAGTGTTTCTGAGGAGTGGCTGGTGTACTTGAAACACCGACCTTGCGGATCAAACTGACTTTGCAGTCCAGTGTATTAACTCACAGAGCCACAGCAGGACTCCATCCGTAGGCTGAGCTAAAAAGACATCTTTGCTCCCTTCTCCTAGACTGTAAAGTGGACCAGAAGCTGGAATTCGATTTCTGAACATTAATCGGGACTTTATTCCAAAATTAACACTTTATAATTCTGTTAACTATGCAAAGAACATTGTGTGAAGAAAGATACATCAGAGACGTGGTACATAAGACTCTTCCTTTGCCCAAATAACATACTTTAATGTCTCAGCACATTCATGTGAGTGACACGTCTCAGGGACTTATATAAAAAACTTCCTGTTGGCATTTGCTCCAAATAAGGCCTTTCGTATTTCCGGCATCCTTTGCTGCGCTAAGAGATCTAGTCGGCTGTCCAGAGTATTGGAAATCATGATTTTCTGATTGTTACTGTAGGCCTCTACACCTCCAGTTGAGTTTACAGGCAGGTAAACCTCTTGATCAACACAGACTTCTACATTTTTTTTGGAGACCATCATGTAGTCAGGGATGGCTTTTTGCACAGCAGACTCTATCAGAAGGACATCCTGCGGTCTACAGCGCACCAGCACCCAGGGCTCCAGCATTCGGAACAGACACTGGAGCACGAGTTTGTCCAACAGGTCCTGATAGATGTCTAGATCTATCACAATTCTGCTTAGTCTCTGCTTGGCGTCATTCAGCAAATCTGAGATGAGGTCATCACGGGCTTTCAGGACTTCCAACCTGGCCTGATTTCTCACAGCAGACATCTGGATTTTCTTCTGCTGCTCTATCTGTTTCTCCTTCTTCTCATAATACTCCATGATCTTCAGTCTTTGGGTCTGCACAAGACGTCCTTTCTCGATGTTGAACTCTTCCTCAGCCTTGGCATCTATTTCTTCTGCCTTCTCATTGGCTTCCTGCTCAATGAAAGCCATCATGTGTTTAATCTGCTTCTGCACATCGAGATCACTCAGGGCCATGGCTGCTCCGGGGAAGAGCTGGTAGACCCTCTCGTCCTGGGGTTGAGGACAAAGTTTCAGGAGTGTGCTTGTAGTTCCTCTTCTTCAGCTGTGAAGTACACAGGGGAGGAAGGAGAGCATCAGAGCCTGAAGGGGAAGATCAAAGGCATCATCTACCTACCCTCACAAACAGGGAAATGAAGTTGCAAAGAGGGAAAGTTCATTGTCCAGCTGAGATGTTTCAGCCAAGGGCACTGGTGTTTCATCCCTGTACACACACTCTGCCTTTTTGTCTTCCAGTAATCATAAGGTAGTTAGGACAGACGGAGTATAGAAGCTGTTTGATCAGTGATAGCCCAAGAATCAGACATCAAGAAAATGGAATGGAAATGCCAAATTAATGCATAAATGGAGTGTGGGAGGGGCTGAGGAGACTTGTAAGAAATTCATGATCAGACTGGATTCATTCCAGGAAGGCTGCCTGGAGGTGGAGGGTTTTAAGAGTCCACAAAGGACATAAAGAGGCAGAGTAGTGGGAGGCAGATGGAGCCTTGGAGAGAGATGGGAAGTGGGAAGGACTGTAGATCATCCTTTCACTGGGCAACAGTTTCCAACCTTAGATGTACTGTTGAATCACCCAGGGGGGCTTTAAGATATACAGATTTTCAGGCCTCACAGAATCTCTGCCGGTAGAGTCTGGGAATCCATACATTTAAAAGGCTGCCAGCTAACCCTGTCACTGGTCTACATCTTCTGGAGCCATCATCATTGGGAGTAGAAAGAGTGTGAGACCCAAGAATCCCCAGGTTAGGTGTGTGCAGAAGGAAAATATATCAGACAGAATCTCACCAGTCCCCTCCAAGGGTCTGCCTCCACTCACTCTGGCGCCCAGAGTCTGTGCATGGAACATAGAATTTGGAACACACATTGGAACCTGGCACTGTTTTGTCCTTCTTTTTGCAGATGACCCTGCAGTCTGGCCAGGCAGCTTGAATTCAAAGAGCCAGGCTCTCACTGGGGAAGGCTGGCCAAGTCTGCAAGACGAAGCCAGCAGGGATTTCCTTGGCACACCCACCCTGGCCGGGGGCTGACCCTTGCACACTTGGAATCTCAATTAAGTTGGCATATGGTGGGCTTTAACTCTGGGGTGGGCTTCCCTTAGCTAAATCCTCAGAAATGGATTCGTGTGTGGAACCCAGGCTGTCAGCTTGTTAATTTACTAATGAAAAATACAGCTGCCATGTTGGCAGATCATGGCCTTCTTTCCCTGTATGTGATCCACATAGGAAACTAAATCTCATTGTTTAATGAGAAACCAGAGCAAGCAAAATCCATCCACAGGCAAGACCTCCTTTCCATACCCAAACAGAGCATCACTGGCTCTCATGGGGTGGGTTCTAGAGTCAGGCTGCTGGGATTCAGAGCCTCATGCTACCACTTATTATCTGTAGGACTTTGATAAAGCAACTCATCCCTTACGCCTCAATTTTCTCATCTGTCTAATGGGAATAACAATAGTGTTCACATCATAGGACTATTGTGAGAATTAGAAGAATATTTAGCACACATTAAGCACAGGGTTAATCCTGGTTCCTTAAATGTATTAATACTATTACAACTATGAAGGAATCCTGGTGGGACAGTGGCCTATGCATTGGACTGCTAACCACAAGGTTGCATCAGCCACTTCTTGGAAGAAAGATGAGGCTGTCTGCTGCCATGAAGATTTATAGTCTCACAGAGCCAGAGGAGCAGTTCTATTCTGTTTTATAGAGAGAGTTGCTATGAGTTGGAATCCACAACAGTTGAGTTTTAGTACAACTATGATCCTCATTGTCGTTATCTCTTCTCCCTGACTTAGGCTCCATTCCTCATCGCAATCCCTCTATATGTGTGACCAAACAGACAGTCTACAAGTAATTTGATTTTCACTTACTTTAGTAAGTGGAAACACATTCCAGTCTTGCCTGCCTGCACTTAGTAGCCCTGTCTGGGATTTGAAGATTGCCTAACTCTTCCTGACACACGACCCACAACCTTAGGTAAGTAGCACATCTTGGTGATGGTGAGTGAAATTCTTGAATTCCAGAGCTCTTGGGTTGGTGTTGGGGTGGGGTGGTAATCTCATAAATTGTCACACATCATTGTACCTGAATCTGCAACTCTGAGTCCTCACTGCCCCTCACCACAGACATACCCCTACCATATTTAAACAGCTTATTCGTGCTGGGTCTTTAAAGCAGCTGCAGGGTGGAGCAGGGTTAAAAGCGGGCATTGAGCAAATGTCTGGCAGGAATGTGGATGACCGTGTAATGTGTCTGGCAGATGTAACTTCCAGTCTGTCTGGGATGGGGATTAGGAGCACACATGGACCTACAACTTGAGCAAAAACTGAAACAAAGCAAAACAAGAAATGGGCCATACACATGTCTGCTCTTGCAAAAAGGCGCAGATTCCTCCATCACGATGAAGCAGTCTGGGAAGCTCTAAGTGGCATCCACATGGTCTGTGTTTGGGGCTGTGGGCAGCATCCAAGGCTCTTCAAGCCATCTTTACCTTCCATGAATGCCTCAAACCCAGGGTCTCTTCATTGTCCTCCAAGCACCTCAGATGCAGTCCCACCAAACAGCTTCTGCATGTATTTGTCTCTTGGTTAAATGCCTTCCTCTACTCTCCACTTAAGGAGCTCTGGTAGCGTAGTGATTACAAATCGGGCTTCTAACCTCACGGTCAGCAGTTCGAAACTACCAGTGGTTCCATGGGAGAAAGACGAGGCTTTCTGCTCCAGTAAAGATTTATAGCCTCAGAAACCCTGTACAAGGTCGCTTTGAGTCGGAACCGACTCCATGGCACATAACAACAACAACAACAACAACAACTCTCCACTTACCTAAGTCCTACCCAGATGGCCAGGTCCAATCTAAACCCCATTACCTCCATGAGCTCTGACATCCTTTTCAAGGTTAAGGTCAGCATGGCCTGTTTTCCAGATACAATTCAGAGCTGATTCATTGTCTTTGTTATTCCAGTTATGTTTTGCTTCCTCTGGAACGCTCCATGAAGGTAAGAATCTCTTCCTTAGTTGGAGGCTGAGTACAGATTTACTGGTTCCCACTGAGTTGATTTGGATTCTTGGAGACCCCATGTGTGTCAAACTAGAGCCGTGCACCATAGGGTTTTCAATGGCTGAGTTTTAATATAGTTTGACAGGTCTTTCTTCAGAGGCAAGTCTGGGTGAACTCAAACTTTCAACCTTTCTGTTAGCAACAAATGCTGGTGAGGATATGGAGAGACTGGGACCTTCCTATATCGCTAGTGGGTAATGCAGCCACCATGGAAAATGGTATGGCACTTTCTCAAAAATTTAGAAACAGACATATTGTATGATCCAGAAATCCCTGTACTTGGTATATATCCTCAAGAAATAAGAGTCATGATGGTGTTTATATGCCATGGAGTCGGTTCCGACTCATAGCGACCCTGTACAGAGTTTCCAAGGCTGTAAATCTTTACGGGAGCAGAAAGCCTCATCTTTCTCTTGCAGAACAGCTGGTAGTTTCAAACTGCTGACCCTGAGGTTAGCAGCCCGATTCATAACCACTACACTAGCAGAGCTCTTTGAGAGTCATGATACTAATAGATGTATACACACCCAGGTTCACTGCGGCACTATTCACAATAGTGTAAGGATGGACACGGCTAAAATGTCCATCAACAGAAGAAAGGATAAACACACTTTGGTACATACACCCACTGGAATATTATGCAACACTGAAGAATAATGATGAGTCAAGAAACACCTCATAACATGGATGAAATCAGGAGAAGACTGATGAAAAGGACCTCCCCCTTGAGAGTTGAGCAAAAGAGAAAAAAACCTCCTGGAGATGGTGCCATGAATTCAGACTTCTGCCCTCGTGAACTGTGAGAGAATAAATGTCTACTTGTTAAAGCCATCCACTTGTGGTATTTCTGTTATAGAAGCACTAGATACCCAATACAGGTGAGATGCTTAGACACCCTACCTCTGCCATAGTCTAACTAGACACTAGCCTGAGATTTGGCTCAGAGAACGTCAGGCATCCAACCCTCAGAAACCACTATCGTCCATCCTTGTCAAACTCTGGTTCAACGATGAATCAGCTTGTCTTTTAAGCCCTCAAGCACATAGATGTTTGCTTTACGTCCTTTTCCTGAATAGTAGGGCCACCAGCCTGCACCCCTTCATATAGTTTTATATATAATGTAGTTGTCAACATGACTGGTTTAAGTCTATGATCCTGCTATTTGTTTTCCATTTGTCCCATCTTTGTTACTTTTCATCACTTGCTAGTATTTCATTTATCTCCATTACTGATTTGTTGTTGTTGTTAAGTGCCGTCAAGTGGGTTCTAACTTATAGCGACCCTGTGTTGGCTTTCTGAGGAGCAGCTGGTGGGTTTGAACTGCCAACCTTGTGGTTTGAAGTCCAGTGCTGATCCCACAGTGCCACATCAGGAGTCCATATTTTTAAAAAGTAGTTGTAATATGTTTTAAAAATATCTTTAAATATGGAGTGTGGTAGCTCTATAGGATAAGCACTGAATTGTGAACTACAAGGTCCACAATTTGAGCCCACCAGCCTCTCCACAGGAGAAAGATGAGGCTTTCTGTTCCAGCAAAGATTTAAAGCCTCCTTGGAACAGCTGGTGGATTTGAACTGCTGACCTTGTGGTTCTAAATCTAGTGCTGATCCTACAGCACCACACCAGGAGTCCAAATGTTGCAGTGCACTGGGCCACAGGGTCGGTTTGAACTAAAAGGTCAGCAGTTCAAACTCACCAGCTGCTCCTTGGAAACCCTATACAGGGTTGCTCTGAGTCGGAGCCGACTTGGTGGCATTTATAAAATGGAAGAATTTTACAAAAATATCCTATTTCTGCCTCCTCAACCTCTGTGTTAGTGTCATAAATTTTGTTTCTACATATGTTACAAACTCTGCAATACATTGTTGTTGTTGTTCAGTGCCATTGAGTCAGTTCCGACCCATAGCGACCCTGTATAGGGTTTCCGAGGAGTGACTGGTGAGTTTGAACCACCGACCTTGCAGTTCAAACAGCTTTGCAGTCTGGCGCATTAACCCACTGAGCCACACCAGGACATTGTTATCATATACGTAAGCAGTCAACTATATTTGCAAGAATAAGGAAAATGTCTTCTACATGTTCCTATATATTCTGGAGGAGCTCTGGTGTGGCACTGTGGGTTAATGCGCAAAGTCGGTTTGAACCAAAAGGTTGGAGGTTCAAGCTCACCAGTCGCTCCTCAGAAACCCTATACAGGGTCACTATGGGTTGACACTGACTCGATGGCACTTAACAACAACAACATATACTCTGGACCACAAGGTTGATTCGAACCGCAAGGTGGCAATTCAAACCCACTAGCTACTCCTTGGAAACCCTATACGGGGTCACTATGAGTCAGAACTTACTCAAAACACTTAACAACAACAAGAAGAACATGTATTTATACTATACTTCATATGATCAAGAACCAACGGTACTGAAGGAAAAGTTCAAGATGCACTGAAGGCATTGATGAAAAACAAGGTTTCAGAAATTGATGGCATACTAATTGAAATGTTTCAACAAACTGATGCAGTACTGGAGGCACTCACTCATTCGATAATTATTCCCCAGTATCATAATTCAAATGTACCCTCAACAGGTGATCTGCTTTTCCAATCCCTTCTCAGGAGTCTGGGTTGCAAGCAACAGACGTTCTCTGTGACTAATTAAGCAGAAAAGGAGTCCTTGAGATACTCTGAGTAGCACACAGCTCTGTGGGAAGACTAGAAAACACCTCAAGTCTGTGTTTATAGAAGCAGTGGCTTACTCGTGCCTCAGGAACTAATCTGATGAGAAAGACACTTCTGGTGCCATTGCTGCCACAAAGCTCTACGCAGCTTGTGTGCAGAGCTGTCACTTTCGTACTATGAACTAAATGATACCACAACTGCCACCACCACCTGCACTGATGTGACATCTCTTGTGTCAGGAGCTTGTGTACCTTTGCATCCTCTGCTAAAACTGCAGTCGTAGAGATAATGGTCCTTACAGTTAATTCTAGTTGCACTAGCTCTTGCTTCTAACCAGGGAAGCAAATGGCTATACTTTTCAGATTCTGGGGGTGGGGGGTGGATCTTTTCTTGTCACCAAGATTCACAAAGTAAGAGATTCCTCAAACTCATAATGTGCTGCTGACGATTGTTGGGCAAAATGTCCACTATGGAGGAACCATAAGTGAACATTGGGTGATTTTCTAGGACTCTTAATATTGAAGCATGGAATAAAATTTCTGACTGCATTTCTGGGGAAGGCACCAACATCCTTTGGAGTCTATTAGGAGGGGGCCCTCCCAGAATCATGTAAGTATTCTGAGTGGGGTGATTTCATTCAAGTAACCTCTAGGGAAGTATGGTCTCCTAATCCTTTACTATAGTTCTGCAATGAGTGCTGATGCAATTAGTCATAATGACTCTTCTACCGAGCTCAGGTTGCAGCAGAAGCTGGTTAGAGATCAAGATGGCAAAACATCATTTAGCGTGCTTGAGCCAAATTTTTGAGTGGCGAGGGCATAGCTTTTGGGTTTCTGGTATGTAATAACCTATAAAAAGGGATCTAGATTTCACTCTAACTAGAAGTGAAAACCAAATGAGATCATCCTATGGGATTCATCTGTCATTCTGATCAGCAGGGACCAATGACCTTTAAGAAGTTACTGCAGTGTTTTTAGCCATTAATACCTGAGCTAAAGAAATTATGCAATGTACATCACCTCTGGGATCTAAGGGAAAACGATACAGACAGGAGGTTTTAGTGGTGGGAAAGAAAAGAGAAGTAGTGTGACTTTATGAAGGTGGGCCAGGAGGCTGGGCAGCAGAGAGCCCTAGGGAATGAAGAAGCTGTAGTAGGAAGGTATTGGGCATAAACCAAGAGTTAAAGGATGATAACAATCATTTTACTTCTTTACCAGTTATTTCTCAGGAGCTTCAGAGAGGGAGAGAAATAGCTACTAACTACTAAGAATTAGGCATTCAGAGTGAACATGGATTCATGTATTGATAAACCAACTCACTAAAATTTAGAACAACTTAAAGATTTAGCTTGAATGGATTTGATTCCCCTTGATACTTGCTTCTCTCTCAAAATACTAGATTTTTAGATTAGCTTAAGGAGGTCTAGGCAATTTGGTGAACAACAACCCACATGTGATAGATGCAGCTGGCTGACTGGTATACATTCTCTCAACCCCTACCATTAGCTGTGTATAGATCATAGTCTGCGAGGGAGTGAACCCCTGGTTCCTGGACTGGGTCACGGTATGGTATGTGAGGGCCCTAAACACTGATAATCTGTGGTAACTCCTCTTCTGCTTACTCACAAACTCAAATGAAAGATGTGAGTTATATGTATACATGTATGCATATACATGAGGCCTGGTGTGGTTCTGTGGGCTAACGTGCTGGATTGCAAAGTCAGTTTGAACTGCAAGTTGGTGGTTCAAGCTCACCAGCTGCTCCTTGGAAACCCTATACAGGGTTTCTATGAGTTGGAACCAACTTGACAGCACTTAACAACAACAACAACAACATAATGCACATATATATAGACTCCTGGTATAGCACTGTAGGATCAGCACTGGACTGGGAACCATAAGGTTGGCAATTCAAATCTACCAGCAGCTCCTTGGAAACCCTATACAGGGTTGCTATGAATCAGAACCCATTCTAGAGCACGTAACAACAATAACAACAGTAAAGTGCTGGTGTGAAGCTGTATGACAAGCACTCAACCACCAAGTTCAGTTTGGGCCATAAGCTTGGTGGATCAACTCACCAAGCATTCCTCGGAAACCCTATGGGTCAGACCCAACTCGCTTTCACTATATATATATATACATACATACATATACACACACATATATTACATACAAGGGGACTTCAAAAAGTTTGTGGAAAAATGAAATGAAACATAATGAGATTTTTTACAAACTTCTTGATGTCCCTTTGTATATATGTGTGTGTTGGCTATCCATGCTGTAACGTCTTTTTAAATACAACTATAATATTAGGAAATCCTGTACAGAGTCACTATGAGTCAGAACTGACTTGACGGCACTTAGCAACAAACAAATTAATATTAGCAGTTAAATGTAAAAGTGGTGTATGCTATTTTAATGAAATGAATTGAATTATAATATTTTTACTGGATGTGTGGATACTAAGATTTTTAGTACATACCACATTTTCTATGAAAAGAATACAAGGAGGCTTCAAAACTTCAAGGAAAATAGAATCAAAAGATAATTCCATATTTTATGCAAAGAAAATGAGACTGTGAATTTAACTGTTTCAACTATCAATGTGAAATTCCAATGATCTTCTACAATAAAAAAGTCACCAATTTTGCTCAAACAGTTCACATTTCAGATTTGATGTTTGTTTTGTAATAAATGCTATAATTGTAAATGAGCAAATGAAAAGATATTATAAAAGAAAATTTATTGTTCAGAATTTCTAGGATGCAAGGGCACCAAATGCCCAAAGGAAAGCCTCACAGATATGAAGCAGATGTTGTTGTTGTTGTTGTTGTTGATAAGTGCCATCGAATTGATGTCGACCCATAGGACTCAAGAAAAAACGAGTACCACAGTGGAAGAGAACTGACAGGGTTCTAAATGAAATTGATACCAGTTTATACAGTTCGCATATGATAACAATTGTATTTAGCTTTTCATTTCAGACCAATCAAGTATGACTTGACATTCATGTCTCATTCATGGATCACATAAGAACGAACCAAAGGCACTAATTGAGTGAGTATTCAGTAGGGCAGCTTTCTCCCTTAGTAGCCCTCTCAGTCTAACGCCTTTGTGCAGTGTCCAGACTGCCTAGCCACACTCCCTAACATGACTTTTAAAGATCCATGGTCTGGCTCCAAAGCACTGTTTCCAATTACAAATCATTTCCCCTGTACTCCTCAAACCCTCCGCTGTGCCTTCTAGCCTTTCTTACCAGATAGCCTCATCAGTCCCAGGCCAATGATGTCCTTGTTGTTAAATGCTGGTTCTGACCTATAGTGACCCTGTGTAGGGTTTCTGTGGAGCGAGTGGTGAGCTTGAACCACTGACCTTGTGGATCAAACCAACTTTGCAGTCTAGCGTATTAATTCCCAGAGCGCCACACTAGGACTCCAGGCCAGTGATGGTGGTGGTGGTGTGCCGGGAAGTCACTTCTAACTCATTAACAACCTTGTATTGGATTTCCAAGTCTGTAAATCTTTACAGGAGCAGAAAGCCTTATCTTTCTTCTGTGGAGCAGCTGGTAGTTTCGAACTGCTGACCTTTAGGTTAGCAACCTGACTCGTAACCACTATGCTACCAGAAGATAGCTCTTTGCTAATCCTTCCTCAGCACACACACTCAGAGCTAAATACTAACCACCTCCTCTGTACTCCCAGAAGCCTGTTCTTCATCCTCTGCCACAAAACTGATCACATTATATAGTAATTCTCTGTTTGCTCATCAGTTCCTTTCTGCCTCCCCCTCCAGTGCCTGTGGTTTTCCAGCTCCTCGTCCCCTTCTCAGAAATAAAGCCTGGCATCTAGTAACCTCAATAAATGCTTTTTAAATGAAATACTGAATGAATCAATGGCTAGGAGGAGGGAGGAAGTAGAAGGGAGAAGGCTCAGAAGAAATTGCACTGTTTTCAAGCTGACCGGCATCTGTTTCAACACGTGCAGTTAAAACTAAAGGAGAGAGGAAAGCTCAGAATCTAAGACGATTTGAAACAAATTAGCTTCTTATCTCAAATTCCTTAGATTTGAGAACTATTGTTTTTCCACAGGACATTATCTTCTTTGCCATAGGGAAGTGAGGTTTCATTGAGGTCAGTTTGGTACTTCCAAGCAAAGCTTTCCTGGGCTGACCTGGGGGCATCCAGGAACATTCTTTTCTCCCCACCTCACCTACATGCAATATTGTGGGTTGATTTGTGTCCTCCAAAATATGTGCTATAAATCCTAACTTCTGTGCCTATGTAGTTAGTAGCTATAATCCTATTTGAGAATGGGTGTCATTTTTATGTAGATGAAACAGGATTAGTGTAGGGTGTGTCTCAAGTTACTGTCTTTTGAGACAGAGGAAATTAAGCAAGCAGAAGAAGCAGAGATTGGGGGAGACAAATGCTAAGACGTGTGAAGACATCCTAGGGGCAGCTTCAAAGAAGCAATGACCTTCCTTTCTCCTGAGCCAACAAAGAGACAAAGGGCTTGCTCTAGAACCAGTGCAAAAATTCTGATGTGGTGCTATAGGATAAGCACTGGACTGCAAGTTTGGTTTGAACCACAAGGTGGACCGTTCAAGCCTACCAGCCAGCTGCTCATTGGAAACCCTATACAGGATTGCTGTGAATTGGAATGGACTCAATGGCACTTAACAACAACAAACTGAGAAAATACATTTCTGTTTGTTAAAGCCAACCGTGTGTAGTATTTGTGTTACAGCAGCACTAGAGACCCACGGCAGTGCATGTGACCAGCCCCGAGCTCCAAGTATTCCTGGCAGTCAGTTTTGGCATTTCTATGGGCCAAAGATATGAGATCACCACCAGCTGTGAAGTCACCAGTGCATGATTCATCTGACATCAGTTCCCCACTTGGAATGCTCTAACATTCTCAGAGCTTCTCCTAAAGCATCCCTGGTCATTTTCAAGGTTCTCTCAGAGAAGCAATTAAAGAACTAGGAACCATTAATCCTGAAGGGGATTTGAGAAACTTCCAGGATTGAGGCTGATTTGGGGCAGTCTTTGCCATTCTTCATGTAGGACTTTTCATTATCTCCAGCTCTTGCTTCTTTTCCTCTGTCCCAAAGCACTTAACCAAGATCCCTGAGGACATATTCTGAAGGGTTCAGATCTCATCCCTAAAATCCCATCCTTACAAATGAGTTCACCTTTGTTGCTGTTCTGACTCATAATGACCCTGCATAGGGTTTCTGAGGAGCAGCTGGTGAGCTTGAACTACCTACCTTGCGGTTCAAACCAACCTTGCAGTTCAGCGCATTAACCCACAGCACCACACTAGCAATCTGTGAGCTCACCTTTACAGATGAGGAAATTGAGGCCCAGAGGAGGGAGGTGACATGCTCAAGGTCATACTGTAACTGTGGCAAGTCTCAGACCAAATTCAAGTCTCTGGCTGAGTGCACTTCAAATGAACAAATGGTAACATAGGCAAAAAAGAGAGCAAATCCTCTCTTGTTTTCTAACAGAAAATGGAAGAGACTGGCCTTGAACCAATATCTGTTTGACTTCAAGGCATTTATGTTGTTACTGCCTTCCTAAACTTGTCACTGAGAGAATACAAAGACTTTTCCAGAGCCATTGCTAAATCCAAAGCAACAGGCAATGTAAATACTTACACTCAAATGTCAAGGGAGAGGTCTGGTGAGGTAGATGTTCAGGGTGAGTCCATAAGGAATTTACAGTAATCCAGGTAGTCATACAGGGAGAGAGGAAATCAGATTAGCGGTTTGAGAGAGGAATCTAGGAAGATGATGGGCTATGTTGTTGTTAAGTGCCTGGATTCAGTTCCGACTCCTAGCGACCCTGTATAGGGTTTCTGAGGAGCGGTTGCTGAGTTTGAACCAGAGATGTTGCGATTCAAACCGACCTTGAACTTGAGTGCTTATCCTACAGCGCCACACCAGGACTCCATAGATGTTTGCTCATCTACAACCTGAGAGATGGTCCAGTTGACGTCTGCGTTCTCTCAGTATATTTTCTAATCTTGTGAATCATTGGAAGGAAGCGATACATCTCCAGTTGGGGTGCGGGTGTGAGGTGGATGGGGGGTAAGGAATGGGGGTAAGTGTGCAGAGTCTGCCTAAGTGAGTCTTTCCCCTAGCGGGTGTTCAAAGTCCAAAGCAGCACCGATGGCCAGCGGATCAGCCCTGGCAAAACAGGTTTTTGTTTTTGCTTTGCTCAGACAAGGGGTTGTTACTGCAATCACAGAGTACCAAGATAGTTCACGTCTCAGGAATCCAAACCTAACGCCTTCCAGGGACAGTTGGGACTGAAAGGGGGCATCAAAGAATGTTGCCTCTAGGGGTACCCCGGGTACATTTGCCAAGTCTTAGAGCCAACAGTATATATTATCTCCTTTCTGTCTGGTTGGAGGGGCCTTCAAAGGTTCAAGATGCTTTAACTCCCTTGGTTGCCAGTTTCATAGTAAATAAATGATTCCAGCGCGTGTGTGAAAGGCGTAGGGAGCAGCGCGGGGGAGGGACCAGTAATAAGCCAGGAGTCCCTGCTTCCCAGCTCAGGGTCCGTCGTCCCGCCCCCCTTCCTTCTCCCGGGTACCCTCCCAATCTTTTTATTCTTATTTTTACATCGTCTTGGCCTTTCTTCCTTTTTGATTTCTTGTTGCACTTAAGGGCCAATAGAATGGATCCTGCCTTAAATATATAGGTATAGTTTTGCATGAGTATTGCGTCATCGTTGGAGGCGTAGTGGGTTCCTCAAGAGGCCTCCTTGTCTTCCCTAGCACGGGGCCTTTGGACGCTTCCGGACGCTGCGGGCACTTTCGCGAGGAGCCCTGGGCTCCTCAGGAGCGATTCTCTGGACACCCCTCCTCCCAACCTTACCTTCATCCCCCTCCCTCCTCCTTGGCTCCTCCTTCCCGTCCCCTGCCCACTCCCCTCGTGGGGAGTCAAGCTAGGGTGAGCCAGCAGGGCCGAGAGGCGGGCGGGGCTCTGGGGCGGGTGCAGGCGGGGGCGGGGGCGAGGGCGGGAGGGAGGCCCGCACTCGGGGGAGGCGCCTCGGCCCGCCCTCCTCTGGGCCCAAGCCGGGAGGGGGCCCCGGCGGCCGCGGGGCGGGGTAAGACCTGGCCCCTCCCCTCCACTGCCCTCCCCAAAGTTGCTGTCTCCCCCGGGGCCGGACAGTCTTATGATCCAGCGGATCCTCCTGGGGAGATCCGGCCAGCTAGAGGGTGCGGGCGCCGAGCAGCGGAGGCAGCGGGCGGGCGCGGCGGCCAGGGCCGGGGAGGGGACCCAGGCAGCGACTCAGGCAGCGGCTGTGCCCCGGGCCCGCCGCCTCCTCCCCTCGGGCGGGGAGAACCGCTGCATGGGGCCGGGGGGGCGGCCCTGCTGTGCGGAGCGGCGGCGGCGTCGGACCCCCCAGGCGGGCTGGGGCTGAGCCCGGGGCCGGGCCGGGGGCTCCGGGGGGACCATGCCCGGAGGCCGGCCGGCCGCAGCATGGCTCACGGGCCCGGCGCGCTGATGCTCAAGTGCGTGGTGGTCGGCGATGGGGCGGTGGGCAAGACGTGCCTACTCATGAGCTATGCCAACGACGCCTTCCCGGAGGAGTACGTGCCCACCGTCTTCGACCACTACGCGGGTAAGCCCCGGAACTGCTGATTAAGGAGGGGCTGCTCCCCGGGCCGGGAACTTTGGAGCAACTTTGGCGGAGCCCCCTGGATGTCTCCCCCGAAGCGCACTCCCTCACCCCTCCCCTGTCGCATCTTCTATCTCACACCCAGCTCCACCCTAACGCTTTGCTTCCAGCCACCCCACTTGCCCGCATACCTGACCCCCCTTTATAACTCCTTCCCTGTGCCCCCAGCTATCCCCTGCACCCCACAATTCCCAAACCCCTTGACATCCTGAGCAGACCGCCTTTACTGTCTCACCGCTGCCTCCCCTGCTGTACCTAGCCCCGGGGGAAGACATTTGGTGGGACTCAAAAAGACTTGACTCCAGGACTTGAGAGAAGGGGATGAATAGCAGGGACTACATCGCACCCCAAACTCACGCTGCTTCACAGCGAACAGGGAGCCAGGGAAAGACAGTGACGTCTCCTCGGGGAGTACCTGCACACCGACAACAGGGTTGGGAGACTAGGGTGCTGGCGGGGGATCATTGTGAGTTTCTCTCCCCACCCCCCACTTCTGTCCTTGCAGTCAGCGTCACCGTGGGGGGCAAGCAGTATCTTCTGGGACTCTATGACACGGCCGGACAGGTGAGTGTCTTGGCCCTTGGCTTGCTGACAGTCCTCTCCCTTCCCTAATTCTTGGTAGCTGCGAAGGGCCTTTAGAAACTGAGGTGTCAGGGAGCCGAGAGTGTGTCTGTATAGCCCGCTCCAAACCCCTTTGGTTCAAGTCTTTATTTCATTTTTCAAGTCTCCTAATTAAAAAACAAACAAAAACCCAGAAACAGAAACAAACCCAGACCAACGTATCCCTGGGCTGTGAAAGTTTCTGACTGCGTGTGCCTGTGTGCCCTTCTGTATGGCGCTTGGTGTGTGGGTCCCAACTCCTGTTGCAAAGTGGCAGTGGCCAATCATGAAGCGCCCTTATTTTTAGTTGCAGATGACCAGGTCTCCCCTTCACAGCCTCTGTCTGGGCTCTCATTGGTGAGTGGTCTGCCTGCCCGAGGATCCTGATTGGTGGGAAATAGCATCATCTAATATGATGGGAAGGCATTTGGTCCTGGTTATGTTTATTACAACATCATTGCTCTCTGGGACTCCAGTCTCTGAAAACGTAATTTGTGGTGTTACCAGAGGACCACAGGGAAAACAGGAAAAAGAAACAACAACCAACCAGCCACTCCCTGGGGTAGGAGTAGGAGAATTAGGGTTAAGAGTTCAGTGTGAATCTTGGAGGAACAACTTTTTTTCTCCCTAGGTGGCCAAGTGACTTTGTCTGGTTTTCTTTGAGAAAAATTGGTGTGCAGCCTCTGACTAGATTTGCACTTAGGAGACTAAGGCTTTTTGTTTTGTTTTGTTTTTTTCTGTCTCCCTGTCCCAGTCCCACCTTCTTCCCAGACCCACTTTTGTTCTTGAACTGTGAGTTGTGTGTAGTGAAGTTTTGCAGAATCCAGTGCTGTGATTAGACATGAAGATTCAGGCAGACGTCTTCACATGTTATGCAGATTTCAGTCCTTGAAGACATGTGAGCAGTGAAGAGGGTTGGAGGGCGTATTTGGGGGGAAGTCTAGTAGTTTAGTTTCATAATGTCTAAGTGGGGTTAATAAAAAACACGAAAAAAAGATCCATGGTCCTGTGAAGATACTGTGCCAGACGCTTAGCACTAAGTCTGGCTGACACTAGGTGCTCACTAAGATTAGTAGCCATAGAGTCTGATTGGTGGCACTCTTCTTTGTAACTCCTCTAGATTTGGATTTCAGGATTATGGGCACTGAAGTTGAATTCTGTTAGAGTCTGTGTTGGATTCTGAAGAGCAGCTTGAGATTCCTGATGGTGGTCTGCTTTCTAAACTAAGTTAGAGAAGCCTCTGACTATAGAGAAGCTGCTGGCAGTGCCCGAGACTGTTGAATTTACCCACGCTGGTCCAGGTCAGTGCAGCCAGGTCTGTCTCCAGTGCCTGTTTTGGTTGCCTGCCTTATGTTGTTGTTGTCGTTAAGTGTCATCAAGTGGGTTCCAACTTATAGGCTTTCCGAGGAGCAGCTGGTAGATTTGAACTGCCAACCTTGTGGTTCGCAGTCCAGTGCAGATCCTACAGCACCATGTAGCTGGTTTTTACTCTGTCCTCATCAGAAGGCATGGAGGGCAAGTGAGTGAGGCAGAACTGAGTCAAATACGGCTCTCTCTTAAGCAGTCACAGAGACTGAAATTATTGCTTGAAAGGAAGGAGAGTTTTTAAAACCCTCAAGCTTAAATTCTCCCACAGTTCCTCTTCCCCTATCCCCTTTACTTGTCATGGTCTTTTTTTTTTCTTTTTTGAATACTATGAGTTGTATTCAACAGGACATACATATAAAGGGGCTTCAAAAAGTTCATGGAAAAAAATCCATTATCTTTATATATATAAGTTTTTATTGTGAGTTAAGTGATAGTTCACATGGGAGAACACTGGTTCTACACTCATCGTTTCCTTGCAATGATTACAATCTCCTCCGTGCATCATCATTCAACAGTATTTGCTTCTATTGCCTCTGTTTTCCATTATCTTTTAGTTCCATTTTTTTAAATTTTCATGAAGTTTTTGAATCCATGGTATATGTCAGAGTTGTTTTGTGCATACTGAAACCTAACTAAAATTTCTGAGTTCCTGCTGCCTATTAAGCATAGTACAGCCACATGCAACTATTACCATATTTACTCAACAAAATGACCTGTAAGATAAGTAGTACAGTCTTCCCTTGGTGTCCGTGAGGGGTTGCTTCCAGGACATCACTCCATGCCCAAATCTGTGAGTGTTCAAATCCTATATATAAAATGGTTTAGTTTTTGCATATAATCTACTCACAGGCTCTTGTATAATTGAAATAATCTCTAGATGACTTATGTTAAGTGCCACTGAGTCAGTTTTGACTCATAGCAACCCTGTATAAGGTTTCTAAAGCTTGTAAATCTTTGCAAGAGCAGAAAGCCTCTTCTTTCTCCCACAGAGAAGCTGGTGGGCTTGAACTGCTAACCTTGTGGTTCTCAGTCCAGCACTTTATGCTTCCCTCAGCCATTGAGGGATTCTTTTGACCATTTAATTTCTCATCCCCTTCCCCTCATATTGTTGACCAAGATGTGTGTTAGGCCCACTTATCATTTATCCCAGTGTCTTACTAGGTTTTGTTTTGGGGTCAAACTAAGTGATAATTTCTCTTTCAGCATTTAACGGCTTAATACTAATAAACAATTTTAGCAAGGTAATCTACAATGAGACCAAATGGTGAGCACCCTCTCTGCACCTAGCACTGTGCTAAGCTGGGGTGAGTGGGGGCGGGAGGGAGGAATAAAACAGTAAATTTAAGATGGGAATGTGACATGGCTAATTATAGCATAAATAGAAATGCCTAGACCAGATGCCTATACATGTGCTATATAAGGAATTCCTCTGTTGTACTCCTACTTGGTCATTAAGACCCATACCTCTGTGATCCAGTATCAGATTCATCCTATTCCTCTTACAATAAAAAAAATAGATATATGTATATGTGTGTGTGCATATATAAAGTCAAATCCAATGCAATTGAGGTCATTCTGACTCCTAACAACCATATAGTACAGAGTAGAACTGCCCTGGAGGGTTTTCAAGACTGTAATCTCTGGTAGCATAGTGGTTATGAATCAGGCTGCTAACCTCAAGGTTGGCAGTTCAAAACTACCAGTGGTTCCGTGGGAGAAGGATAAGGCGTTCTGCTCCCGTAAAGATTTGCAATCTCGGAAACCCTGTGCAGAGTCACTGTGAGTTGGAACCGACTCCACAGTACTTAACAACAACAACAATCTTTATGGGGAGCCTAGTGTGTTGCTGTGGGTTAATACATCAGACTTGCAAAGCCATTTGAACTGCAAGGTCGGTAGTTCAAGCTCACCAGCTGCTCCTTGGAAACCCTCTACAGGGTCGCAATGGGTTGGAATCGACTCAATGGCACTTAACAACAACAATAATCTTTACAGAAGCCAACAGCCACATCTTTCTCCAGAGCTTCAGCTGGTGGGTTCAAAACCACCCACCTTTCAATTAGCAGTTAGTAGTTGTGCATTTTAACCACCAAGGTCTGTGTGTGTGTGTGTAAATGTTTAAGCTTGATGGGCATCTGAGAAAAGCACCTTGGCTTTGGAATAAATATCCTTGGGTTCAGATCTCCACCTTGCTATATTTGCTGTGTGATCCTTACTAAGTTATTTACCTACTCTGTGATGTAGTGAAAGTATGGACAATTAGAATCTATACTGAGGGAGGATTGTAGGCTGGCTTAAATTGCTTAATTATATATACTCTATCTTTTATTCATTTGTTGTTAAAAGCTTAAATTGCTTAATTTATATATACACTATCTTTTATTCATTTGTTGTTAAAAGCTGTTGAGTCGGTTCCGACACATAGCGAACATATAGGGTTTCTGAGGAGCAGGTGGGTTTGAACCGTCAACCTTTTGGTTAGCAGTCCAGTGCTTATCCTACAGCACCACGCCACACCCCTTTATTCACAGTGGATTTGTAATTAGTATTACAGGAAACTATTATACTCCATTGTGGGGAGTTTTGTGAGAGGAAGGTGGAAGAGACAATGTTGCCTTGTTGTTGTTGTTGTCAGGTGCCAACACTTTGGCTCCTGTGCACAACAGAACAAAATGCTGCCAGGTCCTATACCAATCTTGTTATGTTTGAGCTCACTGCTGTCCGCCACTGTATCAATCAATACTGTTGGGGGCAGGGGAAATCGTCCTCTTTTTTGCTGACCCTCTACTTTTCCAAGCATAAGATCCATCTCTAGGGACTGGTCCCTCTTGATAGTATTTCCAAAGCACAAAAGACAAAGTCTCACCATCCTCGCTTCTAAGGAACATTCTGGCTGTACTTCTTCCAAGATAGATTTGTTTATGCTTCTGGTAGTCCATGGCACTTTCAGTAGTCTTCACCAGTAACATAATTCAAATGCATCGGTTCTTCTCAGGTCTTTTTAAATTCACTGTCCAACTTTCAAATGCATATGAGGCTATTGAAAATAACCCGGCTTTGGTCAGGTGCATATTAGCCCTCAAACTGACAGCTTTGCTTTTGAATACTTTAAAGAGGTCTTTTGCAGAAGATTTACCTAATGCAAGAAGTTGTTTGATTTCTTGACTGCTGCTTCCATGAGCATTGATTGTCAATCCAAGCAAATTATGTCTTAGAAAACTTCTATCTTTTCTCCATTTATCATGTTATTTCTTGGTCCAGTGAGGAGGATTTTTGTTTTCTTTACCCTGAGGTGCAATCCATATTGAAGACTGTTGTCTGATCTTCATCAGTTAGTATTTCAGGTCCTCTTTGCTTTCAGCAAGGAAGGTTGTATCATCTGCATATTACAGGTTGTTAATGAATCTTCCTCCAATCCTGTTGTTGATAGAAATTCTACTTGAATGCTAGATCCTAGAGCCTTTTCAGCAG
Organism: Chrysochloris asiatica; assembly: GCF_000296735.1. Taxonomy (NCBI): domain Eukaryota; kingdom Metazoa; phylum Chordata; class Mammalia; order Afrosoricida; family Chrysochloridae; genus Chrysochloris; species Chrysochloris asiatica. Next base: position 19,483,424 of record NW_006408542.1, read on the forward strand.
TGATATGGAGCCAGCTTTGCAATTTTAATTCCCACAGTTACCATCACTGGGTACTGGTCACATTTGACTGCTCCCCGTTAGAAATGCCTTGTTGTATGTCAGATGGTTTTCTTTCTAACCAGTGCGTGCATCCCCAGTGGTGTAAGAGAAATAAGAGTTCTGTGTACAATTTAAGAAGCAAGTCAGGTACAGAGGTTCCAGTTATTTCTGCTTTCAGAGAGGTAAGATGGGACGAGGAAGATTCTCACAGCACTGGAAAACTATTCTTTCCAAAACATGTAAGTGGGCCAACTCACAGTATTTGAATCACAGCAACATCTCCCACTGGTTGGAACCTCAAGTTCAAGGCTACATGCCTAGCCTTGGCCTCTTCTTTGACCCCACTCAAGTTCAAAGCCTTAGGCAGCAATCACCCAATTTACATATCAGGGAACCTACTATCATTTAAAGGAGATCTGGTATTGTAGTGGTTACTAATCGGACTGCAAACCTCAAGGTCAGCAGTTCCAAACTACCAGCTGTTCCGCTGGAGAAAGATGAGGCTTTCTGCTCCCATAAAGATTTACAGCCTCAGAAACCCTGTATAGGGCCGCTATGCGTCAGGACCAACTCCACGGCACATAACAACAACAAAGATTTACAGCCTTGGAAACCTTGTACAGGGTTGGAACCAAACTCCACGGCACATAACCACCACCACCACCATCATTTAAGTGATCCACTGTAGTAGATGACTCTTTCTAGAGCAGGCTTCCTTCCACATGAGCTCTGCTGCTATCAGCAGTGAGAGGAATGAAGAGGAATGTGAGTGTGTTGGACCATTCAGTCCTCTTCACAAGCTCTGCTTGGGGACATCCTTCAATATCCCCAACACACTCATAAGCATTGCTGCCAAAAAAATGCTCTCAGCTCTTGGCCATGCCCCTGGGTGGTCAAGGAACAGCCATGACATTTTGACTGCCAGGTGTCTTCCTCCTCTTTGCAGGGGCTTTGGAGGGTTCTAGCTTCTTGCCTGGGCCTCAGTGGAGCTGCTTCCTTCACACCTGGCTTTCATAACTTCAGCAGACTCTGTCTAGCAGCCCATGGTCTGCTCAGGGCAGGACTGGAGTGAGGAGGAAGTAGGAAGAGTCTCCCTCTCTGTCCAGACAAGCCTGTGGGGAGCTGCCTGGCAAGCTGCTCTCTAGCAGCAAGCTCCAGGCTGATCTCTTAATCCTTGGCAGGCAAGCAGAACTGGATACCCTGAGGAGGGAAGGACTGGAGCTCAGTTTATCCCAGCTCCCAAAATACACTCAGAAAGATGTACGTTGGGATGAATTTGGGATCCCTAGAGTTCCTGATTTAGCCATTTTCTCAGTATGTGGGAATCCATATGTGTGCTCTGGGGTGTGATGGTACTATGTCTCTTAAACACATACAGTTCAGGGATGCGTGCATGAGAGCTATAAATATCCTAATCTCAGGTGTCCTCTGAGATTGCTTTATAAATGACAAGCGAGATCTGATTCTCTCTTGACAGAGCCCAGATGCCACAATGGCTGCCCTGCCAGACCTTTGAGTACCCTGGGGAGACACTTCCCTACAGGAGGGACTCTCCATTGGAGGTGTCCTTGGAATGCCCCACCTTCTGCATTCTCTGGGGCAACACCGGGTCCAGCATAGTGGGAAGGCGGAAGGAGACAGGGTGAGCTCCCCTTACGCTTCATGCATAGTCTCCTCACAGAACTGTCTGAGGGACTTTTCCTAAGCCAAGAGGTTGGGAGCGAGTGATCTTAAGGGAACCAGACTGAGATGTGTTTAGGAAAAGGTTTTCCTTACTTTGGAATATACAAAGAGCTTAGGAAATGCTTTCTCACATCCCGAGGATCAGGGTCCCTATGGAGCCAAAGGAGCAGAGTTTGGGAGGAGCCACAAGAGTTCCTTCCAGACATCAACAGGTGAAAGGCTGGCACTCAGCATCCTGGTTTCCCTTAGTAACCCACTGTAGATGTGCCATCGGTGCATTTTGCTAACCTTTTTAGAAGCTATTTATAGCTCCACTCTGTACCATATCAATTGGGAATGCTGGTTTCCTCCTCTGCATTGGGAAGATGGATGACCTATGTTTACTCCAAAGCCTTTGCTGTTCCTGAATGCCATGGGTTCCCCTTCTTTGGGCCCTGATGTGGGTTTGCATTTATGCCAGTATAAACCCTGTTCTGTCAGGCAGGGACCTTGGGGTGGGGGCTTTCCAACAGCTCTGCAGACCTAGGGTGCTGGCACTAGAACTGGTTGGTTCCTGTAGCATCTCAGCTGTGGCCCATCCCCATCTGGACCTTTGATCCACCTGGCTTCTCTGGCCTTTCTCCACTTGTGTTTAGATTCTCCTGAGGTTTGGTGACATTTACCCTCTTTAAAGGAGAGCTTCCCAACAGGTGCATCAAGCACGGGCTACAGGTGTGCTGAGATCTTCTCAACTCTGAGGGAAGGGGATGCAGCCTCAAGGGGGTTGAGCATATGTCATTTTCAGTGTGTGCCATGATATAAAAAAAAGGTAAGAAACATTGTTTGAAATCATTATGGGCTGGAGTCCTCCTAGAGAATTGGGTGTCTGCGGTCTTGTTGTGGAATTTAGGCTTTCGGGAGATGAGACCAAATGGTAGTAAAACAAAACAGAACACAGCCGCTCTCTTGGGGGGTATCAGTTTCTAGCAGTGACACATGTTGGCAGCCGTGGTTACTACCAAGAGGCCTCCGACACAGAATAGCAATGCTGCAACAAGGAAGAAAGGGAAACCATTACAAAGAACAAAACATGTCTTTTGAAAAATGAAAATTCCTGACCCTTAGTTGAATTTCCTTTCACTCTGAGGGGCTTGGTTTTGCCCTAATTTGGCATACTTAAGTCAGGGAGTAGCTTTCTTTGGTCTCAGCAGTTTGATGTTCCTCTTTTAGTGCCTGACAGGAAACTGCTTTGCAAGAAAAACTGAGGGGAGACCTAGCCGGGGAGGTCTGCCTGGGGCGGCAGTGCTACGAGGCATCAGAGCTCTGCAGAGCCTCCCAGCTCCCATCCCAGAGTTCTTTTGGAGTCACTACCTCCCCGGCACTCATGTACATTTTATTAAACTCAGCTGGTTGTCATTTGGCTGTTAACAAATTTCTGCTTAAAGGTCCATCAAAAACTGGTAATAATGGTGGTGGTGGTAGTAGTTTGCTGTTGAATCAGTTCTGACTCAGTAATGTGGTTGTTGCTAAGTGTCGTCAGTTCTGACTCATAATGACTCTGTATAAGGTTTCCAAGGAGTGGCTGGTGGTTCAAACCACCCTTGTGGTTCAAACTGACCTTGTGACCTAGTGTTTATCCTACAGTGCTGCACCGGGACTCCAAAATAATAATGATGGAGGTGGTGTGCCGTGGAGTTGGTTCTGAATCATAGCAAGTCTGTATAAGGTTTCCAAGGGTATAAATCTCCACAGGAGCAGAAAGCCTCATTGATCTCCCATGGAGCAGCTGGTAGCTTTGAACTGCTGACCTTTTGGTTAGTAGCCCAGAACATAATCCACTTTGCTACCAGGGCTCCTTAAAATACTAATTGTTGTGATGTTATGTGGAGTCAGTTCCAACTCATAGCGACACTGGACATTCCAAGGCTGTAACCCGCCTCATGGGAGCAGAAAACCTCATCTTTCTCCCGTGGAACAGCTGGTAGTTTCGAACTATTGACATTAAGGTTCACAGCCCAAATCGTAAATACTACACCACCAGAACACCTTAAAATACTAATGTTGTTGTTAAGTGCCATCGAGTCGGTTCCAAACCATAGCGACCCTCTATGTGGTTTCCAAGGAGATGCTGGTGAGCTTGAACCACCAACCTTGCAGTTCAAACGGCTTTGCAGTCTAGCACATTAACCCACAGCACCACACTAGGACTCCAAAACTACTAATGTTGTTGTTAAGTGCCATCGAGTCAATTCCGACCCATAGCAACCCTGTATAGGGTTTCCGAGGAGCAGTTGGTGAATTTGAACCACCAACCTTGCAGTTCAAACAGCTTTGTAGTCTGGCACGTTAACCCACAGTGACACACCAGAACTCCCCAAAATACTAATAGTCTGTTAAATAATAGCTTCAGGTACAACCCTTTTCCTGAAAAGCTTTGTTAATACAGAAATCTCAAGGCATAAATGAATGACAGATGTATGTGTAGGTTTCGGCAGGCCTGCAGTGTTTTCTCTACACAGTAGCGTCAGGTGCTTGGTGGTCACCACTGGACCTGACCCCAACCACCACCTTAAGTTGATGACTTTGATTGCCTCTTTCCTGAGGTCTCTCAGAGAGCCCTGAAGCTTGCAGGGGACAGGTGTACGGGGTGAGGGCAGCTTGGCAGTGGAATAGGTTTGATTCCCAGCTCAACCTCTCTGTAGCTGTGAGACCATTAGCTGCCCAGCTCACCCCAGTGAGCCTCTTTCCTACCCCTATAAAATAGGGAGACAATTTCTATCTTGCAGGGCAGCTGTATATAAAAGTTACCCCCCTCCCCCATGGCCTGGTGGTCAGTGGGGGTTGAGAGTGATGCTGTGGAGGCTCCTTCAGTTCAGTTGGTGTTAACTGGGTGGCTGTCCTGTGTCCCAATCTTCTGTGGGAGAAGAAAGGGGGATCAGTTTGAGGAGATGGCCTGCATAACCAGGAAATAGTCCCACTTGGGAAGCAGTATCATTTGGTTCATAAACAATCATATTTGCTTAAATAAGGCATTCTGGGGTGGGGCAGATGACCACACTGTTGCTTAATGCATGGATGACTTCCCAAGAAAGAGGAACAGTGAAAAGATTTTACATTGAATCACAAGCTGACTTTCCTCACTCCAAAGAGACACCCCTCTGGCCCCCGTGGGCCCACCAGCCTTGACTTGATGCTTGCTTACTATTAACAGGGCTGCCAGGCAAGGAAGCTTTAGCCTTCAAATAACAGATGTCTCTCTGTCCCTTTCTTTTCTCAAACCTTTAGGAGTTTTCTCATTCAGGGGAAATTTGTCATTTCAAACATCTTTGTTTTTCTTTCATGTGAGCATTGTCTCTGAGTAAACTCAAAGACTTGCTCAGCAACTGCTGCTGGTTTGGTTTGCTGTCCCAGCCCACCCCACTGCCACCACCTTTGCACAGGTCCCTGCATCCTACCACCTGGGACTCAGTGAGAACATTTAGTTAATTCAGTCATTCAGTCAGCAAACATTCTCTAAACACCTCCACTGGACTGGCCCTTGGGCCAGGGCCATACATTCAAAGACAGGTCAGGCACAGGCCGTGCCTCACACAGTTCACAATTTCATGAAAGAGTTGGGTCAAACAAGCAGACCAGCCTGGAACAGCTAGAGCAACAGAAGAGACATCTTCAAAGAAAGATCAGGAGGAAAATCCCCAAAACAAAAATGGCAGTATGATTGGCTACTACAAGAATAAGCGTTGTTCACCGGGAAGCCATCAAGGCAAGAAATCAAGTCCCTATAGGAAAAACCCCCCTCTAAGAACTAAACTCAAAGGGAACACATGAGCAGACATGTAAACTTGCTGGTGACCACATTGGTCTACTGGTAAGTGGAAGTGAGGGAAAGGCAGCAATGAAGAAATAGTCTGAGTTCAACCACATTCCATAGACTCCTATTGACTTAGAGATGAGAGAGAGAAGAGGAAGGGTTGGTTGGTCCAAAATGTGGTGAGATCTGGGGATACTTGAGCCCATGGATAAGGAGGACACAGCTACAGAGGGCTAGAGCTGAGAGTGAAACATCCAGCTGATATGAAGTGAGGGAAGATGCACAAGAATACCCAAACTTGCATACAGGACCCATTTGACCTAGCCTCGATGGCTTGATAGTCAGATCTCCACTAGAGGAAGATTTAAAAAAAGATTAAAAAAAAAGATTTTTGATAAAGGAAACGGGGGTAAATTGCTACAATTTGATGAACTTCACCTATACTCATGGATATAGTAGCTCAAAATACCAACAGAGAGGAAAGGAGTCTTCACATCAAGTATCAATGTATACAGGGTAGATAGGGATAGGCAATTTAGACATTGACTACTGAAAATGAGGGTGCAATAAAGGCACGAAGTGACTGGCTTACAAGCTTTCAACAGGAAGTTTTAGTTTAAGAGTGTGTGGGAGAAGATAGAGTCCCCACTAAATAGTTTTCATCTTGTCTAGATGGGTCTGATGAAAAGACATGGGGATAAGATTCTTATGATTCAATAGTGAGTAATTTTTATCATGACTAATTGTGGCTGCCACAACAATAAAGGTAGAAGTTTTGTAACAAAAACAGAAGTAGTTAATCTTACAGTTCACAAACAGAGGACCCTAGGACCACCAAGGAAGAATAGCACAAGCGGAATGTGGGACTGTATCCAGAGAAGCAGTGAAACCAGAGATGGAGGCAGAGATGGGGACATGAAGAGAGGGAGCAGCTGAGGACTCTAGATTCATGGAAAGAGAGGGACTGAGTGCTGGCGTGCAGAATGTGCCCTTTGGATGTTTAAATTATAGATGCTTGAGTGTTTAAAAAAAAAAAGCTAAAATGAATAGAGAGAAATATTGTTAACTAATGGTACATGGAGGGGATTATAATCATTATAATGAAACAAAGTATATGATTTGTTGAATGTAAAGCTGATGATCTGCCCTGGAAACTTTCACTCAATTCACACAAAAAAACTAAGAAAAAAAAAAAAAAAAAGTTGGGTCAAGAAATGAATGATGGGAGCAGAGCAGGAGGCTGAGGTTTCTCAAGGAGATGAACTACTCACAAGAATTAACCCTTAAAAATGCAGTAGGGTTCTCCAGGACATCATTTTTGGCATGAGAAAATGCTCAGGTTGGATTTTTACGTATACTAGATGCTCAACAAGGGTTTGAATTATTATTCCTTTGCTTCTGGAACCAGTACGTGTCTCCTAGGAACTTGTTAGAAACGCGAATTCTGGGCCACATTTCAGGCCAATTGAATCAGAAACTCTGAAATCTCATGCTTTAACAAGCCCTCCAGGTGATTCAGAAACAGGAAAAATTTCAAAGCCATTGAAATAATGACTATTTGTATACTTAGTTATACCACCTTCCCAAGACACCTTCCTCTCCCCCCTCTCCACCCAGGTACCCTCACGTTGCCCACTGTGCGTGTAGTGAGGACATCATTTATTCACTTTAAAAATCCTTCCCTCACCCAACACCCATCTTTTCTAGTCTTTGCTGGGGTGGCGCTGTAGGATAAGTACTCGACCATAAAACCAGTGGTTCAAACTCACCAGCTTCTTCTTGGAAGCCCTATACAGCGTCACTATGACTCAGAATGGACTCGGCAGCACTTAGCCACCACCACCACCACCACCACTAGTCTTCTGGTGTATGGTTGGGGCTCCACACATTTGCTGGAGTGAATTGAATCACTTAGCCACTGGTATTGTCTATCTAGCTTGCCTGGTGGAGATGGGGACAAGACACTATGCTGAGAAAACTGAAGGAGAGCTTCCTAAGGTACCGTTGGTGGCTCCATTAATGTGCTGTGCACACAGTGGACTCCATGGGTATTCCTTGATAAGGCCTTAGTGCCAAGCCATTTTTCTGTCCCAGACGCAAAGTGGCCAGATAGATTCTGAGGGTGTCCATATAGCTGAATTAGCCTTTTGGGTGGTGACAGGCCCTGCCCCCAAACCCCGAGATGGATGCTGTGTTTGGCTTTTCTTAAATTAATTCCAGAGCAACAGATGGGCAATGACGTCCTTTTTGTATTAAAACTTCCCAGGTCACAGGGAGAGGGGAAGGGCTGGGCTGCTCAAATACCCATATCTTGACAGTAATTGCTGCTTCTTCTCTGGCTATCAAAGCTTTCAGAGAAGGTCCTCCATTCCCCCACCACTACCATTTTACAGGTTTTTTCTTTCCCTTCCCCCACCCCCCAAACTTGTTCCAATGTAGAAAAGCCATGAACTTTCAAATGGCATAATGGGTTGAGATTATAAATGAGTTGGCTCAAAGCATGCCCCTCTAAGAGCTGCCACTTACTGAGAGAGAGCATTTAATTCTGATCATCCAGGTAATTTAAAATTCCATTTACTCCAGCTTACTTTTCAAAGGGCTGTTCTTCCCACCTAACTGGTTCAGAGCTCACATTGTTACCTGAAGGTGTTTCTAGTGACCTTCTTGGCTTTAGATGAGCGGCCAGATGTAAGAAGTGGGACAGAGGAGGCCCGTGGGGTCCCTGCTTCCTTCGGACAAGGGCTTTTGCCCAGCAGGAGGGAGCTTCAGATTTTCATCCAGGCTGCAGAAGGTGATCCCCTCCCCTGTTACTCCAGCCCTCTTGAGATTTAATCCCTTTGAATTTCTATGGAGCAAATTGTCTGTAGGCTAAAATCTGGCATCTAGTTTTATTTGTCTGTAAATCTTTCCTCCTACCCAGATATGCAAGGTGGATTGCATATGCCATGTAGCAGTTGGCACAAGATGAAGGGGCCATAGCAGGGGCCAGGCATGTGTTGGATTTAGCAGAATCTGTTGAAAAAATTATGGGAAGAACTATTCCTATGACTTTATATCACCTGTGTTTTATTAACTTGTTTTCAGGAGGATTCTGACCCATTCGATCTTTAAAATCAGGTTACAAGTATTAACTTAAAAAAAAAAATGCTGTGGTAAAATATATATATTTTTTTAATTTGCGGTTTTAACAATTTTTAACATTGAACTGACATTAATTTCTTTCATCGTGTTGTGCTACCATCACCACTAACATTTCCCAAAATTTTCATCACCCCAAACAGAAATTCAGTACCCCTTCAGCTTTCACCGCATTTCTCCCTCCCTGTGGTCCTTGGTAACCACATTGGTCTCTCTGGATTTGCTTGTTCTAGATATTTCGGAAAAGTTGTTGTTATTACCATTTTTAGTTCCAGGAGGTTGATTTCAACTCATGATGACCCTATGTGTGCAGGGTAGAACTGTGCCATGGGATTTTCAAGACTTGACCTTTGGTTAACAGATTACCAGGTCTGATTGATGTATTTCTGGGTAGGTGAACCACCAACCTTTCAGTTAGTAGTCTAGTGCTTAACCATTTAAACTACCTGGTAGTGGTGGTTGTGTGCCAGGGAGTCAGTTCCGACTCAGCTTTAAATCTTTATGGGAGCATAAAGCCTCCTCTTTCCCCTGCAGAGTGATTGGTAGATTTGAACTTCGGACCTTGCTTGAACTACCTAGGGATTCTGTAAGGCTCAAACAATATTTTCCTTTTTGTGTATGACTTATTGCACTCAGCATAATGTTTTCAAAGTTCATCCGTGTCGTGGTGTATGTTGGGACTTTGCTTCTCTTTATGGCTGAGCAATAAATAATTCATTGTGTGGATATTCTACATTTGTGTATCTGTTTGTCTGTTGATGGGACAATTGGGTTTTTCCAACTGTTGGCTGTTGTGAATAATGCTTCCGTGAACATTAGTGTATATACAGGTGGTTGTTTTAACACATTGCCTGTTTAAGTGCAGCGGAATTCATTCTTAACTCATGAAACCCATTAGTAGAAAGATTGTCAGGTGTATTTGGATAAAATATTTGCCACGTGTGTGTGCTGCTCTCTAGAAAGTCCACATTTGTAAGAATCCCTCACTGCGTTTTGTGGCAGGTGTCCCTAAAGATCATCCTGCGAGGAACCAAGGGGAGTCGGGAAGGTGCAGTGAGTAGACTGACTGACTCAGTTCTGCCTTGACTGGGAGGGGAGATCAGTCCAGGCAAAATGGAGTTCTGAAGAAAATTATTACTCAGATTCCTGGTGGACCAATGTGCTTGCTCTATAAATCCTTCCTGCTCTTTCCTTTTTGTTTCCATTAGTCAGACATTTTCCTTTGACTCTAGATACTGTCTTCAGGGTTGCCAGGCAGCAAGTGCAATCCTGCTAGTTGTACAGTTCTGGTGCTGCTCTAGTTCCTACCTCAGATGGGACTGATCTCCTCTCTTTCACTGACTTGTTCTCTCTGTGCCTCTCTGTTCAGTGTCTCCTCCATCCTCACCCACTCTGTTATGCTTTTATTCATCAAATATGTGAGAATCTGTTATGCAGGAAACGCAGTAAAGTGAGGTGAGGTGAGCTGAGAACACAATGATCCATCAGACTGGGTTCTTCCTTTATAGAAGCTTGGAGTCTGTTCCATGAAAAGAGAAGATGTATACAGATGACTTAATGCTAATTGAAAATGGAACATGCTACTGGGGGCTAAAAGGATGAAATGTGAGGCAGGTCATGAAGATGCTGAATGCCTAACTATTGGCCAGATCCTCCCAGGTGGGCATTGCTTCAGGTGGTTTTCTTAAGGTCTAGAATTTGATTTTATCAGGGTATTCATAGTTCATCAAGTCTCTGGGTCTGATTTGTTTAGCTCATAGGAGATCAAGGTTTCAATATGTTGCTAAAGGATTAATTTACCACATGAACTCAGTGGAAAATGGACAAATGACAAACCAATAATTCACAGAAGAGGAGCAAACAGACAGTGAACACATGATCTGCAAATAAAAAATGTTTCACCTGTTGTTGTAGATAGTACTGCATCTCCCCAAAAGATTGTATTGAAGTCATAACCTCTGGTACCTGTGAACACGACCTTGCTTAGAAATAGTGTGTTTGGAAATAAGTGGTGTTTTATAAAAGAGAAGAGAGAGACACTTGGGAAACAGAAGCATGTGGGGCTATAGTTACGCCAAAAGGAATTGCCAAGAAATGCCTGTTGTTATCAAGTGCCATCGAGTTGGTTCCGACTCAGAGTGACCCTGTATAGGGTTTCCAAGGAGCAGCTGGTGATCTGATCATGAACCGTGGACCTTGCAATTCAAACCAGTCTTGCAGTCCAGTTCATTAACCCATAGCACCACACCAGGACTCCGAGAAATGCCTGGGGCTGCTGGAAACTGAAGAAAGAAATCTTTCCCTAGAGGCTTTGAGAGAACGTGGCTATGCTGATACCATGAATTCAGACTCCTAGCATCTGAAACTCTGAGAACATAAATTATGTTCTTACATACCATCCATTTTATGTTATTTTGTTCCAACATCCCTGGGACACTAATACTATTATCAAATTGGACAAGATAATAAAAAAATTGATACTGCAGAGACCAGGAAGTGGATACTGTATACATTATTGTTCAGAGTAAAAACAACCATTTTTTTCGTCAGTTTGGCAAAGACCCTTAAATATACAATTACAAATTTCCATGAATTTATGCCAAGGAAGCATTCAGAGTACACAAAGATTTACATAAAATGATACCCTACACAGCATTATTAATGACAGTGATAAATCACAGCAAAAAAAGGATTTGTTCAATTATTGTATGATGCATAACAGGCAGCCATTAAAAATTGTGTTTTCAACAAATATTTAAAGATATGAAATGGCTCATGATACATTAAATATAAAGAATGAAATAAAAACTATATATAGCATGATTACAACTTTGAAGACTATGTAGCAAAATTAATCAGAATGCTATAGTCAAAACATTAAAGCAGTAGCTCTAGGTGAACACTGAGTAGTTTAAAATGTTTACTTATTTATGCTTTATTTTGCTTTGCCCAATTCTTTTAAAAACTTTTTTTTTTGGTATTAGCTGCAAGATGATTTTTCTTTCTTTTTCTTTTTTTTTATTGTGAATTGAGTGAAAGTTTACAGGGCATATCATCAATTTTACATTCTACAAATCATACACCTTGTTTCATTACAATGATTATAATCCCTTCCATGTACCATCAGTTAACAGTATTTCTCTCTTTCCACTTTAGCTTTTTAAAAAACAAACAAATGAAAAAACCACTCAGGCATATATAATAATTTACATCTCTAAGGGGCACATTCTGCAAGTCTGCTCCTGGCCACCAGCTCTTAGTCCCTCTCTTCCCATGAATCTAGAGTCCTCAGCCACTCCCCCTCTTCATACCCTGATCTTTGCCTCCATCTCTGGTGATGCTTCTTCTCTGGATAAGGTCTGTATTCTGCTTGTGCGCTTCTCTCTTTGATGGTCCTAGGGTCCTCTGTTTCTGGACTGTAAGATTAACCACTCCTCTGTTTTAGTTACAAAACTTCTACCTTTACAATTGTGACAGTCATAATTAGTCACGATAACAATTATTCACTATTGAATCATAAGAATCTTATCCCCATCTCTTTTCACCAGACGCATCTAGACAAGATGACAGATATTCAGTGGGGACTCTTTCTTTCCCCCCATACTCTTAAAGTAACCTCCCTCTTGAAGCCTTGTAAGCCAGTCACATCGTGCCTTTATTGCCCCCTCATATTAGGTAGCCAATGTCTAAGTTGCCCGTCCCTATCTACCCTGTGCACAGAGTGGATAGCATTGATACTTGAGGGGAAGACTCTTTCCCTCTCTGTTGGTATTTAGAGTAACTACTGTTCTGAGTATAGGCCA
>NW_006408542.1:19501427-19522171 GCF_000296735.1 Chrysochloris asiatica
TTTAAATTTCGAGGAGATCTGTGCACATGCGTAGTAGAATCCTCCGAGGGTGGGGCTGGGGTGCTCACTAGGTCAGTCATCCCTATAGTCACCAGAATGGAGGTGCACAGACAGCAAGGGACAGCGAAGAGATACCAGAAGAAAAGATTGTCCACACTTTTATCTTAGCGGTTCTGCCAGGCGTCTGTGGCCTCTCTGATCCTTTCCCCACTTGGTCTCACCCAAGATGGCGGCTCCTGGGATCAACCGAGCATCCCGTACTAGAAAGCAATAGATTTCTTGCTTCTGCCACAAATTCCCCCAGCTGTAAAGCCTTTCAACTTCTAAATATTCCTTTATATGTGGTTCAGAGTTCTGGGACCATCCTCTGAGCCTGCTTGGTCGGGTATTCTGAGTTGTTGGCGAAGCTCCTTTACTACACGTCTGCCCGATCCGCCATCTTGTTTGTTCTCCCTGTCTACTCTTGATTAGTAGCTATAGTGTTATTTTGGTTTGACCAATGATCAGTGTTTATATTTTTAATTATGTTATCACTGAGCCACGCTGTATGCTGTAATTATACTTCCCTTCTTGTACCGCTTTTTTGTTTCCTTGGAGCTAATGATTGTCTTGTTTCTTTCCTTTAGTTTACTCTCTGTCTCACTAATTCACCCCAACTTCATCTTCCTAGCAAACACATCAGGTGTTCCATCAGTTTCTTCATAAAACTGAGCTTTTGGATCAGCTCTAACATGGGCTACTTGCCTCTTGCTCATTATTGTTTGAATTCCCTTTGGCTCTGTTTCTTATATTAGAACTCTGTTTTCAGAATCTCATGTTGTCTTCATTTATTCCTTCAATGTGGTAGATTGTGCAAGTATATTTTACTACTTTCTGGAAAATGGTGTAGTCTAGGCAAAAATTTTGAGACCTATTATGTAAAGGAGTCCTGGTCTGGAGCTACAGAATAATGTACCGGACTGCAAAGCTGGGGGTTCAAACCTGTCAGCCACTCCTCAGAAACCCTATAGAGGGTTGCTGTGAGTCAGAACTTGACAGGTCAGGACTTGGCAGCTACAACTGTGTTTTAAAATGTTTTTCTTTCCTTTATACATGATTGGCAGTCTGATAAAACAGGCGGGAAATCTTTCGTTGTTGTTTTTTAAAGAACAGCACGACTTCTGTGTCTCCTTGGAAACCCTAAACAACTTCTGTTTATGCTCTTCAGAAATCCAATGGCAATTTGCTCATTGATATATTGTTAGGAATCTGTTTTTCCAATATGGAAGCTTTTAGATTCTGCTGTTTCACCCTCATGAAATTTCATGATCATGGGCTTTAAAGGAGGGCTAACTGGATTCTGTGGGCCTTTTCAATCCCGAACCTCGTGCTCTTCAGTTCGGGGAAATTTTCTTTATTTCTTCACTTTGCTTTCTTCACACAGGAACTTCCAGTCTTCAGATGCTAGATTTCCTAGAATGGTCCTCTAATGATTTCATATATGCTTTCTTCTTTGTCTTGTTTCTGAACTTTTGGGAAGGTTTTCTTAATTTTGCCTTCTATCCCTTCTATCCTTTTTTTCTAATGTGATTCTATTTTTGATCTTCTAGAGTCTTTTCCAAGTCTCTGGATGTTATTTTTTCTTTACCATCTAGGTTTTGCTTTGTTTTGATGGAATTTCTTCTCTAATTTTTCTGAGTATGCTAATGATAAACTTTTGAGGTTTCTGTCTTCCAGCATAGTCTCATTTTGAGCTCTTTTACCATAGAGGTGTCCTTCAAAAGAGCACTGGTGTTCACCAAAGTGACACCAGAGAGTGTGGGAAGATCTCCTTTTGGTCTGTCTTTCGTGACAGAGGTGTCCCTCGTGTGTCCATTCCCATTGATGAGAGTGAGGTAAGAGTGCGTGAGAAGCTCTGTGTGTGTGTGTGAGACTGGTTGATTCTGGTCTTCATTGTAGGTTAGAATCTCTTAGCCTCTGTACTAGTAATATTTGGGGCTGGTCAATTCTTGTTGTGGGGCTATCCTATGTGTTGTAGGATATTTATCAGCATATTTCTACCCACTAGACGCCAGTAGCACCTCTCTGCTTCTCTCTTCAATCTGACAAACTATTTCCATTCATTACCAGATATCCTCTTGGGGTAACAGCCCAACCTCCTATCCTCCCCTTCGCCTACTCCCCTGTGAGACCATGTCAGTAAGGCCTTTTTAACTGAGGAACCTGTCATGCCAGGAGGTTTGGAGTCTTTTTATCTTTGGCAGGTCATATTTCCCCCAAAAGAATCTTTTACTGTCCTGCCTGAGGGGTTGAACTGGACCGCGGGTGTTCTGGGAGCCAGAGGAGGAAGAGGAGTCCGGAAGGCCTCAACTTTCAGTCTATACCTTGGACTTCAATTGAGCCTTGTGTCTTCCCAACTCTGAAGCACTTTCTTTTAGCCTTCCCAGAGAATAAATATCCTCTGCCTTTTGTCAGGGTTGAGGAGAAGGTTTACCATAATAAAGAAAAGAGGGCTGGCAGTGTAGCTGCAGTTGCTAACAAAAAGGTTGGATCCCCGGAAGAGGAACCCAAGAAGAAAGGCATACCAAAAATCAGTCATTGAAAATCCCATGGGACATAGTTTTGCTTTAACACACCTGGGGTCACCATTAAGTTGGAATCAACTTAAGGACCACCCTACTGCCATCAAGTCAATTCCAACTCATTGTTGTTATTGTTCAGTGCCATTAATTTGGTTCAGACTCATAGTGTCCCAGTATAGGGTTCCCAAGAAGCAACTGATGAGTTTGAACCACCTACGTTGGGGTTCAAACAGACCTTTCGGTCAAGTGATTTATCCCATAGCACCACACCAGGATTCCAACTCATTGCGACCCTACATAGAGTTTCCAATTTTTTTTTTTTTTTTTTTCTACTTTACTGGTGGTGCTGTTAAGTGCTGTCAAGTCAGTTTCTACTCATAGTGATTTTGTATCAAGTTTCCTAGGAGCAGCTGATGGGTTTGAACTGAACTGCCCATCTTAAGGTTAGCAGTCCAGTGCTTATCCTCCATCCATCATTTTAGTATCTCCACCTTCAATTCCACTTCCAGAAGAACCCTCTGCCCCAATTCCTATGCCTTCAGGGAGTTTCGTAGCACAAAACCAGGTGCTTCTTTAACTTTTCCTCATTGATGGCTCAGGATTCCGATTCCCTGGGTCTGCTAAGTTACTTCCCAGTTGTCCTCGGCCTTGTATCTTCTAAAATGTTGCTGCTATTTTCTTCTTTCCTGTTTGCTTTATCCTTGTGACTTTATGCTTTATTATTACTATGGGTATATGATAGAAGGTTTTTGGAGCGAGCAGAGATAAATGCATCATGTTTAATCAGCCAGGAATTAACTGCAAATCTCCCACCTCCACCCGCCCTTCTCCCCAGCCTTATAAAACTAATTTAGAAAACAGATATTAAGTACAAAGTTATAATGGTAGATTTTCTTTCAATGTCTGCTATCCAGTGTACTCTTCCTTAGCATCAAGATGTCTGGGAAAATGAGTGTATAAGAATGTGTCTTGAGATTCAGACCAGAACAAAGGGAGCTGAACGTCTTGCAGGAGATTTCTATATCACTTGGGTCCTAGAACTGCATGATGACCTTTTCCTTCCCACATGATACCATGGCTTTCTGGTGACCAGAATCTGGTGTCCACCAAGTTCTGTATTTTACCCTTGGGCAAAGCTGAATGGATAATAATAGAATATATTGAATTATGTAATTTCTTATTTGCCAGACTCTGTAGAGTCTGTATAGGCCATGACTCTTCAGTTAACGGGTTTTTCAGACAGGCCAAAGTATGCTCTATTAAGTTATAGCTTTCTCTAGTTACATTTCAGTCACCTTGATTAAATTTGGGTGTTTTCAATGGTCTTAGTCATCTCTTGGTAGAACCCACAATGCAGATGACTTAACTAAAAATATGTTATGTTTTGATTTTCATTAATTCTCAAAATGTAGCCTAATCTTAAAGTTATTAGTGTATCCCCTTGTATATATTAATGTACCTCGGTGTCAGTGGCATTGAGATGTGGGAAGTGGTGCTTCCAGCTCTAAGGGGTAAGAAGGAGGTCTGGGCAGTCTTCCTAGAAATGATGGAATTCATGGTCATCAGGGAAGCTGTTCAGCTTTTGTATCTCCTTACTTCTTCCATTTGCTTTAGCATCTCTGTGCTGGAGTGCAAGTGTCAGAGTCTCTTCTGACATCCATTTGGGTCATTTTCTTCTTCCGTGTATTCTTAATGACCTTTTACTTTCTTCCTGTATGATGTTCTTGATGTCATCCCACAACTCTTCTGGTCTTTAGTGTCTAATGCACCAAATCTGTACTTCAGATGATCTCAGAATTCTGGTGGGATATATTCAAGGTTATATTTTGGCTCACATGGACTTGTTTAATTTTCCTCAGCTTTAGCCTGATCTTGCCTATGAGCAATTAATGGTCTATTCCACAGTTTACCCCTGGCCATGTTTTGACTAATGATATAGAGCTTTCCTACCGTATCTTTCCACAGATGTAGTCAGTTTGATTTCTGTGTAGTCCATCTGGTAAGGTTCATGTGTATGTTGTTGTTAAGTGCCATTGAGTCGGTTCTGACCCATAGCAACCCTGAGCAGGGTTTCCAAGGCTGTCAATCTTTATGGGAGCAGAAAGCCTCATCTTTCTCCTGCGGAGCAGCTGGTAGTTTTGAACTGCTGACCTTGCAGTTTGCAGCCCAATTCATAACCACTATGCTACCAGAGCATAGTCATAGCTTATGATGTTTAAAAAAAGCTACTTGCAATGAACAAGTCATTGGTTTTGAAAAATTCTATCATCTGATCACCAACATCACTTCTATAACCAAGGCATATTTTCCAAGTACTGATCCTTCCTTTGTGTCCAACCTTTGCATTCCAGTTGCTGGTACTCATCAGTACATCTTGATTGTATGTTTGATCAGTTTCCCTGAAGGAGTTGGTAGAATTCTTTAATTTCATCATCACTGGCTTTAATGGTTGGTACGTAAATTTGAATAATAGTGTTGTTAACTGGTCTTCCTTGTAAGCATATGGATATCATACTATCATAAACAGCATTGTACTTCAGGACAGATCGTGTTATGTTCTTTTTAATGATGAATGTGATGCCATTCTGCTTCAATTTGTCATTCCTGGCATAGTAAACCATATGATTGTCAGGTTCAAAATGGCCAATACCAGTCCATTTCAGCTCACTAATGCTAGCATATCAATGTTTATGCATCCCATTTCATTTTTGACAGTTTCCAATTTTCCTAGATTCATACTTCATACATTCCAGGTTCAGATTATTAATGGATGTTTACAGCTATCTCTTCAGTCTGAGTTGTGCCCCATCAGCAAATGAAGGTCCCAAGGGTTTTACTCCATTCACATTATCACGGTCAACTCTACTTTGAGGAGGCAGCTCTTCCCCAATCGTATTTTGAGTGCCGTCCAACCTGAGGGGCTCATCTTCCAGCACTATATCTCTCACACTATTCTGGTACTCTTCATCATATTTCACTATTCAGTAATCTGCTGCTGACAGTGTTCCAATGCTCTTCATAAGATTTTTAGTGACTAACTCCTTCTTCCTAGTCTTAGTCTGGAAGTTCAGCTGAAATTTACCCACCGTGGGTGACCCTGCTGGTATTTAAAATACCCGTGGCATAGCATCCAGAATCACAGCAACACCCAAGCCACCACAGTATGACAGAGTGACAGACAAGAGGGGAGCTAATGCAGATTTTTGAAGTTCAGTGCCATGATGATGAGGATTAATAGAAAAATAGTGGATAGTGGCATAGATTGAATTGTGTCCCCCAAAATGTGTGTCAACTTGGCTGGGTCATGATTCTCTGTATGTGGTCTGGCAGTTTATTCAGGATATAACGAGACAATTTGTGGTTATCCCCCGTGATGTTATCTGATGTGATAGACCAATAAGAGGATTAAGGGTGGAAGGTGAAGCCCACCCAAAGGCACCTGAGAAGAAAGGCGGATTGATATAAGGGAGTTTCTTAAGGGTGTGGCCTGTGACATCTTTTATCGTTCAAAAGTAATAGAAGTGGACAGAGAAAGGGAGACCCTACCATCAAGATAGAAGAGCCAGGAGTAGTAGAGTGTTTGCACTTGAGGTTCCTGTGCTGTGAAGCTTCTAGATCCAAGGAAAGGCTGATGCCAAGACACATGGAGATCTCCAAGGAATGCTGGGCCTACAGGTGCTGAATGAAGACAAGGACTGAGCTCCAGATCCCACACTCTGAATTTGTACTCCTGGCCACCTAAATGATGAGAGAAAAAATTCTGTTTGTTAATGCCATCCACTTGTGGTATTTTTGTTGTGGCAATACTAGATAACTAAGACAGTTTCTACTGATTTTCCAAAGGAGACAATGTGGCCCAATAGTTAAGTGTTTGACTGCTAACTATTGTTGTTAAGTGCCATCAATTCGGTAACAACTCATAGTGACCCTGCATACAGTTTCCGGTTTCCAAGCCTTTAAATCTTCAGCATTTCAAACTCACTAGTAATTCCATGGGAGAAAAGACCTGTAATCTGCTCTGATAAAGATTACAGCTAGGAAACCCCATAGAGAGCAGTTCTGCTTTTTGTCACATAGGGCCACTATGAATCAGAATGGACTTGTTGCAACAACCAATTTTCCATGCAACCTCTTCTAATCCTCTGAATTCCTGTGGCCCACATTTAGCACTTAGCACAGATCTCCTATCATTGAGCTGACATGAACCTTTGTACCTATTTATCCCATTTTATCATAACAGCACCCTTATGAGATAATGCTATCTATCTAAACTTTCATCTCCCTATTATTTTTTAAATGGATGAAGGAACTCATTCTGAGAAACTGAAATTACTTATCCAGGGATACCTTGTTTTACTGCACTTCACCTTTTTTTTTTAATGTACATTTATTTTAGGGGCAGGAGTGCAGTGTAAGGAGTGTGAGTTAGGGTTAAGACTATGACTAGGTCTCAGCTAGGCCTAGGACTTTGTTTAGTGTTAAGGTTATGGTTAGGACTAGGATTAATGTTGGAGTCCTGGTGTCGCATTGTAGGGTATAAACATTGGAATGCTTACTGCAAGATTGGCAATTCAAACCCACCAGCCACTCCTTAGAAACCCTATATGGGTCACTGTAAGTCAGAACCAACTCAGTGGTACTTAACAACAACAAAAAAGAATTAGTATTTAGGGTAAAGGTTGAACTAGGGCTAGGAGTAAGTCTTGGTCTAGCTCTAGTTTTTAGGGATACAGTTAGATTTATTTATATTTTTTTCTTGAAATCTACTTGATTTCCTCTTCATGTGGAATTTCTGTTGCTTCATTATTCCCCTTTTCTGCTATTGTTGCAACTGTGTCTCTGGTTCTGTATTTTCAGTCTTGTAGGTCTGTATTATTTTGAATACTTTTATGTCTGGGTTGAGTTTTGTATGATATTTTTCATGTATGGTAGTCTCAGGTTGTTTTCCTATTGTTGGTTCTCTGTACAAAGAACTCCCTGTAGCATTTTTTGTAAGGTTGGTCTGCTTTTTACAAATTCTTTTAATTTCTGTTTATTTGGAAATGACCTAATTTTGCCATTGTTTGAGGGATACTTTTGCTGGGTTTGTGATTTTTGATTGGTGATTTTTTTTACTTACAGAGTTTTACGTATATATCTTTCCATTTTTTCTTACTTGAGTAATTTCTTCTGCAAAATAAGAGTTTAATCTTATTCATTATCCTTTATAAGTAACTCCTCTCAGGATTCTTTTCCTTGTCTTTGGTTTTGAAAAGTTTGATTATGATATGTCTTGGTGTTTTTCTTTTGGGATCTAACCTATTTAGAGTTTGTTTAACTTCTTGAATGGCTATCTTTTCATGTTTCATGATATTAGGGAAATTTCCTTTCAACAACCCTTGAACAGTATTCTCTGTGTATTTTTTTTGTCACTTCCTGTTTTGGAGTTCCAATTACATGTAAGTTATTGTTGATAGTTTCCCACATAATCTTAGACTTTCTTTGGATTTTTTTGTTGTTGTTCTTTTTGCCTGATTATTTTTCTAGCAGATTAACATTGAAAGCTTTTTCTTCAAGCTCAATAATTTGGCCATCTATTGATTCAATGCTACGTCTTTGCCCTTTCAGTGTATTATCTATTTCTGAAGTCTTAATGTTAATCTTCTGACTTGCTAATTGCTGTTTTTATGTGATTTTTATTTTTTCATTTGTTTTGTCAGGTTGTTTCCTGAATTCTTTTATAGTTTTATCTTTGGTTTCCTTGACTTCTTCTTCAGTTTTCTTGATCATTCTCTCAACCCATCAAAGCTGTGCAGTTAGCAGTCTTTTTCATTATCAAGTTGTACCGATACCATCTCTGGCATTATATTTTCTGACTGTCTTTTAGCCACTTGTCTGAGGCACTCTGTCTTGTTTTTTCACGTATGCTGAAATTGTCTGTTTTCTCCAAGATATTGTGGTGCTTTATTTCTATGTAATTGATGATTGTTTATTGGTGTGATCTCAGACACTCACCACCTGTCTCTGAGTGGATGTGGTAGAGACGGGAAGTGTCAACGCAGTTAGTTCTCTGTTCACTGCTGGTGTAGTATAGTTTAGTGTGGATTCACACACCGCTAGAATCAGGGTGCTATGCCAAGTGCTGACTCCACACAAAGCAGAGGCTGCACAGGAGAGGGTGCCACTGGCTGCTGGGGTGGTGAAGGTGGGAACTGGTCATGCCCCTGACTACCAGGAGGGGACGAGAACAAAGGAGAACTGCACCCCCCTTGATGCCAACCTCCAGCCATGTCTAGTGCTTTCAGGCCACTCTACCAACAGCCGCTCACAAAAGCTTAAGTTGGTCACATGGCTCCAGGCCAGCCTGTACTCTGTCAGTGTTTCCTTTCTCATTGCTCCTTTTCAGCTTCCTCTTCCAATCAGCACTCAATCCCCCTCTCTGTCCTATCCTTGGATGCTTACAGTTCCAGCCTCACCTTCTGTATCTGTCAGTCCGCATCCCTTGTTGTAGAGGGTCAGCTCTGTGTCTCTGCCTACTCCGCCATCTTGCCCAGGAAGTCTCTGCAGTTCATTTTATCACACTTCACAGATACCGTGCTTTTCACACATTGAAGGTTTGTGGCAACCTTGCATCCAACAAATCTACCACTGCTGCATTTTCAGTAGCATGTGTTCAGTTTGTATCTCTGTCTCATTTCGGTTGTTCTCACAACATTTCACACTTCCCATAATGCTTTTGTTGTTAAGTGCTGTTGAGTCAGTTCCGACTCATAGCAACCCTGTATAGGGTTTCCGTGGAGCAGCTGGTGGGTTTGAACTGCTGATCTTGCAGTTAGCAGTCCAGTGATTACCCTATAGTGCCACACTAGGACCCCTATTGCACACTAATATACTACCAAACCAAAATCCACTGCCAACAAATTGATTCCGACTCATCGCAACCCTCCGTGGGGTTTCCAAGGCTGTAAATCTTTTTGGTAGCAGACAGCCTCATTTTTCTCGCATGGAGCAGCTTGTAGTTTTGAACTGCCAAAATTGTGGTAGCCTACCAATGTTTAACCCAAAGTACCACTAGGCTCCTTAACATAATAGACTATAGTGTAATATAAACAAAACTTTTATATGGATTTCTTGTTGTGTGCTGTCGAGTTGATTCCAACTCATAGCTACTCTATATAGGATTTCCAACAGCAGTTGGTGGGCTTTCACCTGCTGACCTAGCCATGAGCAGTCCAATGCTTATCCTACAAAATTCACATGACTTGCTTTATTGCAATATTCACTTTAATGCAGTGGTCTGGAACCGAACCCACAATATTTCTGAGGTATGCTTGTGCAAGGTTGCATGGTCCATGAGAGGCAACACTAGAACACAAACCCAGCCTCAGACTCCTGATCTAGAATTCTTTATCCTAGTGCCCGTCTTTCCCCTGCTGCCATTGTCTTACTAGATGGTTTAACTAAGTCAGTAGCTGTTTTGAAGAAAGACTTAAAGCTGTTTGACTTTCCAGGCAGTACAGAGCACCGACCTGGTAAAAGCAGCTAGATGGGATGGCCTGCAGACAGTGGAGGGACTCACACTGGTTTGTAACCAGTGGGGGCTGGGGGTTGGAACCTGTAAGGTTCCTGTGTAATCTGACCAGACTACAGGGTCTGCATCTTTAAATTTGATAGTTCTCCCCCACTGCCCATCCAGTTCCTCTAGTAATAATTTTTCCCCCTCCTTAACATGGTGCTTGGCTGCTGCCTTCACTGCCCTGGAGGAGAGAAGACAGCACTTGTCCCAACTCTCCTCATAAGGGCTTTATGAGGATA
Source organism: Chrysochloris asiatica (assembly GCF_000296735.1). NCBI lineage: Eukaryota > Metazoa > Chordata > Mammalia > Afrosoricida > Chrysochloridae > Chrysochloris > Chrysochloris asiatica. Next base: position 19,511,783 of record NW_006408542.1, read on the forward strand.
CACAAAAGAGCACAGACATTTGAAACTACTGGAATAGCAGTTTTCCTGGTGCTTTCTTTATAAAGTGTTTTCGTTATGGTGTTGGTTTCCTCTTCTGTCTGTAGTATTGCTTCTTAGTTTGTTTCATTGGCTCTCATTTTGCTTCAGTAAGTGCCACGTGTCTCCCTAGCCAGTTCTTTGTAGTGGGAAATCCAGCTCAGGGGTCATTCCCTGGAACACAAAGGATGCTGGTATTTGCATGCATCCAGTTATTTTATAATCCAGCATTGAGCATGAGCACGTGAGGGCTCGATAGCCACGAATGCCAAGTGCATTATGGTTACCCTGCCCAGGTTCCATTAGCCAGTATTTTGAAAGAATACATATTTTACAGATAATGGCTTAGCTATTTTCTAGATATTATAAACCTGACTTCGGTCTTTGCCTACCATAGAAGCATAGGATTGATGGTAAAATCGGCTTTGTGAAAAACTCACAGACAATATTTCTCAGTGTGTTTTTCACAAAGCTGATTTTATCCTCAAGCCTCATTTTCCACATATTTACTCCTTTGCCCCGAATCCACTGAAACTGAACCAAGAAGGAGCTCGACTTGTTAAGATTATACACTTGCAGCCTACTGTGGTGCTGTAGGATAAGCACTGGACTGCTAACCACAAGATCAGTGGTTCAGATCCCCCAATCACTCCTCAGAAATCTTATACAGGGTCGTATGAGTCAGAACCAACTTTACAACACTTAACAACAACAACAACCACATACTCACAGTGCCTTTTACTCCCTAGCTCATTTAATCTTCCCAACAGCATAAGAACAAGCTCTATTACCAGCCCATTTACTAAGTGTTTGTTGTTGTTAAGTGCGGTCTAGTTGTTTCCGACCCATAGCAACCCTGTATAGAGTTTCCAAGGAGCAGCTAGTGAGCTCGAACCACCAACCTTATGGTTCAAACAACTACAAGAAAGGTAAGAAACTTGCCTAAGGCCACAGAGTTTAGGAAACCTATGATTCAAAAAATTCAAAAGGTCTGTGTCCAAAACCTATTGTACACTGATTGGTTAATAAAAGTCAACTCCAACTCATTGGGACTCTTTAGGACAGAATAGAGCTGCTCTCTATAGTTTCTGAGATTGTAAATTTTTGTGGGAGCAAACTGCCTCAGCTTTTTTCCCTAGGAGTGTTTTAACAACTGACCTTGTGGTCAGCTTAACCCACCGCCAAAACGAGGGGCCCAAATACCCTTTGCTGTGAAGTCCATAGTGACCATAGGACAGAGAAGAATTGCCTCATTGAGTTCCTAAGACTGTAAATCTGTATGGAAGCAGATTGCCTCATCTTTTTCCCACTTAGCAGCTGGGAGGTTCGAAGTACCAACCTTTCAGTTAGCTGCTGTGCACTTAACCATTATGCCAACAGGGATCCTAAAAGGGTGGTCAGGGACCCAAAACCAGTTGTTAGGAAGCCTGTATTCTAGCCTCACCTCTGCCTGACTCTCCATGTGACTTGGGACAAGTGGTGCCTTGGGCTTAGCTATGTCCTTACCTCACTGGAGGAGGGATGAACCTCAGTCTCCTCATCAGTAAAGTAGGAGCTGCCTATCTCCTAGGTCTGGTGGGACCATTGGAGTTCGTGTGAAAGCAAGAGCAAGGTAGTCTTCTTAAAGCCGTGAAAGTTAAATAAGGAAACAGTAATGTGGTGTGGTGCTGCAGATTAATGCACTGGACTGCAAAGTCGGTTTGAACCACAGGGTCAGCATTGCAAGCCCACAGGCTGCTGCTCAGAAGCCCTATACAGGGTCACTATGAGTTGAAACCGACTCAGTGACACTTAACAATAGCCCAGTAATGTGGTAAGGAGCTCTGGTAATGTAGTGGGTTAAGAGTCAGGCTGCTAACCACAAGGTCAGCAGTTCAAAACTACTAGCTGTTCCACAGGAGAAAGATGAGGTTTTCTGCACCCATAAAGATTTGCAGCCTGTACAAGGAAACCCTATACAGTTGGAATGGATTCCACTGCACATAACCGCCACCACCACCACCAATGTGGTAAGGTTAATGCAGAGTGTTCAGTGGTAGAATTCTCCCTGTCCATGTGCATGGGGTTGCCATGAATTGGCAGTCAACTCCATAGCAACGAACAACAATAACAACGTGATGAGGTTACTGTTGTAGACCCTGAAGATCTCTGCTGGGACCCTCCTGTAGTACAGAAAGGCCAGAGCTGGAAGGGAGAAGGTAAAGGAAGGGAAATACAGAGCAGGAGTTTTGGCAGGCAGGAAAGGTGGGCAGAGTGAAAGGATATAAAAGATGTAGGAAGGAGGATGATGCGGCAACATGTGGTGGTGATTAATGCTGGTCCTGAGGGATTGATGTGTAGGCCTCCAGGGCCCCCCTGCAGGGCACTTCTGCTACATGCAGGACCTCTGAATTCCAAAGATGTTTGCGTGTGCTTATATGTTCCTGCAAGGTCACAGTTTTATACATTTGGGGACCTGTGCACTTTTAAAAAGGATCTATGCTGTGAAAGAGCATTTGTGAACCACATGGTCATCCTGGATTTGCCTACCTGCTGGCTGAGGACTCTTTCTCATCCTCAGATGGCAGATTGCGCTCTATGTGTTAGGCTAGAGGAGTGGGGTTTATATATTCAGATGCTAACTGGGGTTTCGCCTTATGGTTCGATGAACACTTCTGTGCAATTTGGCTGCCTCCTCTCTTAATGGAGAAAACCAGCACCTCAGTCTTAGGTTGTAGCTACTGGGGCTTGTCTGGCCACTAAGCTACTTCTGAGTGTACTGTGTCAGTGCGTCTGTCAATGAGGCACGTCCATCTACTGAAGTCTCTCCTCAGCCCCAAAGGCAGAGAAGAGCAGGTGTTATACACAGCTGAGGAAAATGGAGTTGCCTCTGGGTTTGGCCCTTCCAAAACTTCCATTTGGTGTTGACTGTATCCCCGTCAACTCCCCAGTAGTGTTCGGATGCCCTTGGTGGCCTGTATCCCCAGGGCCCATGGGTCCGCTATAGCCCAAGTTCTCAAAAGGGAGAGAGGGACACTCCTGGTACATATATATATATATATGCCTCTCTCTGAATTCAGAGGCCTGAGGATAGTGCCGGCCCTTTCCTTGAGCTATGGTATATACTGGAGGTGATACAGAGACTACAGCACTAGGATAGGGGAGCTGCAGAGGTAAGGCCAGCAAAAACAGCCCTGCTTGCTGATCTTTATATAAGACTACAGAGGGAGAGCTGGTAGCATAGTGGTTATGAATCGGACTGTGAGCCGCAAGGTCAGCAGTTCGAAACTACCAGCGTTCCGCGGGAGAAAGATGAGGCAGTCTGCTCCCGTAAAGATTTACAGCCTCGGAAACTCTGTGTAGGGTCGCTATGAGTCGAAATCGACTCCACGGCACATAACAACAACAACAACAACAAAGAGGGAGAGAGGAAAAGGAAGAAGGGTAAGGAGGAGACAGAAAAGAAGGAAAGGAAAGAGGAGCTGTACTCGGCAGTCTTGGGGAATACTTTGATTTCATTGGATAGTTAAGTCATGTGCCCATCTAAGACCTAATGACTTTGGGTAGGGGTAGGAGTAGAAATGTGTTGCTGCTGGATAAAACACTAGACTGCAAGGTCAGTTTAAACCTCAGGGTCAGTGGTTCAAACCCACCAGTCACTCCTCTGAAACCCTACACAGGGTCACTATGAGTCAGAACTGACTTGATGGCACTTAACAACAATCACAATAACAAGTAGAGGACTTGAGCTGAAACATGATGGCTGGCTTAAGTTAAGGAGGGACTCTCCTTATAGTGTTTATGGGTCAAGGGTCTCAGGAGCATGTGTCTGGGTGAGAGGGGTGGGTCCTGAACTAAGTCAGGGTTTTGGAGGTAGTAGGCAAAGAATACTGGGTTGACAATCAGTACCCTTCATACCTAGATAAACTGAATGTCAAGAAAATGAAACAAATGAAAAACACTATCAAGAACTAAAATGCTGAAAGTACCACTCAATCTGAGGGTCTCCTAGTTAGAGCTCACATTATTCAGGCACATGGGTTGAACCATCAGTTGGGCTACAGAAAGATATCCCTGATCACATGTTATTTGATTCTTAGCTGAAAGGGCCAGAGGCAACACTCAATCCACTTTATCCAGCTCTGCAGCTGACGAAGGAGGGGCTGGTACAAGAGCCCTGTGATCTAGCTGTTGTCTACCTTTCTGACTTTACTGTCCCACATACCACCCTCATTCCATTCTGCAAAATTGAATAAATGGTTTTAAGAAGCCAAGCTTGAGAGAACAGTCCCCTGCCTTCGAGGAGTCCTATGGATGGTATAGATAGTAGGCAATTAACAACATGTAAGAATTAGTATGCCAGGAGAAACCCAACGTGTTGTGAAAGTGTAGAGGAAGATGCTTAACCCAAATCAGGGGCTCGGGCAGATTCCTGGATGGAGGGGATTTCTAGGCCAGAATCTGAAGCATGAGTAGGAGTTAGCCTTAGCCTGGTAAAGAAGTGCAGTGTGGACAAGGGAGTGAAGCTGATTTGGGGTGTGCTTGAGTCAGAGCCAACTCTATGGCAACAACAACATAGTTGATGTAATTGATAAGTGCATTAGGAGTTCATGGAGAGGACTTCCAGCCTTCTGGGTTGGGCAGCCTGCCTGCATGGTACCTTTGACTGAGATGGCAAACACAGCAGGAGTTGCAGATTTGAGGGGGAATAGATGTGTTTAGTTTTAAAATGTGGAACATGTGATGTTTCTGGTTCACCTAAAGGAGGGTCTGGTACACAGCTGGGTGTCTGTGGTTGGAATTGAGTCAGAGAGCTTTCTAGATACACTGTTGCAATTGCCCGCTGACACCCCTGAAATCTCTGTCTAATGTGTGTCTCTGCGCTCAGTCTTCCTCATCTTGGTGGCACGGTACCATAGGATAAGCACTGGACCTCAAGGTCAGTTTGAACCGAAACGTCAGTGGTTCAAACTCATCAGCCACTCCTCGAAAACCCTACATAGGATCACAATGAGTCAGAACTGACTCAACAGCACTTAACAACAATAGTAACCCAGCTGCACAAGTCAGAGCCCAGTATAGTCCCAGACTTCTCGGACCTTTCCAGCCTGTCATCCACATCTGAGTCTACTTCCAGAATCTTCTGGAATCCATCCATTTCTCTAGCTGTCAATGGCTACCACTCAGTTTGAGCTACCATCTTCTTTCATCTCTCTCCTTTTACTCTTGTCCCCTTCTAAATTCATTCTCAACAAAAGCAATCAGGTATCTAGTGTTTTAAATCAAGCTATGTGACTGTTTTGTCTCAACCCTTGTGCTGACTTTTCACTTCAGGTAGGACCTGATGATCTAAACCAGATGCCTATCCAGCTGTGCCTAGCACTGCTGGCCTTTTCCCAGGGCCTCTAGTCTGCCAGGCCTTTTCTACCTCAGTGTTGTTGTATGTACTGTGTCCTCTGTACCTGGCTTCTACACCCCCTCAGATCTTAGGTTATGTGTCCCTTCTTCTGAGAGGCCTTTCCTGATCACCCTGGCAGAAGCTGTTCTTCCTGGTTACTCTCCCAGCACCTGGATCTTTTCTTCAAAGCACTTACCTCAGTTTACATTTCTAATCATTTCTGGACCAATTTGTTAAATGCCTGTGTCAGACACAATCCCCCCTTTATAACTCATGCTTCTCCTTTTACATACCCTCAAATGGAATCTATAGGTAATACAGCCTGTACAGGGTTGCAATGGATTGGAATCAACTCAACAGGCACTTAACAACAACAAAACACATAATTCTAAGAAGCCCTGGAGGCACAGTGATTAAGTACTTGTCTGCTGACCAAAAGGCCACCGTCTGAACCCTCCACAGGAAAAAGTCCTGTCAGTCTGCTTTTGTAAAGATTACAGGTTCGGAAACCATATGGAGTGGTTTGACCCTGTCTTATGGGGTTTCTATGATTCAGGATCAGTTCAGTGGCAAGTTATTTGTTTTTTGTGTGTGTTGTTTGGGGAGGGGGTATACCTAATTTTTAAAAAAAAATCAATGTAATATCCTGGAATATTATAAAGGATAAATAAAAGGAAAATAATTTGATATAAAATTAACATTTATTTTGGTATATTGAATGTCTAAATCCCCAGCAATCCCAATGAAGTCGTCAGATAGATTCACTGTGACTGCCACCACTACATGGGTTGACTGTCCTTTGTGGTTGTTAAGTGCTGTCAAGTAGGTTCCAACTCGTAGCGACCCTGTATAGGGTTTCCGAGGAGCAGCTGGTGGGTGTGAGCTGCCGACCTCTGATTCACAGTCTAGTACTGATCCTACAGTGCCTCACTAGGAGTTGGCCGTCCTAGTTATGTTTTATCAGCTATTTGTATACTAAGAACAATGTTGCCAATGGCATGAGGCTCTCTGTAATGAAAGGTTTCACACAAAATTGTCTTCCCTCATCCTTCAATTTGCACTCTAATTACCTTCCTAGACACACATTGGAGTTCCGTTGTGGCGCAGTGGGTTAATATGCTGGATTGCAAAGTCAGTTTGAACTGCAAGGTCGGTGGTTCAAGCTCACCAGCTGCTCCTCAAAAACCCTATACAGGGTCACTATGTCGGAACCAACTCAATGGCACTTAACAACAACAACAGAGTACATTAAAAATGTACAAAAATACTTTGTGCTTATATGTACAACAGAGTTTGGGCCTAGACACAGGTATTTAGAAAAGGATTTTTCTTATTATTTGACATCAGTGTACTCAATAATCACATGGGACCTGGGACTGTTCTTTGGTTGTATTTTTTCTTGGTTTCAGAAAACAGAAATTTATTTTCATAGTTCAGGAGGCTCAGAGTCCAAATTCAGAGTGCTGGTTCTCGGGGACAGACTTTCTGTCAGCTCTGAGGGAGATCCCTTGTCTCCTGTCAGCATCTGTAGGCCGGGCCTTCCTTGGAGAGCTCCCTGTGTCTCGGCATCAATCTTCTGGATCTAGAAGCTTCCCAGTGCCGGGACCCCAGGTCCAAAGGATGCACACCACTCCTGGCTCTTCTTACTTGGTGGTAGTGTTGTTGTTGGTGTGCCGTGGAGTCAGTTCTGACTCATAGTGACCCTGTATAGGGTTTCCGAGGCTATAAATCTTCACAGGAGCAGAAAGTCTTATCTTTCCCCCAGTGGTAGTAGTTCCCTCTAATCTTTGCTCATTGTTCTCTCCTTTATCTCTTGTAAGTAAAGGGTGTGGCCAGTCACACCCTGGGGACACTTCCCTTACATAGACCAGGGCTGTGATGGGATTAAAGTTGTTGCAACCTTTAATCTTTTTACCAGTTTTTGACATCAGATCAGATCACAGGGGATCATCACATAACTGGCAGAACACTGAGAATCATAGCCAGTCAAATGGACACATATTTTGGGGGGGACACAATTGAATCTATGACATTCTATCCTTTGGCCCCCAAAATTCATGTCATTGCAACATCTAAGACACTTTCACTTCATTATATTATCCCCAAAGTCTTCCAAGTCCACCTTCCAACTTGGCACAAAATTCCTCTTCATCTATGGATGCAAAATACAAGTTATCTGCTTCCAAATACAATGAGGGAACAGGCACAAGGTAGACACTTCCATTCCAAAAGGGAACAGTCGAAGGGAAGAAGAGACACTGAACACCAAGCAAGTTAAAAATCCATCAGAACAATTTACATTAGTTCTCAAGTCTTGAAAAGAATTCTCTAATTTCCGAGTCCGCCTGGGCAGTGGCTCTGCTCTCCAGACTCTGGGTTGTAACCTTGGGCTTCAGCTTTACCCTTCAGGCCCACTGACCAGCAACTCTGCCTTTGGGCATCCCCATTCTCCTATTATGAATGGCACTGTGGGTTAATGCACTGGACTACAAGGTCAGTTTAAATCGCAAGGTTGACGGTTCAAGCTCACCAGCCGCTCCTCAGAAATCTTATACAGGGTCACTATGAGTCAGAACCGACTCCATGGCCCTTAACAACAGCAACAGCATTCCCCTAATATGGCTAAGTGATGATTCCAGCCCCTTGGCCGACCTGGGATTGCTTTCATTATACATACCTAATTGCCAGTTGAGCCCTATTCATTTTGACAACCAAAAACACCTTCCAATTTTCTAAAACATCTCCCAGGAAGGAGAACTGCTCCAATTGAGAGTTGATCATACTCTCTATTACACCATAAACTCATGAGGGCAGAATCTACAGCTGTTTTTCACTAGTGCATACATGCCCCTTAGCATTGAGTCGGTTCCGACCCATGATGACTTCATGTGCGTCAGAGTAGAACTGAGCTCCACAGGGATTTTTTTATAGCTGATTTTTTTACAAGTTGATCACCAGGCCTTTCTTCTAAGGCTCCTCTGGATGGATTTGAACCTCCAAACTTTCGGTTAGCTGCTGAGTGCATTAACCATTTATTATATCTAGGGTCTCCACTTAGCTACTGTGCGATTGGTCTCAAATACAATGTGGTGTCCTGGACCTTTGGGATTCACAGGGTTTTCACTGGCTGATTTTCAAAAAGAAATCACCAGGCATTCTTTTCTAGTCTATCTTAGTTTGGAAGCTCCACTGTTAAACATAGCAGCACACAACCAAGCCATCAATGAGGGATTGGTGATGGCTTTGCATGAGGGGATGTTGACTTGGAATCAAACCTGGGTCTGGCTCACGGCAGGTGAGAGTTCTACCACTTAACTACTACTGCCCTCAGTTGTCAGGTGTTTACTGGAATGAATGAATGAACACCTCATTATCATGAAATGTGTGTAAAAAGAGTTAGGGAAGGAGTACATGACATAGAAGTGTACCCTGACATTCACCTTCTTTCTGTCTGTGTGGGGCCAGCTGGCCTGTGTTTTAGTAAAACCACAAACCAAACCAGTTGCTGTCTAGTCTATTTTGAGTCATGGTGACCCCACTTGTGTAATAACAGCTCTAAACAATGTAGAATTTCAACTTTAAACCCCTTTCAGCGAGGCAAGTCACTTCACGATGCACAAAGGAAATTGCACTGGTTCTAAAGTTGTGGTTTGGCTTTTTTTGGAAAGTCAGGCTTGACTGCTGAAGAGCTCAAAGATCTTGACCAGCATTCTCATTTATCTTAACATTTGCATGCTATATTTATCCTCCTTTCACAGATGGGGAAATGAAGCCCGCGCCTGAGGGCCATATTTAGCTAAGTCTTGATCCTCTTCCTTGTGGGGTCAGATTCGATAAAGCAGACTCTTAAAACTTGATTTTTAGCCAGTAGTTTAAGCCTCCTCCCACGGTAAATCTGTTACAAGGGATACTTAACACGGATAAAAAAAATTTCAGTTGAACATGTTTGACCATGTGAGGTGGCATTCAGCTGGTTCTGTTCCCTCCTGTTAGAGATGAGCAAGTGCCTGATTCAGAATAACACTGATAGAGGAAAGCAGAGCCAGATCACTGTGTTTCAGTCACATCAGATTTACGTTTTCTCTCTCTCCTCCAGCTAACTTTTGCAAGAGTTATGATCGGTCAAGTGGTCAAAAGGAAAAAAGCAGTAATGGAAAAGAAGCCCAAGATGGGGTTTATAGTGTCTCAATAATTGTTCATTGGGAAGCTGAATTATTATGAATAAGTCAGAAGCTAAATCTTCCATTTCAAGAATTCTTTTAATGGGATGTTAATTAGGCCAATGATGTATAAATACTATTTCATAACTGGAAAAAACAAAAACAAAAAACCCATCAAATATTTTAGAAGGTTTTGAAAAATCTTTTAGAAACTTTAATTTTACCCTAACACTCTTTCATCTCCCCCCAGCTTTCAGTAGGAAAGGATAGGAAAATTCAGTAAACTCATCACTAAAAGAGTTTTTGAACTGAACTTACCAAAAGAGCCGAAAAGAGAGCCAACCAACTTCTTTATAACAAAATTTGGGGATAATGAGAAACTTTTGGAAGTAGTGGTGATGGTTGCATAACATGTTGTTGTTGTTAGGCACCATCGAGTGGGCACCAACTCATAGTGACCCTATGCACAACAGAATGAAACACTGCCCGGTCCTGGGCCAACTTCACAATTGATGCTAACTAAGCCTGAGCCCATTGTTGCTGCCACTGTGCTAATCCACCTCCATGGGGGTCTTCCTCTTTTTCTCCAACCCTTCACTTTACCAAACATCATATCCTTCTCCAGGGACTGGTTGCTCCCTCCTGATAAGGAGCATTCTGGCTGTACTTCTTCCAACCAAGATTGGTTTGTTCTTTTGGCAATCCATGGCACTTTTTTTTTTTTTTTTAATTTAAGGTTTTTATTGTGGATTGAGTAAAAGTTTACAGGGCGCATCATCAGTTTCACATTCAACAATTCATATAACTTGTTTCATT
>NW_006408542.1:19525736-19529312 GCF_000296735.1 Chrysochloris asiatica
ATTTTAAATGGTTCAAATTGCAACATTTTGCTATATGGTAAAGCCTACACAAGCTGGGAACCATGTAAGGTGGACGCCTGTTAGAGAAGAAAAACTCAAAAATAGTTTCCATTGAAAGTGATTAGACTACCCCTTGTCAAAGGTGGAAACTGTGAGACCCAGAAAAACAAGGCAGGCCTGTCCAGTTCCAGCTCTCCCTGCTTTCACTGGATATATGGTACCTCAGTAAAAAGGTGTTTTTAAGGAGACTGAAAGTGATGTTTTTATTTCACAAAGTTAAATGAGCCAGAAGCGAGCAAAGGACTAGGCTAGGGAACAAGGTTTGTAGACTATTATTATCAAAAATTCTTGTAGAAATGCACATAATTTAGATTTGTTGTAGTTAACGTTGAATCCTCAGAAGCCAGCTTCAGTCCATGTGTCCTGGCTTCAGTAGTGTGGCCCTGGGAGGGTTGGAGTGTTTGAAGTGTCCCCGCCTGATGTCTATTTTTGGATTCTCACTAGAAACAGATGTTTCAGATGGAGATTGCTACTGTGTGCCTTAAAAGGAATGGAATTGCTACTTCATATACCACAAAACCAACAGTTGTCAGGGATGTCTTTACTTAGTTGTCTTTCATTTTAAATTTCTTTGGAAGTAGTGGGAAGCTGTTTTAGACTTAAGAAAACTAGGGCTTATATAGTGTTTAAAAAAATAAGGTTGTGTTTGCAGCATCTGACCTTCTCTTACTTCACAAGGGTAAAGGAGGAGAATCAAACTCACCATCAACCCACAAGACTGGTTTCGATGAGACTGAGGTCAGACATGCCTCCACCTTCCAACCTTCCTAAGCAGTTCTGACACTAACTACCTATCATTCCCACAGCACTCTAGTTCTTCACTGGGTTCATTAATTCATTGCAACAGCCACACAGAACTCAGACAAAGCTCACGATTAGGGAAGTTAACAGGTTACATTTCAGGATTAGGAATGCTCAGGGCACAGTTGTTCCAGTCAGGACAGCCTCTTCCAAGCCAGGCTTCTGTCTGGTCCTCGACCTGGAAGCCACAGGTCCCATAGCCTCTGCCCTGCTCCAGCAGTAGCATAAAGCTCTATTAGCCTTGTTGATCAGTGCCCCAAAGACACTGCACTCCACTATAAGCCTTAGCCTAAAGGCACTCAGCTCTAACTCCGTGGATCAGCAAACCTAGTCCCCAGTTAGTACCTGGAGGCATCACACCTTTACAAGTGACCCTCCTGCCCAAAGACATTGAGCTCTATTTGCTCTGTGGCCTGGGAAGCCCACTGCTTTCTCTCTGTCTGCTGCTCCTCTACCACTCCTTTGGTGTCACAGCTTTCTGTCTCTGGCCAAAGAGATTAAAGGTGAAAGGATCTCAGGGACCAAATAACATGTTCCCCTGCCGTATCTTCTTCCTTGCTGGTAGTGAGATTTTCCCTCTGCACCTTATCTAAGATTTTATACCCATATTATCATTTCAAGTTTTCACAATCACCATTAACCTTTTTAACAATTACTCACAACTGAATCATATAATCCTACTAACATTTTCCCCGACTTTCTCTTACCCAGACCTATGGTGATGGTGGTTGGTGGTTATATGCCGTGGAGTCGGTTCCGACTCATAGCGACCTTGGGTACGGGGTTTCCAAGGCTGTAAATCTTTACAGGAGCAGAAACCCTCATCGTTCTCCGGTGGAACAGCTGGTAGTTGCTAATGGGTGACCTCGAGGTTTGCAGCCCGATTCGTAACCACTACACTACCAGAGCTCCTTACACAGGCCCATTGGCAGGGGGGGGGGGGGGGGGGGGACACTTGTTTGATGGGAGTTACAAAGACTGTGGGTAGAAGAGCAGTGTAAAGTAATTCACTGCACTGCACCTACGAAAATAATTAGTTCAACTGTCCCACTCCTTTCTCATTCTAAATTGTTATACAGGGAAACTCTTCTAGGTTCTGAAACGTTGTTGTTGTTGTTGTTGTTGTTGTTAAGTGCCGTCGAGTTGGTTCTGACCCATAGCGACCCTGTACAGGGTTTCCGAGGGTGTAAATCTTTACGGGAGTAGAAAGCCTCATCTTTCTCCCGCGGAGCAGCTGGTAGTTTCGAACCGCTGACCTTAAGGTTCTCAGCCCGATTCATAACCACTACGCTACCAGAGCTCCTTACACCTCCCTAAATCAAAGTAGTATACTGGTTTGATTATTTGGTAGTATAATACATTTGTATAGCATTTTATAGTCCTCAAAGCACTGATGTTCTCTCCTTTGACAGATGGCAACTAAGATTCTGGGAAATAAGTAACCTGACCAGGCCACATTGCTGGTAGGTTATATATGTTCAAATCCTATTCATTTTGTTAAGACTCAGCTCAGATGCTTGACTCTTCTAGAAGTCTTTTCTCAGTGTCCATAGTGAACCACATTTGCTTTGTTTTTTACCACATTCTAACTTGTAATGTAATTTTCATGTACCTCTTATCTCCCTTACCGAAAACTTCCTAAGAGCAGAAACCGAGTCTTCTTTTTTTAGTCTACATAGTATTAAGTTTTTGATCAACTCTTTACAAAATTTTAATTTTCTTGTTGCAGTTGAGAATGTTGTTGTTGTTAAGTATCATGGAGTCGGTTCCGATTCATAGTGACCTTGCACAGGGTTTCTGAGGCTGTAAATCTTTATAGGAGCAGAATGCCTCATCTTCCTCCCGTGGAACGGCTGGTAGTTTCAAACTGCTGAACTTGAGGTTGGCAGCCTGACTTGTATCCACTGTGCTACCAGAGCTCCTTGCAGTTGAGAATACACACGGCAAAACCATGTCCCAAACCAAGCCCACTGCCATCACATCAATTCTAATAGTCTACAGTTTCTGAAAATGTATATCTTTACAATATTAGACTGCCTCATTTTTCTCCCTCACAGCTGCTTGTGGATTTGAACCACTGATCATGTAGTTCGTAGCCCAGTGCCTAACCCACAGTGCCACCAGGGCTCCTTATACACAGCAAAGCATATACCAATTCAATCATTTCTGTGTGTACAACTCAGTGGCATGGATTACATTCTTTGCCTTGTGCAACCATTCTCACTTTCCTCCTCCATTAACATAAATTCAGTGTCCTCCCTAAGGTTCCTATCTAATCTTTTGAATAGTTGTTGTTAGTTGTTCCCTTATAGATAATGCTTGTTGTTGTTAACTGCCATCGAGCCAATTCCAACCCAAAGCGTCCCTGTAAGGGTTTCCGAGGAGCAGCTGGTCAGCTTGAACCTCCAACCTTGCAGTTCAAACGGCTTTGCAGTCTGAGGCATTAGCCCACAGCGCCAAGGTAGACATTTTAATTAGTTAAAAAAATGTTATATTGTTTGGTTTTAAGAAGACTTCAGGGGATATTTCTGGTTTAAGTTTTAAAGAATCTCTCAGGGCAGTGATTTCAGCGTTTCATCTAGTCTTCATGGCTGCAGAAAGTCTGGTGTTGTTGTTGTTAAGTACCTTGGAGTCGGTTCCGACCCATAGCGACCCTGCACAGGGTTTCTGAGGCTGTAAATCTTTACGGGAGCAGAAAGCCTCATCTTTCTCCCA
>NW_006408542.1:19536767-19559290 GCF_000296735.1 Chrysochloris asiatica
TCTTGTTCTTAAGCAGTGTTCTACTTATCCTGGGTCTCTTTCCTTTCCATATAAAGTTTGTTATTGCTTTTTCCATCTCTTTGAAGAATGTCGTTGGGATCTGGATTGGTATTGCATTATATGTGTATATTGCTCTCAAAGCACATTTTTTTAGACACTTAATGTCTGCTGGTTCTTGTCAGGTGGTGTGAGTGAGCTATTTCACAGGTTAACGTTATCATTACAGATCACAGATTTTTGACTATACTAGAGAGCCTGATCACTAAGCTACAAGACCACTCCCTGCCATCAAGTTGATTCTGACTCATGGTAACCTTGTAGGACAGAGGAGAACTGCCCAGAGAGTTACTAAGACTGTAATCTAGATTGTTTAGATTGGTTGAAGGTTTATAGAGCAAACCAGTTTTCCATTCAACAATGGAATATATATATGTGTGTATGTGTGTAAGGCGCTCTGATAGCATAGTAGTTTATGAATCGGGCTGCAAACCTCAAGGTCAGCAGTTTGAAGGTATCAGCTCTTTCATGGGAGAAAGATGAGGCTTTCTGCTACCGTAAAGATTTACAGCCTTGGAAACCCTATACAGGGTCACTATGGGTCGGAATCAACTTCATAGAACTTAGCAGCAGCAGTATATATATATATATATATATTCAAGCTCACCAGCTGCTCCTCAGAAACCCTACACAGGGTCGCAATCTGTTGAAGTTGCCTGCTTAGCATTCTATCAAAGTTTTTATCAGGTAGTTGCTATACCATTTCTGGTGTTATATTTTATGACTCTGTATTTTGCTCACTTATTTGAGGCATTCTGTTGTGTTAGTTTGTGTAAGCTAAAATTGTGTGTTGTTGAGACAATTGTGTTGTTGTATTTATATTTATTTAGTTGATGATTGTATATTGATGTGACCTCAGACACTCACCACCTGTCTCCTGGTGGATGTGGTAGAGACTTGAAGTATGAACACAGTTAGTTCTTTGTTCACTGTGCAGTGTCTTCACATTCCTATAGAAGCAGGGAAACTACCCAGGAGCCCAACCCCAGGCAGAGCAGAGGCTGTGCAGGATGGGGTGCCTCCAGCTACCAGAAGGGCATGAAAACAAGGGAGAACTACACCTTCTTGCCGCCAACCTCCAGCCACACCCTGTGCCCACAGGTAGCTGTATCAACAGCCACTCGCGAAAGCTGAAAACGGCCTACCCTCTCCATGCCAGCCCATAGTTCGCCTGTTTTTCTTCTTTCTCACTGCTTCTGTTCAGCTTCCTCTTCTAGTTGGCACTCCATTCACCTCTCTGTGCTGTCCTCTGAAGCTTAGGGTTCCAGGATCACCATCTGTATCAGTATTTCACTTGATCTCCCATGTCTTTTCTACAGAACATTGGCTCAGTGGATCTACCTAGTCCCCCATCTTGCCCCAAATTTCTCAATATTTGCTCTTTTGTAATTGACTAATTTCACTCAGCATAATGTCTTCCAGTATCATTCATGTTATATGAGGTGTTTCCAAGATTCATTGTTATTTTACATTGCATAATATTCCATTGTGTGTATGTGTACCAAAGTTTTTTTTAACCATTCTTCTATTGATGGGCTTTTAGGTTATCTCCATCTTTTTACTATTGTAAATAGTGCTACAGGGAATGTGGGTATACATATATATCTATTCATATCACAGCTCTTAAATCTTGAGAATAGTTGCCAAGGAGAGGGATTACTGGGTTATATGATATTGCTATTTACAACTTTTTAAAGACAGTGCCATGCCATTTTCCACAGTGGTTGTACTGTTTTATAGTCCTACCAGCAGCGTAGGAGGGTCCCAGTCTCTCCACATCCTCACCAGCATTTATTGTTTTCTGGTTTTATTTTTTCAACTTTACTATTAATGCTGGGGCAAGATCAGATCTCATTGCTTGCATTTGCATCTGTCTAATGGCAAATGATGGCAAGCATTTCTTCATGATTGTTGTCTGCAAAGGTGGTGATCTTCAGTGGAACCAACTGCCACTTCTTTCCCCTGAGGAGTGACTGGTAGATTTGAAACAAGACTTAAATTTGGGTCTTTCCAGTTGATATATGGCTGACAGAGCAAAACTGGAATGGATCCAGATTTGTCAAATATGAGTGAAGTGGAATGATAACTGGAACAGGAAAAGGCATGGTCAACACCCTGCTGGAAATTTGCTCTTCCTCTTAAAAAGTAAGGGCCATGTGTACAACCACATCTCTTGACGGGCTAAGTGTGCAGCACACTATTCAAAGTATGGCAGCTGACCACACTGCTGTGAATGTGTGTTGGTTTCCACACTTCTGGCAACAATCAAATGCCCTCCATCAAGAACCTATGTTTCTTCCAAGTCTCACATTCCAGGACTTCCACCTGTAGTTTTTCCCATTCTGCTCATCATCCTGCTTCACCTAAATTTCAAAAAATTGGGCCTGTTATGATTTCACTGCATTGCCCAATGACTGTCCTGGTTCCAACCAGTTCGAAGCCCTAGTTTGAACGGCTGACCTTTTGGTTAGCAGCCAAGTGCTTAACAGGACACCACTAGGGCTCCTTACTAAGCTACCAGAACATATTTTTCTAAGTGATACCTCTTAAGCAGTTGCTAAGAAGCTAAAGATTGTGACTTCGCAGTACAGCAGCCCTGTTGACTAAAGTCATCATTGTTTTGTATGATTTTGCCATAAGACTTTAATATTTGATATAGGTCTTTAACATGCTTTTCTCTACTACTGAGAATGTTACAGTTGGCCCTGCTGAAATGTTTAACTACCTGCTTTTATTACTGTTATTATTGAAACTAAAATATAATTCATTTGTTAAGTAGGAGGCTGCTAAGGATTTGGTTTTGAGAAGTTCTGACTTTTCTAAGTGGCAATTTAAAAGTCAAAACAATGGTTTCACATTTACCTTCCTTTGTGTGACCAAATGTCTAATGGCTTAAGATGAAAGATCCTGCATGCTTTAATTTAACTCATTCCCAAACTCAAAATTTCACGCTGAGCTCATTCAAGACACAGTACAGTGAATACAAACAATTCTATATGATACCAGCCACAGTATATATGGTGGATTTTTTTTTAATATGTTAATATTAGGATTCTAATTACTGACACTGGATGGAAGAAGAAAGGTGTCCTTATAACAGCCAATTATTTAGCTGGAGATCACAGCCAGAAATTCATTTTAGATAGATCAGACTTCAAAATAGCAGATCTTTCCAAGCAATTCTAAATATTCTTGCTTTCGTTGTTGTAGTTTATAACCTATTTTGATTAGCCCAATAAAATATGTCATTTAGCTAATGTCTAAAATGGTCTAATTTCTTTTCTTTTTATCCACAAAACTCTGTGTGAGGAAAGTCGGTATTCAATGTGGTTATCAAAGGAAGCTGTACAACAGATCTATGAACTGTAAAATATTTGGATTGATATTATTCAGCATTTCTTGAGGCCTTGCATTCAATTACTTTTTTTATTTCTTATAATACCCCTAGAGAAAGAGTATACAGTTCCATTTTCCTGCTAAGATAAGCTTGGTTGAAAAGTCACAATTTCATTAAAGTGTCTAATTTAACTTTCTTAAAACACATAAATCTTTTTTTTTTTTGGTTACATTTTAAAGAGTCTCAAGGTCCTTGTGTTCCAAAGCGACTAATTAGTACAGTAATAATATATCTTTCTCTTTCATTAATCTGAAAATTATACTGTCCTCAAGAGACTCCAATTTGATTTGTGTGTTTTGATGCCCATGTAGAAAATTTTATTTCTCACTGAAATAGTTCTCCTCTGGTTGAAGAGTGATGCCGAGTGAAGACTGGCATGGGATTGATGGGCCCTGCATGGGTCCTCAGAGGACTCAGAGACTTTTTCTTGGGATAACAAGCACTTATGTAAAAACTTCTGAAGAGTAGTTTTATGTGCCAGGCTCTATACTGAGAACAGTATTTGCATAATTTCCTTCATTCCCCCGAAATGGGATAATATCCCCATTTCTAATTTGTGAAAACTGGAAATCTCAAGATGGTTGAAGAGTGATTTTGAAAGAGGAAACCCACTCCCTCACCATGCCAAGCATAAGTCTGCTCAGAAGCTGAGTTGCTGGGTAGAAAGTGAAGATTAAATGCTGTCCCTTTTTTCATTTTGGACTTGCAGTTGGAGATAGTAGAGTACAAAAAGTTGATGTAACGCACCCTACTATACACTCAAATTGATCTTTAAAAACGCCTCATAATTTAGATGTTGATGTCGGTGTTAAGTACTGTCGAGTTGGTTCCAGCTTGCAGCAGCCAGCGCTGTCTAGGTTTCTGGGGAGCAGATGGTGGGTTTGAACCGCCAATCTAGTAGCTTTTTTATAGTAACTGACTGGGTTTGTCGTGTTGCGGACGTACTCTGCTTTATTCTTTCATTAATATTTTTTTACAATCACAATATGGTTTTATTGAAAACTAATTAGAGATCATCAGTTTTTTCATTTTTAACTTTTTATTGTGGATTGAGTGAAGGTTTGCAGAGATCACCAGCTTTACATTAGCGTATCATATACTCTATTTCATCTCATTGATTACAATCCTGCCCATGTAACAACAGTTTCCCCACTTCTTCCCTGTGGTTCTTATTTCCATTCTACCTTCCCATTCCTTCTCAACTTTGCCCTTAGGTCAATGTTGCCCTTTTGATCTTGAGTGCTTGGCCATTCCATGGTGCATGCCTTACTAATGTTGTCCCTCCTGTACACCTACCTACTGTTTGGTTGAAAATTGGGCCACAGGATGAGTTCCTTTACAGACCTGAAGGGTGGTCAAGGGCCATAGTTTAAGGTTGCTCCAGTCTCTTTCTAACCAGTAAATCCAGTCTTTTTGTAATTTTGAGTTTTGTTCCACATTTTCTCCCACTCTATCTGGAACCTTCTAATGTGATCCCTTTCAGAGCATTTGGTAATGATAGCCCAGTACTATCTAGTCCTTATGGTCTCAGAGTTGTGGTGACTGATGTTCACATGCTCCATTGGTCCATTTTTACTAGTTGATTCCAATCATCTTCAATTTTTATCACTCTTCTTTCTTCCACATGTGGATAGACCAATAGTTGCACCTTACATGGCCACTCATGAGCTTTTAAGATCCTAGACGCCACTCACAAAGTTGGATGTAGAACATTTCTTTGTGGACTATGTTATGCCAGTTGACCATGGTGTCCCCTGAAACTATGGTCCTGGGCCCCCAGATCCAGGAATTCATTGCCTTTAAGATGTTTGATAGTATCTAACTTTTGATCATTTTGTCCCATGTATGTTCCTACCTTTTCATGGGTGTGGTTGCAGCAAAGGGAAATACCCATATACAAATATCTTCTTTCAAACCCTTATGTATTTGTGGGAATACCCACACACTCTTCACATATCTGTTCAGCCAGTGTATCTGTTCATGTAACTACCCATAGAACACTATTGTTCCAGCATTGTGTATATTACAGCATTTCTCTATCCCCTTTAACTCTTGCAAAACTCCCTGTCTTCACCTATCTTCATCATTCTTCTGCCAACCACTCTTTTCTTATATATTGCCCTCTCCATCCATATGTGTACCTTCTAGGCAGTTAATTACTTCCCCTTTTCTCCCATCCCTGGTAACCATCAAAGAATGTTTCTTTTACTTCCTCCTTATTTTTCTCAACTCCATGGCATAGTGTTTTGATAAATTTTGTAATCCTTTTTCTGAATTCCTTCTCAGGCATTTCCAAAGCCTGCCCATCTTCCAGTATGGAGTGTAGGTCTACTTCCAGCTCATTTGCCTCAGTCACTTTATCTTGTTTCTGGACATGTGCAGATATGGTCATCTACTTCTGTGCAGATATGGTCATCTGTGGCCTTAATACTTAGATAGGTTTGTATTTTGGTATTTTTTATGCTTTCTGATTGCCTCCAGGTAGATGTGATCAGGAAATGGGCTTCCCTTTTCACTCTTCTTCTTGAGAAATTTCAGGATGCCACTGTTGGTTGTTTTGACGTAAGTAAGGATTTAATTTTCGCCTATTGCCTTTTTGTCTGGTTGTCCCACTCCACAGTCCCCGTTCAGGCCTTTTTTCTAGTTATAAACAGTTTGGGGCCAACTGTGGCCGTTTGGTTTTAATTGGAAACTGTCTCTTTAAATTTTGAGGAGATCTGTGTGCATGCGTAGTAGAACCCTCTGAAGGTGGGGCTGGGGTGCCCACTAACTCAGGTACCCCTATAGTCACCAGAATGGAGGTGCACAGACAGCAAGGGACCAATAAACAGCTACCAAAAGAAAAGAATGTCCACACCTTTATCTCTGTGGTTCTGCCAAGCGTCTGTGTCCGCTCCGATCCTTCCCCCGGCTTGGTCTCACCCAAGATGGCGGCTCCTGGAGCAACTGAGCGTCCCAGACTAGAAAGCAGTGGATTTCTTGCTTCTGCCAAAAATTCCCCTAGCTGTAAGCCTTCCAACCTTCTAAATATTCCTTTATATGTGGTTCAGAGTTCTGGGACCATCCCCTGAGCCTGTTTGGTTGGATATTCTCTGTTGTTGCTGGCAGAGCTCTTTACTGCACTTCCATCTGATCCGCCATCTTGTTTGTTCTAGAATGTTTCTTTTAGTATGACAACCTTTTCTTGAGTTTTTATACTTGTGGTCTCATACAGTATTTTGTGTGTGTGTGTGTGATTGATGAATTTCACTCAGCATAATGTTCACCAGGTTCATTCATGTTATGAGGATTTTCTTGGATTCACAATAATCCTTCAACATTGCATAGTATTTCATCATGTGTATCTACCAAAGTTTGTTTATCCATTCGTGCGCTGATGGACACTCAGTTGTCTCTATCATTTTACTATTGTGAATAGTGCTTTGGTGATCATCGGTGTGCATAAATCTACTTGTGTCATGGTTCTAATTTCTTGTAGATATATACCAAGTAGAGGGATTTCTGGGCCATATGGTATTTCTATTTCTAACTTTTTGAGGAATTGCCATACCTTGTTCCACAGTGTTTGTACCATTTACAGTTCACCAGCAGTGTAGGAGGGTCCCAGTCTGCATTTGCTGTTTTCTGGGGGTTTTGTTGTTGTTGTTGTTTTTAACTTTGCTGTTAATGTTGATGTGAGATGGTATCTCATTGTTGTTTTGATTTGCCTTTCTCTAATGGCTAATGTGTGGCACTGTGGGTTAATGTGCTGGGCTGCAAAGTCAGTTTGAACTGCAAGGTCAGCAGTTCAAGCTCACCAGATACGCATCAGAAACCCTATGTGGGGTCACTATGGGTTGGAACTGATTCGAAGGCACTTAACAACAACAAAACGTTTATTGATTATGAACATTTCTTCATATTTGTTGGCTGCCTGAATGCCTTCTTTGGTGAAGTGTCTGTTATTGTCCTTTGCCCGTTTTTTAAATTGGGCTGCCTTTTTCTTATCCAAGTATTGTAATTTTCTTTAAATTTTAGCGATTAGTCCTTTGTCTGATATGTCACCACAGAACATTTTCCCATCTCTGGGTTCCCGTTTTACTCCTTTGGCAAAATCTTTTGATGCACTTAAGTGCCTAATTATTAGTAGATCCCAGTCATCCATTGTGTTTTCTACTATTTATGTGTTTCTAGTTACATTTGACAGAGAATTTATGCCATAAATCAGATCCCTTAAATTTGTCCCTATTTTCCCATCGATGATCTTTATAGTTCTAGGTTTTATATTTAGGTCTTTAATCCACATTGAGTTTGTTGTTTTATATGGGGTGAGATATGACTCTAGTTTCATTTTTCTTCAAATGGAATTCCAGTTTTACCAGCGCCATTTGTTAAGCAGATTCTCTCTTCCCCATTTAATGTGTTTTGGCCCTTTGTCAAAGAGCAGCTGCCTGTATGTAGATGGGTTTACTTCTGTGTTCTCAGTTCTGTCCCATTGATCTCTATATCTATTGTTGTATCAGTTCCAGGCTGTTTCGACCACTGTGGCTGTGTGGTAGATTTTGAGATTAGAGAGTGAGAGGCCTCCAACTCAGCTCTTCTCCTTAAATTATGCTGTGCTTATCTGAGGCCTCGTTCCTTTCCATATAAAGTTAGTGATCAGTTTTCCCATCACTTTAAAGAATGACGTTGTAATCTGGATTGGGATTGCATTAGAGCTATAGATTGCTTTGGGTAGTGATGACATTTTCACAATATTAAGTCTTCCTCTCCATGAGCATGGTATATTCTTCCATTTTTGTAAGTCTCTTTTGATTTCTTGTAGTAGAGTTTTATAGTTTTCTTTGTATAGAGACCTCCACTTTTTGCAGTTGTAAAAAATATAGATTCCAATCCTGTTCTGTAGCAGACATCTAAGAATTCATGCTGTGTCCACAGTTTCAGGTTATAGGTGTGTCCCTCAAAAGCATTTCAGAAAAACAGGTTAACCTCCAGAGTCAAGAGTCTGACACATTCATATGCCTGAGTTGAAAGTTATATTAAAAAGAATGTCAGAAGACAACATGAAGGGAAAATTGTTCCACAAGGGGAAATACTACTGCTAGAACTCAAAGTGGAGGATGTTTGTAATATTCCTTTAGCTCCACGATCACACAGTTCTCGAGGTGAAACGGTCCATTTCAAAGGGAACATGAATGAGTCCAAAAATATAAATTCCTTTAAACTACATGAGGTCTAAGCATAACAAAAGTGAAATGCTGACTCTTTTCACTCACTAGAATATAAATAAGTGGAGTTTTGTGTCATATAAAATAGTCTGTGCAAAACAAGGATGTTCACTGCCTTTTGTGATAGACACTAAAGCACCTATTCTATGAATATGAAGCAGCAGTGTAAAATAATCTGGCAGTTTACTGTGTTCTGATCTGGAAAGATCTTACTACAAAAAGAAGGCACAGAATAGTAGGCATTACATGATCTCATATCTATGTACATATATGAATATATATATATATATATAGTTGTTAGTATATGCATACATATGGATTGTATGTCAATGTAAAGAAAACAAAAATCCTTACCACTGGATCAATAAATAATATCATGATAAATGGAGAAATGATTGAAGTTGTCAAAGACTTCATTTTGCCTGGATCCACTATCAACATTCATGGAAGCAGCAGTTTAGAAATCAAATGATGTATTGCATTAAGCAAATCTGTTGCACAATACCTCTTAAAGTGTTCAAGAGGAAGGAGATCAGTTTGAGGACTAAAGTCGATCCAACCCACGCCATGATATTTTCAATTGCCTCATATCCATCCATGTGAAAGTTGGACATTGAATAAAGAAGACCGCAGAAGAATGATGCATCTGAATTATGGTGTTGGAGAAAAACACTGGAAGTACCATAGACTGCCAGGAGAACAAACAGGTCTGTGTTGGAAGAGGTACAGCCAGAATGCTCCTTGGAGGCAAGGATGGTGAGACTTTGTCTATCATGCTTTGGACATACTATCAGGAGGGACCAGTCCCTGGAGAGAGATGTTATGTTTGGTCAGTGAAAAAGAGGAAGACCCCAGTGAGATGAATTGACACCATGACAGCAGCAATGGGCTCAAGTGTAACAACAATTGTGAGAATGGTGTGGGACCAGGCAGTATTTTGTTCTGTTGTGCAGACGGTTGCTATGCGTTAGAACCAACTTGATAGCACCTAACAACAACTTATGCATGCATATAAAAAAGGACTAGAAAGTAATACATGAAAACATTGCATTTGGGGAAGAGAAGGGAAGGGAAACTAGAGAGGAAAGGGAAATGTTTGTGGTTTTACTTTAAATTCCCATCCACACACTATCGGGAATGTATAGATTTAAGGTCTCAATAGAGCTCAGTAGTGGTTAACAGCATGGACTCTGAAGTAAAATCTGCCACAGTTTGAATCCCTGCTCCCCTACTTACTGTCTTTGCACTCATCAACAAGTTATTTAACTTTGGTGCCTCTCTTTACTCAAAAGGAAAAGAGGGGTAATAGAACTTCTGTTATGTAGTTATTAAGAGAACTAACTGATATATGGAAAAGCATACAAACCTAGCACATAGTAAACATCCTGTGTATATTAGCTGTTGTAAATTATAATATGTAGACAGCTTCTTGGAGTCCTGGTATGGCTCTATAGGATAAGCAAGCACTGGCTGCTAACAAGGTTGGTGGTTCAAACCCACCAGCTGGTCCTCAGAAACCCTATATAGAATTGCTGTGAGTCAGAACCAACGCCATGGCACTTTAACAACAACAGTCAGCCTCTAGCTATAATCAATACTCTGTGTAAACATGTCATTTAAAAATGTTTTCAGTGACAGCTTTAGTAATCAGTGAATTTTTTCAGTTTCATGGCAGCTGTTAATGGTATTTTCTTTTTTTAACCCGCTAGTATTATTCACAATTTCAAAAGAAGCAATAACAAACATATACAGAATTATCTTATTTTACATAATGTGCTCTGGATTCAGCTTGTGGAATACTCCTGTATTTGCTTCTTTGACCATGTAAGCTGATGTGTACATCATTATTCAACTATAGAACTGTAAACAGGAAATAATGAGGTGTATCTTTCTTCCTTAGGAAGACTATGATCGTCTGAGGCCTTTATCCTATCCTATGACTGATGTCTTCCTTATATGCTTCTCTGTGGTAAATCCAGCCTCATTTCAAAATGTGAAAGAGGAGTGGGTACCAGAACTTAAGGAATATGCACCAAATGTCCCCTTTTTATTAATAGGAACTCAGGTATGTCTGCATTGATTTCACCCATTTAAGAAGAATCTCTGTGGCGTATTTTGCGGGAGGAGATGCTTTCAAATGACCCTAAAAGTTAGCAAATAATACCAGTGACTAATCTCAGCTGACCGTTGGTTGCAAGGTTGGGGGTTGATTTTAATTAAGTTTTTTGTTTAATCCTTTTTTTAAATGTGGGGATTAAATGGGAGTGTGTGCTTTGACTTATCTTTAAAGGTATGTAATATTATGGTATCTTATCGATCTTTCTTAATTAGATTGATCTACGAGATGATCCCAAAACGTTAGCAAGACTGAATGATATGAAAGAAAAACCTGTATGTGTGGAACAAGGACAGAAACTAGCAAAAGAGGTAAATGGGCCATCCATGGAATGTAAAAGAAGTTAAAATAGTGATAGAAACTTAACAATGATTGTGCATTTACTGTATGTGAAGACCTGTGTTCTGTGCTCTATATACATTCTCTCATTTAATCCTTGCACTAACTGTGAGAGAGATCTACTTCTCCCAGTATTTCAGAAGGGGAAGGGAAATAACTTGTCTGAGGTCCCACAGAGCTGGATTTCAGTGCAAGACCTGAGTGTAGGGCCCAGAGTCTTAGAGTAGACTTCTCCACTCCTGTCTTTGTCCCTCCTAATGCTGCTATCACACAATACTGCACATAGGTGGCAGTAAAGAGCAGATTTAGTTCCTCACAGTTCTGAAGGCTGAAAGTCCAAACCAGGCTTGGAGGTGCTGTTGTTAAGTGCCATCAAGTCAGTTCCGACTCATAGCGACCCTGAATAAGGTATCCGAGGACTGGCTGTGGGTTTGAACTGCCGACCTTGTGGTCCAGTGCATTATCCTGCAGCGCCACACCAGCAATCCTCATATGGCCTGAATCTCCCCCTGTGTTTGTTTGCATGTACGTCTGTGTCTACTGTGCCTTTTTTTAAAACTTAATAACTCAGACATGATTGTATTTAATGTCTACCCTATGGTCTAAATAACATTAATAAATAAATAAATAACCCTATCTCTAAAGAGGTACATATATACAGGTACAGGGTTTAGGATTCTGTCACATTTTGAAGGGGTCACAATTCAATCTATAAAAACTGCCAACAGCATTTTCTTAATGTAGAAAAAGAAGCATCAGAAAACAGTGGTGATGTTTTAAACCTTCCTGGATCATATAAGCGTTGATATTGTGCCAAGTCAGTCAGTTTTCAGTTGAGACTCATGGATTAGGTAGTGGAATGTCAGAGGATGCCAGTTTAAATCTGTGCTTAAAAACAAAGAATTATGACTAGCTTTGAAAAGAAATGTGTTGAATTTTCTTTCACTCCTTATGAAAAACCACTGCCATCAAGTCAATTCTGACTCATAGTGACCCTCTCTATGCGGTTTCCAAGACTCTAAATCTTCACGAGAGCAGACGGCCTCGTCTTTCCCCCAAAGAATGGCAGGTGAATTTGAACCACTTACATGAAAAAAAAACACCCCAGCATTCTTTATAACAGTGATGTGTATACTACTTTTAATTTATATTCTCCATTGCCCCAAAGCTAGTTTAACCTGTTTGCTTTTTTTCCCATTTGGTCCTAATATTATTGGGTTCTATTTTTAAAATTTCGTGACTTTCATAGGACTTTTGTGAAAACAGAATCTGATATGGTCTTTTTCAGTCTACTGTCAGGAGGCAGAAGAAAGCAAAGAAAAAATTTTAGAGGACTGTTTTCCTAAAGCAATAGATAAATGACTTCACTAACAAACCACTTTAGGAGTTTCATATGCTCAAATTTGTAATCTTGGGGAGAGAACTTTCTTAACATGTCCTAAAAGTAAAAGTCATAAATGAAAATAGTGATGATTTAACTATAGAAGAGTTTAATACTCCCTCAAATGCATTAAAGAAAACCAGAAGTTATATAGCAAACTTGACTATATGGAAAAAAAAATCCTTTGCTTACAGGAATGTTTTGCATAAGAATTAATCAGAAAAATACATACCCCAACATAAAAAATGGACTAGGAACACCAATGGAAAATTCACCACTACCACCACGCCAAACTTTAAATTCAAGTTGCCATAGAGTATAGAAACTAAGAGTAAATTCATTAGTAGTCAGTTTTTTTCACCTACAAAATTGTTAAACTTCAAGAAATAAATTATAATATGCATTATTACTCAGGGTACCAGGGAATGGGCAGTCTGTTGGATGTGTGGTTGAGTAAAAGTAATCTTAATGAGCATTCTGACAATATGCAAAATCCTTAAAATCGTACCCAGTATTTTGAGAAGTTTTCATAATCTGGAAGGGTATATACACTAATATTTTAACAGTTAGCTATCTCTGGATATTATTAATTTAGATGATGCCTTTATTCTTTATATTAAGGGTTACTGTTGTTTTTGTTGTTAAGTGCCAATGAGTCGGTTCCAACTCATAGCAACCCTGTATGGGGTTTCTAAGGAGTGGCTGGTGAGCTTGAACCGCCAACCCTGCCGTTCAAAACAACCTTATAGTCCAGCGTATTATACCACAGCACCACACCAGGACTCCTTCCCCACCCCCAGCTTTTCCTACATTTAAACTTACTATTGCCTTAATGACTTCTCATATCTATGATGGCATTCTGTTAATTTTCTTACAATGGTAGATTTGTTAGTATCAGCTTTCTAAAGATTTTATGTTTATGATTTCTTTTTCCTTCTTCCCAGATAGGAGCATGCTGCTATGTGGAATGTTCAGCTTTAACCCAGAAGGGATTGAAGACTGTTTTTGATGAGGCTATTATAGCTATCTTAACTCCAAAGAAACACACAGTAAAAAAAAGAATAGGATCAAGATGTATAAACTGTTGTTTGATAACGTGAGAAATGTCTTCAGTGGCCAAGGAAACGTGTCTATTTGTCTCAGAAAGCATATGAAGTACTACAGCTCTACACAGACCTCTTGTAGATAAAGTAGTTTAAAACTTGAGGGGTAGGAAAAACAAAAAAAAAAACCCTGCCCTCATAAGTTATAGATTTCATTAAGAATGTTTCTTAAAGGTCCAAGAAGCAGCAAACAGCATCTGAAGCCACAATCTACTATAAATACTTTATTTCAATAGAAGGTACAATCTCTCAGGGGTTTCATAGTTTAAAAAGCTACAATCACATCATGTTGTATCTACATTAAAAAACACATACGAAAACAAAACAGTGCTGTAAATGGAACTGCTTGACTCTCACCAATAACATTTCTGCACAGTCTTTATGGAATCTGCACAAAGAAATATCTCCTCCTTTTGCTTCAATTAATTGTTCTTATATGTAAGTTGCTTTCTATTCCAGTATATCCAGAGTGGTGAGATAATAAGGCCAGCCACATAGCCAAAGGTTGCTCCAAGTGTGCAGGAGATGGGCCACACCTGAGGAGACAATGTAGATGGAAAAAGAACCAATGTTTTATTATTACTTGAGCACAAATTAAGTGTAACCTAAATATTCCTATATTAAAATGTAACGTACTTTCGTAAAGAATGCCAAAAGTGTCATGAGGTCATAACTGCATTTATCATGAACACTAAAACTACACATTCTAGTTAGTGTGCATTATACTGCAACGAGGCTTCTGGCAACTGTAGATTTAGTTTAATGCTCCTAAAACTGCATGAGATACATGCTACAATTACAAATTAAAATTGGGGGTCACACTTTGCCACAACCCTGGACTCAATTTAGCTTTATGGACTAGCTGGTAAATGTTTTCTTAATCTGCCCCCCCCCACTGGCAGTATACATCAAATGATACAAGGAAGTGTATGTGTACTGACCCCTCCCCCCAGGAACTTTAGGTTGTGTTCAAGAGAAAAGACCTAGAACTCTAGCATGCTGCATGGAGTTTACAGCAGGGCAGCTGCTTCCATGATATAACTGGTATCACCTTTCAGAGCAATATTGGAATTATAACAGAAGTTACAGAGCTATTCTGAGTATAAGTTATATAAAATACTGACTTTCATATACCACCTTTCTTCAGCCATATAACAGTTTACAATATTACATCAAGTCAGAAATGAAAAATACTGACATTTCTTCTGCAAACAGTGCATGTTGGGCTCTAGGTGAAAGGTTCTTAAAAAATCATCAGAGACAAAATGTTCTTCATTTCTGATGCTTCTTTGGTCAACCAGAGCCAGGTTTAATTGCTCTTTGGTGGAACAGGCCACAGAACTGTGTTGGAGGCGAACCATCTTCAGAACTAAGTCTATTACCTAATTAAGCTTTCTTGGGTCTCATGTGGATTTGCCTTATTCCAAATGCCACGCCACAGACAAGAGTGTTAAGAGTTTCAGTGTGAACAAATTAATGCAATTTTTTAGAGAAATATAATCAAACCATAATCCCAGCTGGTACCCCGCTCCCCCAGCTTTTCTTACATTTAAACTTCCTATTGCCTAAACTATGAGTTCTTGTGTCTGTGATGGGATTCTGTTAATTTCCATGACTTGAGTTTATAGCTGTATCTATTGCACAGATTGCGTAATGGAACACTAAACTTTTATACTTGAAAATGACAGCCTTAAGTGCTCATAGCAGTCACAAATCTAGGATGAACTGTCTTGCTGTATGTCAGCTTTGTATAGATTTTTAACAAAATAAGCATCATCTTCCTCATCGAAGAATGGAGAGTCTACTGGATAACTAGCCAGAAGCCTTCTCACTGAACAGGACATTGGATGTCTTCTTTCTCTCAAGAAGTCGTGGTTCATATTAAGTCTCATGGCCTTATGTATGCTCAAACAGAATCTTATGTAACTTTTCCCTTTAGTTTCTGTTTTTAGATAGAATTGAAAAGAACTGTATAAATCAATTAGTATATTAGCTAAGTTGTCCAATATGTGGTATAAAGGAACTACGTAAGACAGTAAAGTATTATACATTTCCAACTTGCCTTTGGGGATTTGATGGGTTTTGTTTTGTTTTTTCCCTTCCAATTCACAGTTCGAAAACCCTTCACACTTGATTTACTAGCCACTGAAGGTTAAAATCTCAATGTGTCCTGCCCTGCAAGAAATGGAGTAGGAATCTGCAAATGAGCTGTGGTGCCACTTGTTTTTGACTGGACCTCAGTGTCCTCGTCTCTACCGTCTCTCCCATTTATCAGCTCGAATGATTCTCCTCTTTCGTATTAGCAATACCATTGTAGGACATTACTTTTTCTGACTCACGTTCTTAAGAAGGTAAAAATCATGTAAATAGCTCACTAGAACTCTAAGCCAGGATGATTGCATCATCTGAACCCGAGGTGCCTTACATGTGCTAGACTGACCTTGATGGGATTTGGAGTTTTCCATCACACAGGAAGAGTTTTCTCACTGTTTTGGTTCTTTATTTCTTTTTACAAAACTCTTCCTGCCATTTAATTTAAAATCAAAGGTTCATTTTCTGTTCATTAAAAAAAACTGCGGTACTTTCAGAAGCAGTTCTTCATAAAAGGCTTAGGTTTCAATAAAGGTTCAGACTCATCACTGACATCTAGTTTAAAAAATCTGGAAAATAAAATACTTTAAAAGACTTTAATAACATAAATTTTGCTAGTGAATGCAAATACATTGCTTCAAATACGGTCATGTACAAGAGGGCTCCAAAACGCTTGTGGAAAAATGGAATGAAAAGATAGTTCAACTCTTTGAAGCCCCCCTGGCCATGAGTGAGCTTAAGCCACATATATAGTTCATATTTTGCATATAGAAAAGCAGTTCTAAAGTTTTTAAACAAAAATAATTTTAAGGTTTTCCTAAATTCTTATTTAATACTTTGCTAATTTATACCCTTCCTTATCCTATCTTCTAACTGTATTATTTTAGGTCCACCCATGATGAGTTACCAAATCCTCATCAAGCAGACCCTGAATGAATGGTTGTCAGGAAGTATCTTAGTTACTGAAGACACTGCTTCCATTTGACTTAGTTATTAATTTTAAATACCAAACTGATGATTGGTTCCTTGGTTGTTGCTTTTTAAATGACTGTTACTTTAACAATGTCCAATCTTAACACATGGGATTTACAAATAAAATAATATGCACAGTTTACTATTTATGTAAAGGATTGAACTTCTTACCTTAGTAGTTTTTATTAACACCCTTAAATAAATATTTGGGATAACATTCTTCCCCATTTTCCATGGGTGAGCCCCGGCACTGTGTTAGAGAAGAGTGCTGTCAAAGTGTAAGGGAGAATGCTGTCCCTCATGCGGCCCAGCCAGATGCCAATGTGGGTTAGGAAATTCTATTTTAATCACTTCGCAAATTGAGTATGGCTCCTTTCCACTTCCCCTCTCAACACATACACACCACAGTCACACACATTCTTTACACAGCTGCCATACTTCATCTTTAGTGGAATGAGAAAATGAAATGTGGATCAAAAAGCTTTGTTGAATAAAGGGTTAAGACTTAGTTGCTTTCCAAGATGATGTTAGTCTCAAGAAATCCATGCTACCAGCAAAGCAAAACAACAACAACAAAAAAAAACCCACTGGGCTGACTTCTAGGACTGTTTGCTAGTGACGACCAGGCTTTGTATTTAAAAGATTACCTGCTTGACACTCCTGAAATAAGCAGTCCTTAATTGCAGTCATTTTCAAAAGACTAATTTTTTTTTTTTTTAATTTAAGGACCAGTTCCCCAAACTAGAGAATGGCAAAAGGGCAGTTGAAGGAGTTGGAAAGTTGCTCAATAATACTCACTTCTTGGAATCTCTGAGTGGCACAAATGATTAAGCACTTGACTATTAACCTAAAGCCTAGCAGTTCAAACCCACACAAAGCACCTTGGAAGGGAGGCCCAGCAATCTGCTTCCAAAAGGTTAGTTTTGAAAACCATGGAGCAGTTTCCTCTGCACATGTGGGAGTCGCCAGGAGTTTGGATCAAACCCGACAGCAACTCACAACAAGCAATTTTCTACTCTTTTATAATGAATCCTGGTGTGGCACTGTAGGATAATTCACTGAACCACAAGACTGGCAGTTCAAAATCACCAGCCACTCCTCAGTAACCCTATACAGCGTCGCATAAGTCGGAACCGACTCGATGGCACTTAACAACAATGGCAACAAATTCATCATATTAATTTGCCAAACAATCTTAGTTTAATCCTGTATTTTCATACTATTTCCTTGCCTCACACAAAGACATGTTTCTATCTAACAGTCTTCATGCCACAAATAGGATTCTAAGCTAATATGCTATCTGTTGAACAGACAATTCAGCTGCATCGCTATATACATTTCTCCAAATTATGGTAATCTGAGATGGCTCTATATGATTATCTTGTTTTGTTTAATGAAAATAGAAAACTTAGAACAAAGACATTCACAAAAAAGAAGTCACGCACAAGAATTTGCCACCAAGATAACAGTCTTCTTCCTTTTTATCCAGCTTCTCACAAACTTAAGTGTTGTTTTATTAAATCATTAAGTTGGAGACACATTTTGCATAACAAAATATATTACAATGTAAGTGCAAAATTATCAAGATCACCATTAAACAAGAAAATCTATTTTAAAAATAAGCTACATCATGTGAAAAAAAAAGAACTTCGTAGAGTACTGTAATTATCCTCTCCTTCCTTTAAATCCACTCTTAATTATCTTTCATCACTTACACCAAAAAAGACCAATGTTCTCAAGATAATCATAGTGAACATTAACAAAGAACTTCTCTTACACAACACAGAAGATATTTTTCTCTCAAATAAAACTCAATCTATAAAAAACTTAGGAGTCCTGGTGTGGCGCTGTGGGTTAATGTGCAGGACTGCAGAATCGGTTTGAACCGCAATGTCAGTGGTTCAAGCTCACCAGTTGCTCCTTGGAAACCCTATTGGCTGGAACCAACTCGACGGCACTTAACAACAACAGTAATACATTTAAAAATTCATAAGATAGGTGCAAACTTTGTATGCTGTTATACAAATCAATATTATTGCTGGTTGAAAGGCACTTCAAAATTATAAAAGCTTAGTTCTACCTGAAGATCACAAGGCTCTCTTCTGATCAGGCATTACTATATAAAATTCTCTGGAACTCTATAGATGTTGCTTGACCCTTTCCAATGCAGTACAGAGTAAGATTACCAACACCAATTTTGGTGCTATGAAGACTGAATTTAAGCCTTGGCTCTGCATGGGACCCTGGGCAAATCGCTCAACCTTTCTGTGCCTTGTTTTTCTTGTGAACAAAAAGAAGATTATAATAAAGTCACCTCGGGGTTGTAGTAATGATTAAATGAAATAATGCACCATGTAGTATATAGTATAGTATCTAGCATATAGAGTCCTGGTGTGGCACTGTAGGATCAGCACTGGACCTCAAGGTAGGTTTGAACCATGAGGTCGGCAGTTCAAACTCACCAGCCACACCACAGAAACCTTATGCAGGGTCACTATGCGACGGAACTGACTTGATGGCACTTAACAACAACAAATCTGGTATATAGTACAAGTAACCAATACATGTTCATTATAACTATTAATAATTGTTTTATGTTCCTAATAAATCAAACCAACCCAATGCTGCTGGCTGGGTCCATTCAGACTGATAGCAACCCAAGAGGGCAGAGTAGAATTGCTCCATAGGGTTTCTCAGACTGTAAGTCTTTACCAAAACAGCTGGCCTCAGTGTTCTGCCATGGAATGGCTGGTGAGTTCACACCACTACCTCTCATCAGCTGAGTGCTTAACTCACTGTGCCAACAGGGCCATCTGTCCCTAACAGATACATATTTTATCAATTGCATTACAATCTAGAATACTGCCCTGTAGGGTAAGCACTGGACCGTGAGGTTGGTTTGAACTGCATGGGTGGCAGTTCAAACTCACCAGCTGCTCCTCGGAGACCTTGTGGTCGCTGAGGCAGAACTGGACTTGACGGCAACAGAGCTGCTCCAGGAGTCCAAGTGCAGTGTAGTTAATTCACTCCGCTGTTAAATAAAAGTCTGGCAGTATGCATTCACCCAGAGATGTTTCAAAAGAAAAGCCTGGCAGTCTGCTAAAAAAAACCAGCCATCAAAAACCCTATGGAGCACTCTGACACATATGGGGTCACCATGAGTTGTTGGCTGGATAACAACTTTTTTTAAAGCTGCTACTACTTAACAGGAGTCCTGGTATGGCGCTGTGGGTTAATGCGCCAGGCTGCAAAGCTGTTTGAACTACAAGGTTGGCAATTCAAGCTCACCAGCTGCTCCTCAGAAACCCTATACAGGATCACTATGGGTCAAAACTGAGTCGATGGCACTTAACAACAACAACTACTTAAAAGGAGCTCTGGTAGCGCAGTGGTTACGAGTTGGGCTACCAACCTCAAGGTGAGCAGTTTGAAACCACCAGCCGTTCTGCAGGAGACAGAGGAGGCTTTCTGACCCTGTAGAGATTTACAGCCTGGAAAACCCTGTGCAGGGTCACTATGAGTCAGAACCGACTCCACGGTACTTACCAACAACAGTTACTTAAAACAAGGAAATACATATACATACATGGGGCACACGCACACATATGGAGTCCTGGCACTGTACAGTAAGCACTGGACTGCTAACTGCTAGGTTGGTGGTTCAAACCCACCAATCACTCCTCAGAAATCCTCTACAGGGTCATTATGATCAAAACAGACTTGATGACACTTAACAACAACAGTCTATATATGTACAAACTGTTGTTAAGTCATCCTTCAGATCTGGAGACAAAGAAACACAAGTTTATAAGAGGAACAATAACACTAGTGAGGTATACATACCGTAGAATCCTCAACTGTTTGAGATCAAAAGGACAAAATTTCCCCAAGGTCAATGTTCAGAAGAGTTAGGAAAGAAGGAGAAATGGAAAGAGGAAACCACAGGGAGAAACTGGGATAAGTGATGTTACATTGTTGGGATTGCAATTAATACATGAAAGAAAATGTGTGTGAATTGTTGAATGGAAAACTAATCTCTGTAAACGTTTACTCAGTGCACAATGAAAAGTTCTTTAAAAGGTAGTTTCACTGTTGCTGAAGTTCTGCTAGCATTTGCATCTTCACTCATTCACTTATTTGCCTGAATCCTGACAAGGCCCATTTAGTGTCACTTTGACCTCAAGTCCCAGACCAGAGACTGTACAATTCCCCACAAAGAACTCTTCCTAAATCTGTGCTCTTAGTCACAGGACTGGGTCAGAATATAGGAGAGTAAGTCAAAAGTCTATCTACTAGGCTTCCAGTTCATACATATACCGATTTATTTCAAGCAAAACGTATTTCAACATGTCTCTGCGGTCAGCGGATGCCTGCAGACAAGTTCTCTCAGTAATAATACTTGGCCTCCTGAGGGAGACTTCAAGAAAAAGTTCCAAGCATACAGTGGCTTCTGAACGGATCCGTTAGGCCAGTTTATTTCAAGGCAGAGAGGTCAGCTCAGAAAGTTAGAGTGATTTCTTTTGGGATTCCAAAAAGGGTCATCTTGATAGATTTTCTTGAAGGACACAGGACAATCAAAGGAGCTTACTAGGAAGAGGTTTAAGAAAACTGTATTGGTGAGAAAAAGGCGAGGCAAATTGTGCTGAGGCCGTTTTCCATCATGAAAATGTATCTGCTCATTCTTCAAGGGTAGCAAGGGCTATTCTGTCAAAATTTCATTGGGAAACCATACCCAGCCACCCTACAGCTTTAATCTTGTTCCTTCTTTTTGTTCTATAAAAGAACATTTTAAAGGATCATGATTTGATCCTTAGAATGATTTGATTAACACAGCAATAAACTAATGAGCAGAGAATTCTCCAGGAAAGGTTTAAAGTGATGGAAATACCCTCTCAGAAGTGTATAGACCTGTTCGTGAAGAAACAATAGCGTCGTATTTTGAAAATGGGCATTAATGTTTCTAAGAGCTTGTAGCAGTATCTTTTGACTTACCCTTGTACATGAACCATTGTAGATTTATAACTAGAAAAATGTATCCACACTGGTATATTCAGCTGTCCCTTTGTTCTGTGATCAGAAGATTACAAACATTAAAAAGTTGCTACTGAGAAATTTAGAATTAGCTTCCCTGGTTTTATCTTCCTTTCCTTATCTGGAGAGATCCTAGTGTTTGTGAGCTAATGTAACCCTTTTTAAGTGTTTCTCGATATTCTAATTTGTAAATAGGTAAGTTTCCCTGTATCTGTGACTGAATTACGGTGTTGTTAAATGCCTTTGGGTCTGTTACAGCTTATAGCAATGCTATATAGGGTTTCTGAATAACAGTTGGTGGGTTTGAACCACCAACCTCGTAGCAGTCCATTGTTTCTCTCCTACAGTGCCACAACACGACTGTATATCTGACCCTGAAAATTACAAGTAATTTTCTATATTATATGATTTCTTGATTTAATACAACCCTGTGTCTTAAATACTATAGGTATTATTGTCTTTACAGATTAGGAAACTGAGGCTCAGATGTTAAGTGACCTGGCTAGATCATATGGCCAGTGGTTGATGTGGGTTAGGAACTCAGATCATTCCAACTCCATTGTCCCATGCTGACTCAAGGACAACAAATAAAGCTCACAAGTAAAATATGAAAGTAACATTATTATTATATACTTATCTGTGATAGGAAACCTGCAGTAGCTTGTGAAGTGCCGTAATCAGCATTGACTTGAGAGAGAGAGAGACTTCACAAGCTACTGCAGGTTTTCTATCACAGATAAATATATAATGATAATGCTACTTTCATATTTTACTTGTGAGCTTTATATATATATATATATATATATATATATATATATATAGAGAGAGA
>NW_006408542.1:19565379-19566801 GCF_000296735.1 Chrysochloris asiatica
TGGGCTCTTTGATCTTCATCAGTAAATATTTTAAGTCTTCTTCACTTTCAGCAAACAAGGTTGTATCATCTGCATATCACAGGTTGTTAATGAGTTTTCCTCCAATCCTGATGCCACGTTTTTCTTCATATAACCCAGCTTTTCAGATTATTTGCTCAGCATACATGTTGAATAAGTATGGTGAAAGAATACAACCCTTTCGCACACCTTTCTTAATTTTAAACCATTCAGTGTTCCCATGTTCTGTTCTCTTGGTTCATGTACAGATTCCTCATGAGCACAATTAAGTGTTCCAGAATACTCATACTTCACAGTGTTGTCCATAGTTTGTCATGATCCACAAAATCGAAAGCCTTTGTGTAGTCAATATAGGTAAACATCTTTTTGAAAGGCCAAGATCCATCAGTCATCAGCAATGACATCCCTAATTCCACGGATTCCTCTTCTGAATCCACCTTGAACCTCTGGAAGTTCTCTGTCAGTGTATGCTTGCAGCCATTTCTGTATTACCTTTAGCAAAACTTTACTCGCATGGGATATCAAAGATATTGTCCGATGATTTCCACATTCCGCTGGGTCGCCTCTCTTTGGAATGGGCACAAATATGGACCTCTTCCAATCAGTCAGCCAGATAGTTGTCTTCAAAATTTCTTGGCAGAGATGAGTGAGTTCCTCCTGTGCCGCCTCACTTTCTTGAAAGATTTCAATTTTTATTCCATCAATTCCTGGTGCCTTGTTCTTTGCCAAGGAAGATGTGTATGTGTAAATGCACATGCAGAGTTAACATTACATTTTACCTTAGATTTCCTTCTATGGTCTGTAAGTACTATATTGATCCTTCTAACCAAACAGCTCTCAGGGCCTAAAAAGGACAGATTTACTAGCTTCTCAAATATTTGTGACTTGTTTATGCTAAAGGGACAAGTGCTAGGACCAAGGAAGCAGCTCATTTTACTTTTCTGCCAAGATTAAAGAGATCAAAAATATGCATTAAAGAATCTGTCCCCCTAGGAGATATAACCTAGGTTTTCTAGAAACCCATGAATATACTCTGGGCAAGTTGTTGGGAATTTTGTTTGTTTTTTTACCATATTAAGTGCACATTCAAATATTCAAATGTAGGTGCAAACATAATCAAGAGAGTTCAAAGAGCATTTTGCTAAGGGATCTAAAAAAGCAAAGCCTAAAAAAGCGGCCACCAAGTCGAATCCAACTCACAGCGACCACGTGTGCTGCAGAGTAAAACTGTGCTCCATAGGGTTTTCAAGGTTGTGATCACCAGACCTTTCTTTTGAGGAGCCCCACCACTCAGGAGCGTAGTGGTTACGAATCAGGCTGCGAACCTTAAGGTCAGCGGTTTGAAACTACCAGCTGCACCGCGGGAGAAAGATGAGGCTTTCTACTCCCGTAAAGATTTACACC
>NW_006408542.1:19566901-19579379 GCF_000296735.1 Chrysochloris asiatica
CAACTGCTCCTTGGAAACCCTATACAGGGTGGTATGGGTCGGAACCGACTTGACGGCACTTAACAACAACAAAAGTGTCCAATAAGTTGGTGATTGAAACCCACCAGTTACTCCTCAGAAATCCTCTACAAGGTTGCTATGATAGAAACAGATCAAAACAGACTTTATGGCACTTAAAACAGTATGTATGTATATAGTATATATGCTGGAGTCCTGGTGTGGCACTGTGGGTTAATGCACTTAGCTGCAAGGTTGGCAGTTCAAGCTCACCAACCGCTGCTCTTTGGAAACCCTATACAGGATCACTATGAGTCGGAACTGACTTGACAGCACTTAGCAACAAGACTCTTAACAACAGTCTATACATATACTGATGACATAAATATTTGAACTGCAGAAAATTTTTATTCAGTATAATTTGATTCTTTATCTGCTGTAATTACATTGTTGTTGTTGTTGTTGAGTGCCGTTGAGTAGATTCTGACCCATAGCGACCCTGTATAGGGTTTCCAAGGAGCAGCTGGTGAACTTGAACCACCGACCTTGCAGTTCAAATGACTTTGCAGTCTGATGCATTAGCCAACAGCGCCACACCAGGACTCCCACAAATTAGAAATCATTGACACCTGTTGACTGAAGTACAGATGACGTCTCCACATTGACAATTCAAGTTCACATAGATGCCTGTCTCCCAGTGTTAACTTACATGGCCAAAGAAAGATAAAATAAGTATTTTGAGCACTAAAACCGTGGAAAGGGTATCAGGGATGCCACATACTCTCAAACTTCAGGGGTTCCTACCACACACAAGATGATGAAGAAAACATAAGAAAAGGCAAACCCACCTAACTGACATGCTAAGAATGGACCTCAAAGTTGGCAGTTAGGTGAGGTTATTTACCAATAATTTAATCCAGCTAGCAACTCATTTGGAGTCCTGGTGTGGCGCTGTGGGCTAATGAGCCGGACTGCAAAGTCGTTTGAACCACAAGGTTGGTGGTTCAAGCTCACCAGTCACTCCTTGGAAACCCTATATAGGGTTGATATGGGTCAGAACCAACTTGATGGCACTTAACAACAACAACAAGCAATTCACTAGGGAGCGTGTGGCTCTGTAGGATATGCACTGGACTAATAACCACAAGGTAAGCGGTTCAAGCCTATCAGTCACTGTACAATGATGAGAAAAGATGAGGCTTTCTGCTCCCTACTGAGAGGAAATAAAACCCTTGATGGCTATAACTTCCCACCTATATCACATATCTTTTTAAAACTGTAGGCCTTTAAAAAATATTTCAACTGGCATTTGATATGGCCATCAAGCAAGAAAACATGAATCTAAAACAATAATGGCAGCGAATGTCAAAGCCGAAATCAGAGAATTCCTGCAACTGCTAGTCTTTTTTTTAAACTCCTAGAAATATGTACAGACTACTAATTTTGTTTCTTCATCTATACGTGTAAAAAAAGTAGCTGGAAAGTAAGAGGCAGGAAAGACAAGAGATGAGAAAAATCATTTTCTTCTCATTCCATAGTGTCAGGCTGACCTGGGATGCCTGTGGCATTAGGATATGGCCCAGTAAAATGTCACCCAGCTAACAGTGACAGAGGGTCTTAGAATCCTTATCAGTGGAGAAATCCATCTATACCTATACGATATGTGTTCATCCAGCCAAAGTCCAACCACATACATATCTGTAGGTCCAGGCACCCAGGTGCCTGAGTATCAGGATGCCAGACTTTCGTCTTGACAAGCCACCTTGTCTGTGGCAATGGAGGCCAAGACCCAGACTCCGAACCTGGTCCCCCTCAGATCCAGGGACTCAGCAAGTCTAGTCTCTGCATTCTGCTGGTATGGTCCTGTAGGGTCTCAGGCACCTCCGGTCTGGTTTAGACGCTCTTAGGTCCCCTTGGCCTACATTGTCCCCTCCCAGGGCAGGTTCTCACAGGCAAGCTAGCCTTCCCTGCATCTGGTTCAGCAGAGAAGATGGCGATAGCTAGGTGGGACCCACCTGGGCCAAGTACGTCACAGCTGCCCTCGGGGAGGCCAGTGTGTCACCAAGTCCTCAAAACACAGGTGTCCATACAACATCCAAATCACATGATGTCATATTTCAGAATGCAGATGGGTGTTAAAAGACAAACATCTGTATGTAAAAAAATTATATATATGTACCTGTTTGCTTTACCAGTTTTCCTATCAATGTACACACATTGAATTTGTTGTTTTAAGTTCCTGAAACCAACCTGCCAAGGTCGTTCCCAATCCAGCGGAATAGGGAATGCTCCAAGCCATGATCCTAAGAAACTGAAAACTGTTGTGATCTGGAGACTATTCTCCCAAACAGATGTAACCCTGTAAAACACAAATACATCAATCACTGGTGGGATGTATCTCAGCTGCTGGAGAATCAAACTTCTAGTAACACAAATAAATACTTCAGAAACACTGCAATATCTCTCAATTCCGTGATTCCATGAACTTTTTGAAGCCCCCTGGTATGTAGTAAAAGAGTCAAATTCTAAAGAACATTTGTAGTGGAAATCTTCCTCCTACTCATATCATCACTTCCTGGTTCCTTTCCCCTAGAAGTAACTACTATTACCAACTATAATCCTCCTAGAAATAGCCGACACATGCACAAATATGCATAATTTTCTATGGCTACGTACAAATTTATATATATGAACATATAGTCCTGGTGTGGCACTATGGGTTAATGAGCCAGACTGCAAAGTTGTTTGAACTGCAAGGTCGGCAGTTCAAGCTCACCAGCTGCGTCTCGGAAACCCTATACAGGATCGCTATGGGTCGGAACTGACTTGATATATTCACTCCTGGTGTGGTGCTGTAGGATCAGCACTGGACTGTGAACCACAAGGTCAGCAGCTGCACCTCGAAAATCCTACACAGGGTCTCTATGAGTTGAGTCAGAACTGACTCAATGGCACTTAACAAGATGTTATCTCCTTGTTGTTTTGATTTGCATTTCTCTAATAGTTTATGACAAGGAGATCTGGTAGCTTAGTGGTTATGAATTGGCTGTGAACCACAAGGTCAGCAGTTCGAAACTACCAGCTGCTCTGCAGGAGAAAGACGAGGCTTTCTGTCCCGTAAAGATTTATAGCCTCGGAAACCCTGAACAGGGTCACTATGAGTTGGAACTGACTCCATGGCACTTAACAACAACAACAATAGCTTATGACATGAACATTTCTTCATGTTTGCTGGTCATTTAGATATCTTCTTTGGTGAAATGTCTGTTCATACCCTATGCCCATTTTTAAATTGGACTGTCTTCTTGTTGAGGTACTGAAGTGTTCTATAAATTTTGGAGAGTATTCCCTTGCCTGATATTTTATTGCCAATTTTTTTTCCCAGTTTCTGAGATCTCTTTTTACTCTTTTGGTGAAATCTTTTGATGCACGTGTCTAATTTTAAGGTTCTAGTCATCTACTTTGTTTTCTGCTTCTTGTGTATTTTCAGTTATGTGACAGTGAATCTTTGCTATAAATTAGAACCGCTAAGTTTGACCCTGGAGTCCTGGTGTGGCATTGTAGCATAAGCACTAGACCACAAGGTTGGTTTGAACCACATGATCAGCTGTTCAAATCCACCAGCTGCTCTGGAAACTCTATACAGAGTTGCTATGAGTTGGAACCAATTCAACAGCACTTAACAGCAGCAGCAAGTATGTCACTATTTTTTTCCACTGGTGCTCTTTAAGTTCTAGGTTTTACATTTATGTCTTTATTCCATACTGAGGTAGTTTTTGTAAATGGTGGAAATATGGGCCTTGTTTCATTCTTCTGCAAATGGATTTCCAGTTTTACCAGCACCATGTTTTCCAACTACTGATCCATCCTCTTTGTTTCTAACTTTCATTCCAATCACCAGTAGTTATCTATGCATTTTGGTTGAATCTTTAATCAATTTCAGACTGAACAAGTCGGTTGTTAAGTGCCATGGAGTCAGTTCTGACTCGCAGCAACCCTCTATAGGGTTTCTGAGGAGTGGCTGGTGGGTTTGACCCTCTGACATTGTGATTAGCAGTCCTGTACTTATCCTACATTGCCACACCTGACTAAGGAAAAT
This sequence comes from Chrysochloris asiatica, assembly GCF_000296735.1. NCBI lineage: Eukaryota > Metazoa > Chordata > Mammalia > Afrosoricida > Chrysochloridae > Chrysochloris > Chrysochloris asiatica. Next base: position 19,570,998 of record NW_006408542.1, read on the forward strand.
TGGTAGAACGCTTAAATTTCATTATCACTGGCTTTAGAAATTGGCACACAAATTTGAGTATCAGTGGTATTGGCTGGTCTTCCTTGTAGGCATATGGATATTCTCCTATTAGACAGCAATGTACTTGAAGACAGATCCTGAGATGCTCTTTCTAATGATGAATGTAATGCCATTCCTCTTTAGTTTGTCATGTCTGGTGTAGTAAATCATTTTATTGTCTGATTCAAAATGGTCAATACCTGTCCATTTCAGTTCACTAATGCCTAGGAGATCAATTTTTATGTATTCCATCTCATTTTTTAAAAAACATTTATTTTGAATTGAAGAGTTTACATTGCAGAAAGTCGGCTTTACACACAACCAATCACACTTGCTTCACTGTAATGACCCCAATCTCCTCCACACACCATCGACCAACAGTATTTGCCTCTACTCCCTCCCCTTTCTCCCTTGATGTACACAAAAAATATGCAGGACTACACAGTCATTTAAACAACCAAAGGGCACATTTTTCAAGACTTCTCCATTTCATTTTTGATGACTTCTAATTTTCCTAGATTCATACCTAACATATTCCAGGTTGTGATTAATAATGGATGTGTGTAGCTGTTTCTTCTCATTTTGAGTTGTGCCAAACCAGCAAATGAAGGTTCCAAAAACTTTACTCCATCCACATCATTAAGGTCAACTCTACTTTGAGGAGACAGTTTGAGTGCCTTCCACTGTAAGGGGCTCATCTTCCAGCACTAATCAGACATTGTTCTGCCATTCATAAGGTTTTAGTGGCTAACCATTCAGAAGTGGTCCGCCTTTCCTTCTTCCTATTCTGTCTTGGTCTGGAAACCCTGCAGCAACCTGTCCACCATGGGTAACCCTTGTGGTATTTTAAGATACCAGTAGGGTAGCTTATAGCATAATAGCAACACACAAGGCATAATAGCAACACACAGTACAACAACCTGACAGACTGGCAGTGGATATCTATCAAATCATCTCTAACTGCTTTATTCTCACCACTCATTCAATTTGATTAGCCAATGGGTTTGGGGTTTTGGTTGTATATATATAAATATGGAATCCTGGTGTGGCACCATAGGATAAGTACTGGACCGCAAGGCCACCTTGAACCACAAGGTTGGTGGTTCAAATCCACCAGTCACTCCTCAGAAAACTTATACATGGTTGCTATGAGTCAGAACCCATTCAACAGCACTAAACAACAAGAACATATATAAACATCAAGGAGCCCTGGTAGTGTAGTAGATTACGAGATGGGCTGTTAACCACAAAGTCAGTAATTCAAGTCAACCAGTAAGCTCCTTGGGAGGAAGATGAGGCTTTTTGCTGTTGCAAAGATTTACAGCCTTGGAAACCTTATGCAGGGTCACTACAAGTCAGAAACAACTCAGTGGTACACAACCATCACAACCATATATATAAATACACACACACGAGGGGCTTTAGAAAGTTGGTGGGAAATGGAATTAAGAGATAAAAGATAATGGAGCCTGGGGATCAGGGCCATAGGCTCAGGACTTTGGTGAGTAAAGACTGAGATCTTGAAAGCTCATGAGCAGCTACCTACGGTATAACTACTGGTCTCTCAATGCACAGAAGAAAGAAGAGTGATGAAAGCTGAAGATGCTTGGACTCAACTAGACCAATAGAGAACATCAGTCACCGTGAGTCTGAGACCCGAAGAACTAGATGGTGTCTAGCTACTACTAACAACCGCTCTGAAAGGGATAACATTAACATTAGAAAGTCCCCCAGAGAGTGAAAGAAAGTGTGGAACAAAACTGAAAATTATAAAAAATACCAAGCTTATTAGTCAGAAAGAGACTAAAGGATTCTGAGACTATGACCCTCAACTACCCTTCAGATCTGGAACAGCACTCACCCTTATGGCTGAATTTTCAGTTAAGCAGCAGACAGTAAGGTATGCTCACCATGGAATGGTCAATCATCCAGGTCAAAATGGTAACATTTACGTATCAAAGGACAAACAAAGCTGAGAAGAGAAGGGAAGGAGGGCAAATGGAAATAGGACAGCTGCTGTTACACGGAGGGGATTGCAATCATTGAGATGAAGTGTAGGATTTGCTAAATGTACAACTGATGTTCTGCTCTGTAAACCTTTATTTAATTCACAATAAAAATTTAACAAAGACAATGGAATTTTTCCACAAACTTTATGAAGCCCCCTTGTATTTTAATAAATGATCAAGACAAAAAGAAATCAAATAAGTGTATTATTTTCTATTAACTACTTTGTAACAGCACCAATATCAATTTTTTCTCACTTAGGGTTCCTATAATAAAGTCACGTCAGTTCGGATTACCTGCTACTTTTTTGCATTTAGGAACATACAGTTAATAGGGATAAGGATAGAAGTCCTGATAAACACCACAACATGGATGAACCTTGAAAACATTACACCGAGTGAAAAAAGCCAGGCACAAAAGGTCATATGTTGTATGATTTCATCTATAAGAAATGTCCAGAATAAGCACTATAGAGACCAAATGTAGACTGTGTTCTGTCAGAAAATGGTTGCCTAGGGATGGAGAGTTTGGGCGAGGAGGTATATGAAGGCGAAAGGGCATTAGGTTTCTTTTTGAGGTAATAAAAATGTTCTACAGTTGGCTGTGGTGAGTTGCAAACATTTGTGGATATACTGAAAATATCACTGAATCATATACTTAAAATATACGAACTATATGGCATGTGGAATATATCTCAATAAAGAACTATATGGCATGTGGAATATATCTCAATATATCTCGATGGAAAATTTCTAGACACACACAAAAAAAGAAAGAAATCTAACAGCTGCTATCTCAGCTCATTGTGTGGGTTATAAATGATAACTATTTGCATCTGATATTAACTTTCTGTCAGATTTCAGGCAAGGTTGCTTTGAACTGCAAGGTCAGTGACTCAAATGCACCAGCCACTCCTCGGAAACCCCATACAGGGTGACTTTGAGTCAAAACTGAATCAACGGCACTTGACGACAACAACATGCTGAAAACAGGTATGGCCACTAATGAAATAAAAATCTATAAACCTTAGACTTTGATGTTAAAGATGCTAAACAAGAAATTATATTTACTATACAAAATATTTCTACATTGTGGGCTCCATTTCTGCTTTACAATTTGTAGAAATTATAGCAATTTTGCCAAGTACAAATTTATCCAGAACAGTATTTCCAAGTTACCTCTTGGAAATAAAAACTTTTTTCAAACAAAAGGTTATGTGTAACTTTATCATATAAAACAATGACAGAACAAGGCAGAGCTGATCTTGCTGAAGAAGAGGAACAGTCTATGTGAACCCCCGAGTTATGGTGTTGGAGGAGAATATTGAAAGTGCCATGGGCTGCCAAAAGAACAAACAGATCTGTGTTGGAAGAAGTGCAAGTAAGTCAGAGTGCTACTTAGCGGCCAGGATGGCCAAACTTTATCGCTCATACTTCGGACACATTGTCAGGAGGGACCAGTCGCTGGAGAAGGATATCATGCTTGGTAAGGTGGAGTGTCAGAGAAAAAGAGGAAGACCCCCAGTGAGATGGATTGGCAAAGTAGCAGCATCAATGGGCTCAAGCATGGCAACAACTGTGAGGCTGGCCCAGGACTGGGCAGTGTTCCGTTCTGTTGTACATAGGGTTGCTATGAACTGGTACCGACTCGATGGCACCTAACAACAAAACGCATACTGGAGTCCTGGTATGGCACTGTGGGCTAATACGCTGGATTGCAAAGTCGTTTGAACCACAAGGTCAGTGGTTCCAGCTCACCAGCTGCTACTTGAAAACCCTATACAGGACGCTATGGGTCAAAACTGACTCAATGGCACTTAGCAACAATAATAAACACATAGCAGCACTTCCCTACCCTCAACTCCTGAATGAGGTGGCTTCTGGCAGCCGAGAACCACAGTGCTGAAAAAACTCATAGAAAAATAGCAAGCTGCTGTGAACAGATAAACACTTCAATGATTTTTTAAAACTGATTCCAAATATCATTAAAATACAAAATGAAAACATACCCATTTCTACTGAAAACTCTTAGCCAGGCTTTGATGTTTGGTCCTAACAGACATAAACAAGGCACAGTAGTGAAAGTAGACAAAGTAACTGCAAATAAAAATGTTTCCAACACCAACCTAGAAAAAGCAAAACAAAACACATAAAACGTTATTGTAAAATATGCTAAAGTATGCACACACATGAAAAAAACAAACAATTATAACTATGGTAGCATATACAATGTACAATAAGCAAAATGATGAAAAGTTTCTAGACATTCCTAAATATCTTAAGGCAATGAGTTTTTGGGCCTGGGGGCTCAGAAGCATAGTCTCAGGGAACACCATGGTCAAATGGCATAACACAGTCCACAAACACAATGTTCTACATCCTGCTTGGGTGGGTAGCAACTGGGATCCTGAAATCGAAAGCTCATGAGCAGTGGTGTAAGGTGCAGCTATTGGTCTCTCCTTGTGCAGAAGAAGGAAAAGTGATGAGAACTGAAGGGCTTGGAATCAATTAGTCCAACAGACTAAAGGAACAGCAGTCTCCAAGACTCTGCGAGCAGAACTAGACAGTGTCCAGCTACCACTATCAACTGCTCTGAAAAGGATCACATTAGAGGATTCCGGACAGAGTGGGAATAAATGTGGAACAAAAATTAAAATTGTTTAATAATAAAAAAAAAGACTAGGCTTAATGGTCAGAAAGAGACGGGAGGAACCTGAGATTATGACCCTTGACTATCCTCAGGTCTGGCAAGGAACTCGCCCAATTTTCAGCCAAGCAGTAGAGAGATTTAGGAAGGGACAACAACACTAGCAAGGTATGCTCACCATGAAAGGGTCAATCATTCAAACTGAAAAGGGCAACATTTCCCTAAAGACAAAATTGAAAAGCTAGAGGAAGGTGGATGGACTGCAAATAGGAACCACAGGAAGGAAGTGGGAAAACTGTTTTCATGAGGAGGGGACTGTAATCACTTAGATGAAACAAACTCTGCGATCTGTTGAACGTAAAGCTGATGATCTTGTTTGTAAACCTTCATTCAATTCACAGTAAAAAGTTAAAAAAAAATTTAATATAAAAATATTTTCTTAGACTGGTATGGGCCACCCACCAAAATAAATACTACAAATAGTTTTACTACTGAAAGGGAAGCTATTAAAATCAATCTAGCACACAACTGTATATGTTTTTGTTATGTGCCGTGGAATCAGTTCTGACCCATAGAGATTTCCAAGGCTGTATATCTTCATGGGAGCAGAAAGCCTCATCTTTCTCCGGCGGAACAGCTGGTAGTTTCGAACTGCTGACCGTGAGATTAGCATCCCAATTTGTAACCACTATGCTACCAGAGTTAAAACCACGAAGTGTGAGCCCTCTTTCTTTGTTTTTCTTTTCCTTTTCTAGCATTGCATTAAAACTGAGCAATCATTTAGCTTAACTAGTTTAAACAACAAAAAAAGTGAGCCTTGAGCATTATGTTCTTTTAAGAACTACATATATGGGATCAACCTGATAACAGCAATTCAGACTCTTAGAGGGCAGGGGACGAACACCTGAGACAAGGGTGAGAGAATGGGGCACAACTCGAACAATGTAATCACTGTCAGTAAATGGTACACGCAGAAACTGATGAATTGCTCTATGTTTTGCTGCATAGATTCTCAATAACAACAACATAAAGTTTGAAAAAAAAAAAAAAAAAAAGGAATTGCCTTGAGGTAAAAATCTCAGACTTACTCAATTAGTGGTGCTCCATACAGAACAAATATTACATGAAAGCCGAAACAGGACATAAGAAAGTAGATACAGCATTTCAAAAATCTGGCTACCTAAAAAAGAAACAAATAATTTGAAGGCTCAAGAGAACATTTAGAAGATAAAATTATTCTATTTTATTTATATTCATTACCACAGTGTGTGCAACACTTGATTTGTCTTTGTATTTGAGTACTGAAGAGTCAAACGGCACATCCTGACTATAGTTAAGCGCACAGCCCGCAACAGGTATAGTAAAAAGGCGAAAAGGCAAAGATGATCACCCTCCTATGTCCCAGACCCAGCTAATACTAGGGTTCCATTTCTATGCCATATAAGAGCCTCTGTTTTTAGTCAATACTTAGGAAATATTTATCGATAAAAGATACAAGAAAACACAAAACACAGTCCTTTAATTATTAAAGAGCTGCTGACATAGTACATGAAATGTTTTCAAATTAAAAATAAGGCAGATAACTTATTTTATTTTTGAAAATTTCCTAGGAAATCTGTACCAAAAAAATAAAATTAGTAAATAACCCCCCAGATCATATTCATGCTACTACAAATAAGATCCATCTGTAAAAAGACCTTCCTGCTTGCAAATCAGCATTGCTTGATCTGAAGCTTTTTGTTAAGTGCCACTGAGTCGGTTCAAACTCACAGTGACCCTATAAAGGATTTCCAAGGAGCAGCTGGTTGGTTTGAACTTCCAATCCTACAGTGACACATCAGGACTCAGATTTGAAGCTTAAAAAGTTACAATTGTAAATCACAGCCATGGAGGTTTTTGAATCACAGAGCAATATCTGTCTGAAGTTACCTACCAGAGATCCTACACACAGTATTGAATAATTTCAAGTGAGAAATTTATTAATTTAAATAGTCAACATGTCACACTGCCGTGAACTAATGGTGCAGATATAGATTCTAATAACTGAAAATTTTACTACTGTTTCATCAAGGAAGGCTGTGTTCAAAATAAAGAGCTCCCAGGGACACTTATGCTACAATTCCTGGAAAACCCACTAAGTGTTTTTCAGAAATGCAAAAATAAAATAAATTAATTTCACAACAGACATCCTGGTGTGGAGCTATAGGATAAGCACTGGACTGCTAACCTAAAGGTTGGCAGTTCAAATCCACCAGTCGCTCCTTGGAAACCCTGTTCAGAGTTGCTAAGAGTCAGAACCAACTTGACAGCACACAACAATAATAAATTTACAATTACTGCAGAGCAAACATCTACCAAACACTGTGAGCAGACTTTTAGCAAGAAATAGTCTACTGATCTGAAAAAGGAACATTTGATTAGTGAGTACTGAACTAATATTTTATTCTTGCATTTAAAGAAAAAATGTTGTTATTCAAGCACTGTCGAGTCAATTCCAACTCAGAGCAACCCTGGACAGGGTTTTCAATGAGCAGCTGGTGGGTTTGAACATCCAATCATGTGGTTCGCAGTCGACTGGTTATCCTACAGCATCACACCAGAAGTCCCGCCTCCCCCTTAAATAGCCCATTCAATGATCCGTTATGAAGAAATAAACCTTACCTTGTGTGATAATGAACTTCTTTTAGAGGGTGCATTTGGCTTCACTATTAAATACAATACTAGATTGACAGCAGTTACAAAAGCAGAACAGATGCACAACCATGTCAAGTGGGTTTCCAATATTGAGAAGTTCTCCAAAAAGAGTGATGGAAGTAAGGTGCTTAGAATAATTGAAAATATGCACAGGAGGTGGGCATATACCAGTCTGGTGATATCAGTATCTTTCATGGTGTTTTCTTCAGAGACTATCTAGTAAAAAACCAATGAAATTAATTAAACAAGAGCATAAGCAATAATTACTTTTTCCATTGCTATAAATGTTCAACCCTTCAAAACAGCTATGATTTAAAGTCAGTTTATAGGCACTAATGTAGTTTCAAAACAGGAAGATGTTGTTGTTGTTAGGTGCCATCGAGTCGGTACCAACTTATATGGACCCTATGAACAACAGAATGAAACACTGCCGAATGCTGGGCCAACCTCACAATTGTTGCCAGGCTTGAGTCCAATGATGCTGCCACCTGGCCAATCCATCTCGCTGAGGGTCTTCCTCTTTTTCTCTAACCCTCCACCTTACCAAACATGATATTCTTCTCCAATGACTGTCCCTCCTGACAATATGTCCAAAGTATGAGAGACGAAGTTTGGCCATCCTGGCCTCCAGGGAGAATTCTGGCTGCACTTCTTCCAACACAGATCTGTTGGTTCTTTTGGCAGCCCATGGCACTTTAAAAATTATCCTCCATCACCATAACTCAAAAGTACCAATTCTTCTATGGTCTTCCTTATTCACTGTCCAGCTTTCACATGCATATGAGGTTACTGAAAATACCATGACTTGGGTCAGGTGCACCTGTCTTCAAGCGGACATCTTTGCTCTTCAACACTTTAAAAAGGTCTTGTGCAGCAGATTTGTCTAACGCAATACATCGTTTGATTTCTTGACTGCTGCTTCCATGAGTGTTGATAGTTGATCCAAGAAGAATTAAGTCCTTGACAACTTCAATCTTTTCTCCATTCATAAGAATG
>NW_006408542.1:19580850-19601705 GCF_000296735.1 Chrysochloris asiatica
GAAACCCTATACAGGGTCGCTATGGGTCGGAACCGACTCGATGGCACATAACAACAACAACAACCACTCAGGAACTCCTAAGGGTTCCCAGCACTCTAGAAACACCAAAATTATGTCTTAGATGGATATCGAAAAAGTAACGGTACAGGTACTAGATTCCACATAAAAGTAAAACATTAATGGAAGAAGAAAAAAATGTACATACAGAGTAAGCGCAAAAGAGCACATGAGAATAACTTTCAGAACCAGCATTTTACTGATAAGGAAACAAGATTATGTGAGGAGGCATGTTCAAGGTCTCAAGCTCAAAGTGCTATTGGAGCCATTTCAAAGCCTTGTTTTAAAGTGCCTTTGAATCGGTTTCCACTCATAGTGTGACGCTGTACAGGGCTTCCCGAGGAGTGGCTGATGGGTTTGAACCGTCCCATCTTGTGGTTAGCAGTCCAGGGCTTACCTTACAGCGCCACACCCCAGGTCCCTGTTACAAAACCTAGGGTATTTATATCACACCAGGAGTTAGGAAAAGAATGGCAAGAAGAAATCAAGGAAAAGTTTTCACAGCTAACTGAGCATGTATTCTCACAACAGACATTCGATTCTGGACCATTCTCAAATTGGCATCAGCAGATTTGGATTTAAGACAAAGAGCAGTACCCAAACTCAAATGCTTGTTGAATGAATGTAAAATCGAAAGTTTGCCTATACATATAAGCTCTTAGGTTCCACCAGGGGCGTCATTGGCCTGACCTGGCCCAGATCCACAGACACTACACCGAAGAGCAGCGTCTCTGAGCTACATTCAGAGGAGCCTTCTGAGAATCTCGGGACGTTCATCTGCAACCCCAACCCAAACGGATCCATCAGGGCTCTCTCTGCCCAAGCTTCAATCGACAGGTGGCAAGGAACGTGTTGAAAGGCATAATCAAAGAGCACAGGTCTTGGAAACGAGGGGAAACTGAGGCATCGAAGCAGAAAATCGGATCCGAACGAGCATCAGTATATCAGGGAAGCCCCAGGATCACGCCGGAAAGGTGGCGCTCGAGCGGACAGTAGAGCACAGATACAGGCGCCCATCTCGGCAGGTGGCGGGGGTTGCTAGTGCCTTCGGAAGGCGAGCGTGCGGGGTGGGTTACAGTTGGGCTTACCTAACTCTCCCGCCCACCGACGGCAAGGAGAGGTTACAGCCACCCACCATCAGGTACGACTCGCGGCCCTGAAGCTTGCGCAGGCGCAAGGTCGCGGGGTGGGGGGGAAACTGAAGCCCTAACAGCCAATCGCAAAACTGAAGAGGCGGGCAAATAGAGCATCCCCGCCTACAGCTCGCGTTTGTTCCACCCGTGGCTTTCCAGGCGTAAGATTGGCGGAAGCGTGTAGTTTAGAGACCGGAAGTAGTTGACGTACCCGGAAGGGAAATCCTTTACTGGCTGTAGTATTGATGTTTTGGAGCTGCTGCTGCCACTGCTGTTAAGGGAACCGTCGTACTCTAAAGGATGGTGTGCGAAAAATGTGAGTTACAGAATTATTCCTGTGGGAAAAGGGGGCTAGGAGAATTTATCTGGACTCTGCCGACACCTTTACCCATCCTTTGTTTTTCCTTTTCCCGCAGGTCTCTATTCTAGCCTCTGTTCTCTTACCCTACTCTTTGACTGTTCCTGCTCCTTTTCCAATGACCATAGATATGCCAAACCATACCCACTCCCCTCGACCTGATTCCGACTCTTAACGACCCTGAAAACCAAAACCAAACTCACTGCTTTCAAGTCGATGTCTACTCCTAGCGACCCTACAGAACATTGTAGAACTGCTCCATTGAGTTTTCGAGACTAATCTCTACCGGAACAGCCTCCTCTTTCTCCCACTAGTAGCTGGTGGCTTTGAACCGCCGACCTGGAGGTTAGCAGCCCAATGTTTTACCCAGTGCGCAACCAGGACTCCTAGCGACCCTGTAGGACAGAGTACAACTGCCCCATAGAGTTTCTAAAGTTGTAATCTTTACAGAAGCAAACTACCACATGAGACTGTCAAATCTTTCTCCCGTGGAGTGGTTGGTGGGTTCAAACTGCCGACCTTTTGGTTAGCTGAGCAAATTTCACTACTCCGCTACCAGGACTCCAGTTGTTGTTCTTAAGTACTATCAAGTCAGTTCACACTCAGTGACCCCCTATATAGGTTTTCCATGGAGCGGCTGGTGGGTTTGAATTGCCGACCTTGAGATTAGCCGGCCAGTACTTACCCCACATCAGGACCCCAACCAGGGCCCCTTGTTGTTAAGTGCTGTCGAGTCAGTTCCCACTCATAGAGACCCTGTATAGGGTGCCCAAGAAGAAACTGGTGGGTTGGAACCTTGCAGTTAGCAATCCAGTGCTTATCCCACAGCGCCAAATCAGGACCCCAACCAGGACTCCTAGCGACCATGTATTTTTCATTCTGAATGGTCTCAGTGCTGCACTTGTTTGTCTATTCTTGTGACTTACCCCAGCCGGACATCTAGTCCTACATAGCTTCTTGATTGATTCCTTTGCCTCACAGACCTTCAGGATTGGAATGGAGTTTAAAAATCACACCTTTAGTATCTTGAGTTGCCAGATTGAGCAAATGAAAACACAGTATGCCCAGTGATTTTCTAGTACGAGTATGCCCCATGAAGTATTTTGGACCTGACTCTGTTTCTTGTTCCATGCAATATTTAGGACATACTTTACTAAAAAATGTTATTTATCTGAAATTTATGTTTAATAGTCAGGTGAGTGGAAAGACTTTGTTACTTTGGACATGTTATCAGGAGGGACCAATCCCTGGAGGACATCATGCATGGTAAAGTAGAGGGTTGTTGAAAAGTGGAAGACCCTTAAAACATGAATTGACACAATGACTGTAACCATGGGCTCAAACATACATACTTACTGTGGTGCTGGACTGGGCAATGCTTTGTTCTGTCAACCTTAAGTCAGCCTCCCACCCAATGACTTATGTTGTTGTTAAGTGCTATTGAGTTAGTTCCAACTCATAGCACCCCTGTATAGGGTTTCTAAGCAGCAGCTGGTGGGTTTGAGCCACTGACCTTGAGTTGAGCAGTCCAGTTCTTATCCGACAGTATTACACCAAGAGTCCAATGGCTTAATACACTACATGAATACCTGTAGTATTAGGGCAGGCAGGGACAGGAGTTGCTCATCATTTCCAAGCCAGTGTATATAGCTATTGTTGGCTTTTAGGAAAATCAGCCCTCTGATGGTTGTCACCCCGGGATTCTAATACAGACCTTTGTATCTTGTTACTATAGAGTAGAACTCCTTCCTAGGGTTTTGGTGACTATAATCTTAATGGAAGCAGGCATTTTCTTTTGAGGAACTGCTTTGTGGTTCTAACTGCTCACCTTGAGGTTAGCGGTTCAGAGAAAACCATTTGTGCTACCTAAGGACCTTTTTTTGATCTTGCAAACCGTTCTTATGCTTAAAAATAACTGTCATGTACCTAAGTCTACTTTTTCCTAAGGTTAAACGTAGCTGACTCTTCTCTCATTATTATTATTATCATTAATATTATTATTAAGGATTTTTTGTATTATTACAACTTTGTTGTTGTTGTTGTTATGTGCTGTGGAGTCGGTTCCGACTCATAGCGACCCTGCACAGGGTTTCCAAGACTGTTAATCTTTATGGGAGCAGAACGCCTCATCTTTCTCCCTCGGAGCAGCTTGTAGTTTCGAACTGCTGACCTTGCAGTTCGCAGCCCGATTCGTAACCACTACGCTACCAGAGCTCCATTTATGTACAACTTTATGTAGACATAATTCACATTGTACAATTCAGTGGATTTTAGTATTGTTGTAGAATTGTGTGGCCCTCATCACAGTCCGTTTTAGAATATTGTCATCATCTCAAATAGCACATTAAACTTTTGACATTGACATATTTTAACTTTTCCATCCTGCATTGAGCAGTTTACTGTTTGGTTTTGTTCGTTGTTTTTTTTTAATGAATGTGACTTAAATATTTAAAAACTATGCACCTGCCCAGATTTCTTTTATATTACTCAATTTCTAAATGTGTAGGGGTGGCCTTGTGTTAATTATTTGTGTTAATTCTGTATAGTGTAAATTTGTTATATGTAATGCCTCAGTACTGTAAGTGCTTTGTCCCAGGGAAATTGAAAATTCTAGGAAGGCTGCATTAATTTCTCAAGGCATGTAATAGTTTGGGGAATCCAAAATCTGGTTTGATATTAAAGTGAAATATACATATTTCATTCTTGGACATGGTGTGTGTCATAAAAGCTCATTTATTTTTTATTCTATGCTCTTCTGTATGTCTAACCTTTTACTGTTTCTTTAGTTCAATACCTCTCTACCTTATATCACCTCCTTCCTTAAGTAAAAGCATACCCTCTCTATTATATTTTTTATACCTCCCGATCTACCTCATCACGCCTTTATAAATAAGCTCAGATCTCTGCTGTACATAAAGCTGAACTCTCAAGCAACCATCTGTCTTTATAGTCACTGTAAAAAATTTTAAAGACTTGACTACATTCATTGCCTTCCAAATTTTCTCAATTGTTTTTGAGCGCCATACAAACTTACTTCCACCTTACCGCACTACTAAAAGAACTTTGAAGCACCCACTGATGATCTAGTCACCAAGTTCAAAGACTTTGTTCTGGCCCTACTTTACTTCACTCTGGGCATCTTTAACATTATGCTCTTTAAGTTTTCTTGTCTCTTCTTCTTCTCTTAAAGTAGATGTTCCCAGTGGTCCATCTTTGAGCTTTTCTCCACTCTTTTCTGCTCTTTTCCTTGAAAGTGTAGGAGTTCAAGGTGCACATTTATACAGATGACTGTCTTATCCACATTGGCAGCTCTGCCTTCTCTTCTACCTAAGCACAAGTTGAACAGTTTTTCCTAAGCCTCTACCTGGTCGTTATCTGGCAGCTTACTGCCTTTCAGACTGACTTCAGCCTGCTTCACACATCTGTACCTTCTTTTTCATCATCTAATGAAATCATAATCCGTCCAGCCACCTGTACACAAAGCATCTGTCATCTTTCATTTATTCCCCGTCCCTTTCTAAAACCTACATTTAAACAGTTGTCATTTCCTATGTGTTTTACTTCCATAGTATAGTTCAGATTTTCCCTAGCTTGTCATTCCCCCCTCTAATGCCCTAGTGGAGTTCCCTATCACTCTTAGAATAATATGAACTTCTCCTGCCAGCCTCAAAGTACTCTCCCTGTTTCTGAGCCCTTCTCCCTCGAAACCATCCTGTGTACAAGGCCCACTGTGGGAAATTGCACTAATGAATCAGTTCACAACTTGAAAAAGTATGGTTTCTAATCTCTCAGATTGTTTTTGTTAAGTGCCATCAAGTTGATTCCAACTCAGCAACCCTGTATAGCGATTCTGAGGAATGACTGGGGGATTTGAACCACTGATCTTACATTTAACAGTCCATTGCGTATCCTACAGCGCCTCTTATCTCTAAGAGAGCCTTAATCTCTTAGATTTGTTGCTGTTGTTGAGTGTCGTTGTTAAATTCCGACTCAAAGCGATCCTGTATAGGGTTTCTGAGGAGCAGCTCATGGATTTGAACCACTGACCATGTTATTCAAACTGACCTTTTGGTCAAGTGCTTATCCTACAGCACCACACCAGGACTCCAAAATCTCTTAGTTAGAAACCATGTATTTGTAGTTCCTAATTTCTCAGTGTGACGTTGGAGTCCTGGTTTGGTACTGTGGGATAATGCACTGGACCGCAAGGTTGGCTATTCAAATTCACCAGCTGCTCCTTGGAAACCCTATGCAGGGTCACTATGAGTCAGAACCAACTCTGCTGCACTTAACAACAGCAGCAGCAGTCTCTCAGATGATCCCTGGTGGTACAGTGGATTAAGCATTGAATTAACTGAAAGGCTGGTGGTTCAAATCCATGAGCTGATCCTCAGGAGGAATATGAGGCGGTCTGTTCCTGTAAAGATTGACAGTCGCGGAAACCTAAAGGAGTAGTTTTACTCTGTTCTATGGAGTCATTATGGATCAGGAGTGAGCTCGTGGCAGTGGGTTTGATCTTTTAGACTCTCTCAGATAGATAGCTCTTACTTTTCATCAGTCTTTACTTAGCTTTATTCAGCTCCCACTCCTTTCGACTTAGTGACTGTTCCAGACCTTCCAGTTACTTTTAGCTTTGCATAACCCTCATCTGGGGAGTTCTGGTGTGGTGCTCTGGATTAATGCGCCAGACTGAAAAGCCATTTGAACTGCAAGGTCGGCAGTTCAAGCTCACCAGCCGCTCCTCAGAAACCCTATTCAGGGTTGCTGTGGGCTTAGATCGACTTGACGGCACTTAACAACAACAACAACCCTCATCTACTTAGTCACTGTTGACAATTACCTTTTTACATCTATATAGAAATTGAGAGTATCTGGTGGGAACATTCTCAACTTCTCACTTTTATTATACTATATGTTTACTCTTGAGTCCTGGTGTGGTACTGTAGGATAAGCACTAGACACAGGTCAGCAATTCAGACCTACCAGCCACCAGCCATTCCTCAGAAAACCTCTACAGAGTGACTATGAGTTGGAACTAACTTAACAGCACTTAACAACAACCCATTTGCTCTTACTTCCTTCTCATATGTCTTTGTTCCCATCCCCTCCCACCTCTTCCAGGTCCTTTAAATGACACTATCTGACTCCACAGCACACAGCCACCACCAGCATCTGCTCTGGTAGCATCGTGGTTATGAATAGGGCTGCTAATCTCAAGGTCAGCAGTTTGAAACTACCAGCGGTTCCACAGGAGAAAGATGAGGCTTTCTGCTCCCGCAAAGATTTACAGCCTCGGAAACCCTATGCAAAGTCACTATGGGTTGGAATTGACTCGACAGCACTTAACAACAACAACAGTCTTCTCTGATGTGGCGCTATAGGATAAACATTGGACCATAAGTTGGTTTGAACCTCAAGGTTGGTGGTTCAAATTCACCAGCCACTCCTTGAAGACCCTATACAGGGGCACTATGAGTCAGAACCAACTTGACAGCATTTAACAACAACAACATCTTCTCTGGAATCTTTAATCAGCTCCAATTCCATGTAAAAGAGCTCAAATCTTTTTCTAACTAAAAACATTACACCATGATTCTACCTATCTGTCTTGTGTTTTCTCATCTTCCCTTTTTATTCATGAAACCTGTATTTGTTTATTCTACTCTACTAAATGGTAGGCACTAGCACAGAAGAGAAATAATGACCTTGTCTTACCTCCTCTTTTTTTTTTTAAAGCTTTTATTATGAATTAAGTGATGGTTTACATTGTAGAAAATCAGTTTTGCACTCAACCAATCATATTTTGTTTCATTGCAATGATTACAATCCACTCCATGCACCATCAGTTAACAGTATCTGCGTCTATTCTTTTTTTTTATTTTATGTACACAAAAACATACAGGAATATATAATCATTTAAACAACCGAAGAACACATTTTACTAGCCAGCCTCCTGCTTGTCAGCAGACAGCCTTTCTCTTTCCACTAGTCTAGAGTCCTCAGCTGCTCAGTCTCTCCATGTCAGTCCCTCTGCCTCCATATCTGGTATCACTGCTTCTCTGGTTAGGGTCCCACATTGTTCTTCCCATGCTCTTCTCCCTTGATGGTCATAGAGTTCTCTGTTCCTGGAATGCAAGGTTAGCTACTCCCCCCTTTTTGTTACACAACTGCTACCTTTACAGTTGTGACAATCGCAACTAGTTATGTGTCTTATCTACTCTTATTCATCATTATGCCAGAACATGGCATATTGTTGTTACATGCCATAGAGTCAATTCCGACTATATAAGGTTTCTGAGGAGCAGCTGATGGGTTTGAACTGTTGACCGTGTGGTTCACAATCTAGTGCTGATCCTACAGCGCCACATGCTTAGAGTAAGCAAAACAGATATTTGAACTGTAGTAGCATAGTGGTCATGAATCGGACTGCGAACTGCAAGGTCAGCAGTTCGAGATTACCAGCTGTTCCGCGGGAGAAAGATGAGGCTTTCTGCTCCCGTAAAGATTTACAGCCTTGGAAACCCTGTACAGGGTCACTATGGGTCGGAACCTACTCCATTGTACATAACAACAAATACAATATATCATTTATTTGTCTAAAAACTTGTAACTCCCAGTGGCAGAGAATATTGAGGTTTCTATTACTTGGCATTAGGGGCCCTTTACAAAAGGGCCCCAACTTATCATTTCAACCTCATATTCACTGCCCCTTACCCTCCCTCTACACTTAGTGTGTCCAACCCCATTACTTTGTGTGCATGTGATTTTCATGCCTTTTCTCAGAGTGTGTCCTTCACCTACATTAGCATCTTTCTCTTTCTTCCTTCTCTGTCTTTATAGCCCATTGCCATACATTGAAACCTTTGCAGTTTTCTTCCCATAAAGCTTTCATAGCTGGAGTATTCCCAGCTAAGGTTATTTCTTCCTCTGTGGCACTTCTCTTGATATTTTATTTAACCTTCAATTATAGTACTTTTTGGGAGCATGGTGGCTTTGTAGGATAAATACTGGACTGCAAACTACAATGTCAGTGGTTTGAGCCCACCAGCTGCTTTTCGAAAGAAAGATGAGGCTTTCTGTTCCTGCAAAGATACAGCCTCAGAAACCCTATACAAGGTCGCTCTGAGTTGGAACTGACTTGGTAGCACTTAACAACAATAGCAACATTATACTTTTTAGCATGCACTGGTGGTGCCATGATTAAAACATTCAGCTGTTAACTAAAAGGTCAGCGGTTCTAACCCACCAGCTACTCCAAGAGAGAAGGCTGTGGTGGTCTGCTTCCATAATGATTTACAGCTGTAGAAACCACTTAGATGTCTATATCACACTAGTAGATGGTGGTGGTGGTTATGTGCCATGGAGTCGATTCTGACCCATAGCGACCCTGTATAGGGTTTTCAAGGCTGTAAATCTTTACGGGAGCAGAAAGCCTCATCTTTCTCCCATGGAACTGCTGGTAGTTTCGAAATTATGACCTTGAAGTTCGCAGCCCAATTCGTAACCACTACGCTACCAGAGCTCCTTGTAAAAACCCTATAGGGCAATTCTAATCTCTCTTGTAGGAGCCACTGTGGGTCAGCATTGACACAAAGACAGTGAGTTTGATTGTGGTTTATTGGTTTTCATTTATTAGGTTTTTTATTTTCTATCTTATATTTTAGTTCTTAATCATTTTTGGGTCTCTGAACCCTTTCAAAATCTGATGAAAGATGGAATCTCACCAATTAAAAATAGATATACAAAAAGTTTGTGAACAATGTCATCTTGATCCCATATTGTATAAGGCCTCCCCCATGGAACCCAGGTTAAAATCTGCTGTTAAAGAAATCAGTGTACTATTATTGTTGCTGTTGTTGTTAGCCAGTTCCAACCCATAGTGACCCTGTATAGGGTTTCCAAGGGGCAGCTGGTGAGCTTAAACTGCCAACCTTGCAATTCAGATGGACTTTGCAGTACTGCTATAACTCCTTGATCTCTAGAACTGTGTTTAATTGATTATGTTAATTTTCTCAGCACCTTGGATACTGGTTTATGCTTCAAAGATGCTTCGTAAATGTTGACTTAATGTTGTTGTCAGATGTTGCAAGTTGGTTCTGACCTGTAGTGACCCTATGTACAACAGAACTAAACGCCACCCAGTTCTGTGCCATTCTCACAATTGCTGCTACGCATGAGCCCATTGTTGCTGCCACTGTCTCTGGCCATCTCATTGGGGGTCTCCCTCTCTTTCACTGTCCCTCCACTTTACCAAGCATGATATCCTTCTCCAGAAACTGGAAGTCTGGCCATCTTGACTTCTAAGGAGCATTCTGGTTATACATCATCCAACATAGATTTGTTTGTTCTTCTGGCAGTCCTTGGTATCTTTAATAATTCTTCTCTATCATCATAACTCAAGTGCTCCAATTCTTCTTGGTCTTCCTTACTAATTGTCCAACTTTCACATGCATATGAAGATAACATGGCTTGGGTCAGTGCACTTTAGTCCTCAAACTGACATCTTTGTTCTTGAACATTAAAAGAGATCTTGTGCAGCAAATTTGCCTAAGGCAGTATGTTGTTAGATTTCTTGACTTCTGATTCTATGAGTGTTAATGATGGATCCACGCAAAATGAAATATTTTACACCTTCAATCTTTTCTCCACTTATCATGATGTTATGTGTTAGTCCAGTAGTGAGGCTTTTTGTTTTCTTTACATTGAGGTGCAACCCATACTGAAGGCTGTGATCTTTGATCTTCATCAGTAAGTAGTTTAGGTCCTTTTTGCTTTCATCAAACAAGGCTACATCATCTGCATATCACATGCTGTTAATGAGTCTTCCTCCAATCCTGATACCACATTCTTCTTCATATACTCTAGCATCTTGAATTATTTGCTCAGCATACAAATTGAATAAGTATGGTGAAAGAATACAACCCAGACACACACCTTTCCTGATAGAAAATGTTTCAGTACCTCTTTGTTCTATTTGAATGACTGCCTCTTGTTCTATGTACAGATTCCTCATAAGCACAAATGTTCCCTAATACTCATTCTCTGCAGTGTTGTTTATAGCTTGTAATGATCCACAGTCTAAAGCCTTTGCATAGTCAGTAGAGTACAAGTAAACATCTTTCTGATATTCTTTGCTTTCAGCCAAGATCCATCTGACACAAGCAATGATATCCATTGTTCCACGTCCTTGTCTGAATCTGGCTTGACCTTTGGCAATTCTCTGTCAATGTACTGTTGCAGCCGTTTTTTAATTACCTTTAGCAATATTTTACTTGCATGTGATATTAATGATACTGCTCGATAATTTGCACATTCCGTTAGGTTACCTCTCTTTGGAACTGACACAAATATGGCTCTTTTCCAATCCGTTGGGCAGGTACCTGTCTTTCAAATGACTTGCTGAAAGATTTCAGTTTGTATTCTATCAGTTCCTGGAGCCTTGTTCTTTAACAGTGCCTTCAGAAGTGCACAGTGGATTTCTTCCTTCGGTACCATTGGCTCTTGATCATAGGATACCTCTTGAAATGGTTAAACATCTACCATTTCTTTTTGTTACAGTGACTCTATGCATACCTTCATTTGATTCTTTCTGCATCTTTCAATATCTCACCTGAAGAATCCTTCCATATCACAAGTTGAGGTTGATATTTTTATTCAGTTCTTTCAGCTTGAGAAATGCTGAGCTTTTTGGGGAGGCACATTTCGTTATAATATTTAACTTTGTCTTCATGCTCTGCCCTTTGAAAATTTCTGTTTAGCTCTTTTTACCTTCTCATTTCTTCCATTTGCTTTAGTACCTCTGCACTGGAGAACAAATTCAGAGTCTCTCTGACGTTCATTTTGGTCTTTTCTTTCTTCTCTGTCTTCTTAATTACCTTTGCTTTCTTTCTGTATGATGTTCTTGATGTCCTCCCACAACTTTTCTTATCTTCGGTTATTAGTGTCTAATGCATCAAATCTGTTCTTCACATCTCTAAATTCAGGTGAGATTACATTCAAGGTCATATTTTGGCTCTCATGGACTTGGTTTAATTTTTCTCAGCTTCAGCCTGAACTTGCATGTGAACAGTTGATGGTCTGTTTCACATTCTGCCTCTGGCCTTTTTTGGCTGATGATATGGAACTTTTCTATTGTCTCTTTCCACAGATGTAGTCAGTTTGATTTCTGTGTATTCCATGTGTATAATCATCTTTTATGTTGTTTAAAAAAGGTATTTGCAATGAAGTCATTGGTCATGTGATCTCCAGTTTCATTTCTACCACCAAATCCATATTTTCTAATGACTGATTCTTCCTCTTTGTTCTAGCCTTTGCATTCCAATCACCAATAATCATCAATACATCTTGATTGTATGCTTGGTCAAGTTCAGATTGAAGAAGTTGGTAGAATTCTTCAATTTCATCATCACTGGCTTTAGTGGTTGATGCATAAATTTGAATTGTAGTGACATTAACTGATCTGCCTTGTAGACATATCGATGTTATCCTATCACAGACAACATGCTTCAAGATCTTGTAATGTTCTTTTTGGCGATGAATGCAATGCCATTTCTCTTCAATTTATCATTCCAAGCATAGTAAACCATGTGATTGTCAGAGTCCAAATGGCCAATACCAGTTCATTTCAGCCTAGGCTATTGATACATATGTGTTCCATTTCGTTTTTGACAACTTCCATTTTTCCTAGATTCATACTTCATACATTCCATATTCCAATTATTAATAGATGTTTACTGCTGTTTCTCCTCATTTTGAGTTGAACCTCATCAGCAAATGAAAGTTCAGAAAACTTGACTCAGTTCACGTGATCACAGTCAGTTCTGCTTTTTTAGGAGGCGGCTCTTGCCCAGTCATATTTTGAGTGCCTTCCAACATGAGAGGCTTATCATCCGGCACTATATCTGACAATATTCTGATGGCATTCACCATGTTACAATATTCAATATTCTGGTGCTATCTGACAGTGTTTCACTGCTATTTATAAGGCTTTCAGTGGCTCTACATTCAGAAATAGTCCGTCTTGCCCTCTGAGTCTGTCTCTGTCTGGTAGGTAGCTCAACTGAAAACCTTTCCACCATGGGTGACCCTGCCGGCATTCAAAATATAGGTGGCATAACTGTCAGCATCACAGCAACACACAAGCCACCACAGTGCCACAGACTGACAGATGAGTGGTGGGTTGAATGAATAGTTTGTAGCATTTACTTCAAGTGTACCTGTACAGTGAAAGCATATTTTTGATAATAGTCTCATCACACAAATTTTAGTGAGGGGTCTCTTATTTGTTGCCCACAGTTAACATCTTGAGTTTCAGACGGAGCCCTACTGTAATAGGACTGTTGACACCATGAGCTCCTGACAATGTAGCATATTTATTACATAGTAAATTCTAATCTGACCTTTCCTATCCTGTTGTAACAGGTGAAAAGAAACTTGGTACTGTTATCACTCCAGATACATGGAAAGATGGTGCAAGGAATACCACAGGTATTTTTCTCTTAGAAAATAGAGATGAAATTAGATACTTTATGTCAGTGTTTTAGGGTTTACATTATTTGTAAAATGAGATATTATATATGTATAAACTTCCCTCTAAGAAACATTAAAGAATTCTGTGCCCCCAATAGTTTTACTATCTTCTGTATAACAGTTCTCTGAGGTACATGGTTGGGGTTCCTAATTTGGTAGGCAGGAGATAGCAAAAATCAGAGTCTGCATTTAATTCCCTCAGACCTCAGCTGATTTTTATATTCTTGAAAAAAATATCATTTAAATTGTTTTTACCTTCATAATCATTCAAGATTTACAGTGAGGCTGTTTTCAAAGGGAAGGATAAAACAAATGAACAAATAAAATCCTTTTCACTGCATTTAAAGTCTATGAAACCAAAGTAGTTTCTGGATTTTACAGTAGTTAGACAAATGCAATCCCATTCCTAAATAATTATTCTGAATACAGAGAAATGAAATAATTGTGTTTTACACAAATGTTTATTGTTACTTTAATAAGTCATTTTGTTCTTTTAATGCAGCATCTCAGTGTTGTTAAGTGCCATTAAGGAAGATTTACCGTTTCTTTGATATAGGCGTTTTAATTAGTAAGAGGCCAAAGAACCAACTAACCCACTAAAATGTATGTGTATTTTGATACAGAAAGTGGCGGAAGAAAGTTGAATGAAAATAAAGCTTTGACTTCAAAAAAAGCAAGGTAAGTCTAGAGCAGAGCAATCAAAGATATTTCTGCTCTTTTTTAATATTAAAGTTACTAGAGTAAATTTAGTATATATCATTATAATGATGAGTTAGATAGGCCCTCACACAAACAGCCAAGCTGTCTGTTATAATTTACTGGTTTCACCCTGTATTTCCTCATTGTCCCAAAGTATGAAGAGATTATTCTTAGTCTCTCTATAAATTTCACAGATTTTATTTTTCAGGATCCTTCGAAGCAGAGGCAATAGGGAAACATGGAATGATCATAAGCTTTGGAGTTATGCTAAATTTGAACCTCACATTCTGCCTCTGTTGAGCTCTGTAACCTTAAGCAAGTTAGGTCAGTTTCCTAATGTTTCTGAACTTCAATTACTCCGAGAATGGAGATAAAAATGTCTCCCATCTTAAAAAGCAAATTTTTTTGACACGATACTTTATTCTCTCCGGTCTTACAGATTCCAGAAGTCCAACTGCTCCCTCATTTCCTTGCTTTTCTTTACCACAAAGGTTCTCAAAGACTTATCAAGACACTTTCTTAAAGCCCTTCAGTTTCCTTCTCTCCTTTAGCCTCTTTAATCAGCTTTCATCCCCACCACATCCCTGAAACTGCTCTTCTCAGGATCACAAGTGACAAGCGAAACTGATGGCCATGTCTCCACTCTTATCTTACTTAGTCTCTTAGCCACTCTTCCTTTCCTGAAGCCCTTTGTTCTCTGGCTTCTGGGACACCACACTTGCTTGGTTTTCCTCCACAACTCACTGACTGCTCTTTTCTTTTTCTTAACTGAGTGCCTCAGGATTCAACCATAGACTTTTTTTCTATTTCTAATGTCTCCTAAAGTGACTTTCTAGAGGCTGGTGGCTTTAATGTCTGACTCTCTGTTAAGTATCGGACTGCTAACTGCAAGATTGGTGGTTTGCACCTACCAGCCATTCCATGGGAAAAGGATGAGGCTGTCTGCTCCCATAAAGTGTTATTGTCTCAGAACCCCTATACAGGGTCACTGAGTTGGAATTGACTCGAAGACAGTGGGTTTGGGATTTTGGTTATTTCTTTTGGAAATGCTAAATAGCTTATTTGGGAAAGTATCTACTGTCTTATATTAAATCTAAAGTACTATCATTTATAAGTTGCATCATTTGTTCCCTTTAAGAAGGAGTTGTTGCTGTTGTTAAGTGCCATTGAGTTGTAACTCTGTATAGGGTTTCCAAAGAGCAGCTTGTGATCTTGAACCACCAACCTTGTAGTTCAAATCAGATTTGCAGTCCAGCACTTTAACCCATAACACCACACCAGAACTCTTAGATAGAGTAAACACTGCCAATTAATTGTAGGAAGTCAGTGATATTAAAATATGCATCTTAAAATAATGAAATTCAGTTTTAAGAAAGTGTCATCTTCAAATACAGGTACCAAAAAAAAGTGACCTTAATGAAAGGAAGAACAGTGTTCATTTTGTCTTCTGTTGTAGGGAGTAAAGCCACATTCTTTTGGGTTTGGAAAAATTAACCTTTAAAAATGGGCTGCTGGGGTATACCCTTTGATTGGTTGATGATGCATGGAGGGGATTGTAACCATGGCAATGAAACGATATATGATAGGATGATTATAAAGCTAATGTTCTCCCATGTAAATTATCACATAATTCACAATAAAACATTAAAAAAAAAAAAATGGCTGCTGTACTATGCCCCAAGACTTCTAATTGTTGGTGTCTAATATATGGGTATCATTACAACAGCTCATTTTGTAGTTACAGAAACAATTTCCCATCAGAGTTAAGGTCAGTTTAGTGGGAAACATTTCCTCTAAAGTTATTTTGCACTGTCATCACTTCAAGATGTACTACTTTTATATAGTTGATATTAAAGTGCCGTCAAGTAGGGTCCAACTCATAATGGCTTTGTACAGGGTTTTCGAGGAGCAACTGGTAGGTTTGAACTGTCAACCCTGTGGTTCACAGTCCAGTGCTAACCCTATAGCGCCATACCCAGAGTCTGTTTCACATAATTGTTGTTGTTAAGTGTCGTTGAGTCGGTTCCGACCCACAGTGGTCCTTTATAGATTTTCTGAGGAGCAGTGGTGAACTTGAACCACTGATCTTGCATTTCAAACTGACTTTGCAGTTCAGCACATTAACCCACAATGCCACACCAAGACTCCTTTTATATAGTTGTTGTTGTTAAGTATCGCCAAGTCGGTTCCTACCCATTGCAACAGTGTACAGGGTTTCTAAGAAGCAGCTGTTGAGCATGAACTGCCGACCTTACAGTTCAAACCGCTTTGCAGTCTGGCACATTAACCCACAGTGCCAAACATATAGTTGTTGTTGTTGTTGTTAAGTGCTGTCAAGTCGATTCCAACCCATAGCGACCCGTTATAGGGTTTCAAGAAGCAGCTGGTGAGCTTGAGCCTCCAACCTTGCAGTTCAAATGGCTTTGCAGTCTGGTACATTACCCCACAGCGCCACACCAGGACTCCTCTTTTATCCATAGTAATTGGGTCAGTTAATTGAAAATGTCGGTTGATATAGGAACTCACTAAAAGATACACATACCTTATTGTAAATTAAAGCACATAACTGTCCATGCATTCACCAGTCTTTTAGTAATGAGACAAGTCCTTTTAAATATGTTCATATATCGTAACCAGAACATATATTTCCAGTATCTTTATTTTAAAGTAGAATGAGAACTGACACTTGCAATGTGCAAACTCCTTCTACTTAGAATTTTTCCTCCAATATTTGACAGTTGTTTTACCCATACCTCACTCAACAGCATTTTTTAATGACTCATATTTATCTGGTTATCCCAAAGCATTAGACTAATTTTTGTAGAAACAATTACACTCATCATGTTCTGTCAGTTTCTGTACTATTACATGATCCAAATAGAATGACATAAGTATTATTGTTGTTGTTGTTAAGTGACATCAAGTCGGTTCCGACCCATAGTGACCCTGTCTGTATAGGGTTTCTGAGGAGCAGCTGGTGAGCTTGAACTGCCGACCTTGCAGTTCAGATGGTTTTGCAGTCTGGCACATTAACCCACAGCACCACACCAGGACTCCTGACATAAATAGCTGTAAGAAAAAGTACAGCTGATTCTCTGTAAGCATACAGCTTAGACATAAGGAGCAGAGGCTGCAGGCATACGTGAGGGGCCCTGCCAGGTGGAGCTGAGAGAAGGCCTGGAGAACATCAATTCATCCCATGCATTAGGTGAGTGGGGCTGGTAAAGAGAACTTACACATTTTCCTTTATCTTTTCCAAAATCTTTAGATTTGACCCATATGGAAAGAATAAATTCTCCACTTGCAGAATTTGTAAGAGTTCTGTGCACCAACCCGGTTCTCATTACTGTCAGGGCTGTGCCTACAAAAAAGGTACGTTTCTCTAATACTATTTTTCTATTCTTATCAAACTTGCTTCATTTGATGCTGATTTGGATAACAGAAAAAGTAGCTTTTCATAGAACCTATTAATCAGCTACTCTATTAAGGCAAAGTAAAACTTAGAACATGTTCATAGTTAAAACAATATATTTTCTTCTTTTTACTGAATAATGTTTTGAACTACACAATTTAGTTAAGTAAGTAAGGCAGACTGTCAGTATTATGAATTGATTGTGCACATGTTTTCTTTTGTTTTAGGCATCTGTGCAATGTGTGGAAAAAAGGTTTTGGATACCAAAAACTACAAGCAAACGTCTGTCTAGATGTATTGATGAAGTTCCTGGCTCTCTGTATGGTTTTACTTTCTACTTTGAACTTTTCAAAGTAACATAGATGTTCAAGTTACAGAATCGTATGTCTTAAAACAAGTACCTGTAAGCCAGGGAAATTGATTGGCATTCATTCTTTTGCTACCAAGAACATACAGCAAAAATGTAACTAGTCTTCTGTTGTTATTTTTCTTTCAAGCAATTTTTTGAACTGGAATTAGTAGCAACTTTAATGAAAAAATATTCCCAGTTCTTTATGCACGTTTGCATCTCTTATAGTACCTGTTATTTCTTCTTCCTTTGTTTACAGGTTTTGCAAGAGTAAGTAGGAAATGATTAGTACTGTGCTTGGAACCTGGCATCAAAGCTTCTGATTCTTTTCCTTAGTTTTCATTGCACAGCTTACTGCTCGTATAGTTCCTTAGAATCAGCATTCCCTTGACTACAGTTTCACAGGGAATTTAAATATCCAAAAATATTTTTGCTGAATGTTCCTTTTGTAATTAGTCCAGGCATTAGTTTTGAGACTTTTTTTTTTTCAACTTCTTGATGTTAGAATGCCAATTCCTTTCATACAAGAACAAGGAACACCCAGTATGTCCAAGTTCATACAATGAACTTCAGAAAAATACAAACACATGCATTGCCTTGAATTCAGCTGTCAAAACCAGAAGAGCAGACAGTGCTTGTTTGTCCATGATGACCTGTGATAAAAATGGGGACACTCTTTGAAGCAGAAATTTCAATCTTCCCTTGTCCCATGCATGCGCAAAAAGAAAGAAAACAGCCAACATCTTGACTCTGTATAACATTGACTGCTAAAAACCTATCTTGAGGTTTCAAAGAAGGATTCTACTTACGCTGCTTTCAGAGATTCAAGACTCCTGCTTTTGCTTTCTGCAGAGCTATGGGAGCTCTGTGCTATGGGAGGGCAAAAAAAAAAAATTAAAAAAAAATTCATTCTTACCACCAACTACGGAGTTTTATCAGTAGATGTCACTGTAAAATGCATAGAGTAGCTAATGTGAAAATATACATGGCATATGTTGCATTTTTATTTGTTGAAAATGATTATGAAGAGTAACGTTTTATCTGTTTAATTTATATGCAAGGTATTTTAATAGTTCCTTTTCTCCCTCAGTCACACTGGCATTGATTCGTATCCACAAAGATTACAAGGAAAATGCAGAAATACAATAACAGTAGTGCTATGGGCAGGAAGTATCCTGTCATGCCAGATTGGATTTCCATTTAAAAGCATAACACAAGGAGCCTATATCAGGACCCAGTCAAGAAATATCCCAGATCCATAAAAAATTAAGTCCATCGATATGGGGAAAATAGGTTTTTTAGGAATCAGTGGAGATCTAGGCTTTCACAAGTGACATTTCATATTCCTACCTTGAGTAACCTGCTTCCACAAATGGATCCAGTGGCCAGACTCATGCTGTACTACAAGGATTGGTTTTAGGGTTGTACCTTAGAACAGAACTTCATTGTCAAATAATTCAATACAATCATTGTTGTTTAGTGCTCTTACTCACAAGGATTCTGGTTTCTGAGAAGCGATGGTGGGTTTGAACTGCTGACCTTGCAGCACAAACTGACCCTGAATAGAAGTAGTAGTAATTAGATGAGGAGGGAAATCCCCAAAGAAAACGTGAACATAAATAATTTTGTAAGAGGAAGACATAAAAATGAATTAGAATAAAATAATAGAATTTAAGCCAAGCATAGTGTTATCAAAGTAAAATCAATGTCAATATAAAAGTGATTAACCTGTTAAAAGGAATCTCAGATTTATTTTAAATAAATAAAACCTGAAACAAATGCTAATTTTGTGTATTCATTTGTTGGAATATGCAGCCATCAAAATGATATGAAAATACATGTATGGGCAGAAGTACACATAGTGTGTATCTGTAGAGTACGGCTGGGGGTTGAGAAGAGAAAGACTATGTATGTATGTTATCCGCCTTTTAATTCCTGATTTCCTTAAAATGGGGTAGGCGTAGGAGGGAGAGAGGACTTGCAGTATGTTGTTTGGTAAGTGTCATTGAGTCAGCTGATGGGTTTGAACCACCAACCTTACGGTTAGCAGTCCAGTGCTTATCCTACAGAACTACACCAGGACTCCATCATTTCTCTATATTCATTAGTTGCAATTCTACTGTAATGAAGAAGTTTCCTCTTATCAGTCTAAGTTCATACACTGGACTTCAGAAAAACACATACACATGCATTGCTTTGAATTCAGCTGTCATGAAAACCAGAAGAACAGAAGTGTTTGTCCATGATGACCTGTGATAAAAATGGATTTTCATTGATTTCTGCACTTTGTGAATTCTCTTTGAAGCAGAAACTCAGTGTTTTTAATCCTCCCTCATCCCATTTTAGAGTTACAGAAATGGTGCCTCATTACCCTAAGTATTTAAATGTATATATATGTCTTTAAGAACAAGGACATTTTCTTATATAACCACAGCACATTATCAAAGTCAAGAAATTAGTGTTAGAGCAATCCTGGCATCTAATGTCTTCCAGATTTCACTATTTGTTTCAGTAATTTGTTTTGGTGGTGGTGGTGAATGCAGTTGAGTCAGGTCCAACTCATAGCTACAGTGTATAGTGTTCCCAAGGAGCAACTGATGTTTTAGGGGCTGAAAAAAAAAATCTAGTCTAGGATCCAATTTAGGGTCACACAGTACATTTAACTATCATGTCTCTTCAGTCTCCTATAATCTCGAGTAAGGAGCCCTGGGGTGCAATATTTAAGTGACTGCGAACTGAACCCACCAACCACTCTGTGGGAGAAAGATGGCAGACAGTCTGCTTCCATAAACATTTGTATCCTTAGGGCATTTCTCCTCTGTGCTGTGAGTCAGAATGGACTCCAACTGTAATTGGTCTGGGTTTTTATTGTTTGATAGTTTAATCTGGCACAACCCTTCAATCTGTCCTTAATCTTCAAAAATGTCGAGGTCATGAAAGGCCAGCTATTTTATAGATTATCTCTTAATTAGGGTTTTCCTAATATTTCTTACATTGAATTTTTATACTTTTGGCAGGAATATTACAGAAGTGGCATTGTGTCCTTTTTAGTGCATTGTACTGCTTGTCCTATTACCAGGATGTTAATTCTGATCACTTGTTTTAAGTGATACCTGCTAGACCTCTCTACTGCAGTTTCTTTTTTTTTAAAATAAATTTTTTGGGAAAATACTTTGAAGCTGTAAATGTTGTTTCTAAGCAAACTTTCACACTAATTTTAGCATTAGCATCCAATGATGTTTCTTGGCTGAATTAATTGTTACTCTGATGCTTGCCAAATGGTGATTTTCCAATTTGATCACTCCTACATTTATTAGG
>NW_006408542.1:19615427-19618281 GCF_000296735.1 Chrysochloris asiatica
TGTATTCTTTCATTGTATTTACTCAACCTGTATGCTGAGCAAATAATCTCACAAGATGGATTATATGAAGAAAAACATGGCATCAGGATTGGAGGAAGACTCATTAACAACCTGCGTTATACAGATGATACGACCTTGCTTGCTGAAAGTAAAAAGGACTTAAAGTATTTACTGATGAAGATCAAAGAGCACAGCCTTCAGTATGGATTACATTTCAATGTAAAGAAACCAAAAATCCTCACCACTGGACCAATAAACAGCAATTCTTATCAACAGAGAAAAGATTAAAGTTGTCAAGGACTTCATTCTCATTGGATCAACCATCAATACCCATAGAAGCACCACCCCAGAAGTCAGTGTACTGCATTAGGCAAATCTGCTGCACAAAACCTTTTTTAATTGTTGAAGAACAAAGATGTCAGCTTGAGGACTAAGGTGCACCGGACCCAAGTCATGAAATTTTCAATAACCTCATATGCATGCGAAAGCTGAACAGTGAATTAGGAAAACTGTAGAAGAATTGATGCTTTTGAGTTATGGTGCTGTTGGAAAATATTGAAAGTGCCATGGGCTGCCGAAAGAACAAACAAATCTGTGTTGGAAGAAGTGCAGCAGAGTGCTCCTTGGGGGCCAGGATGGCCATCCTGGCCAAACTTTGTCTCTCATAATTTGGACATACTGTCATGTTTGGTAAGGTGGAGAGTCAGAGAAAAAGAGGAGGACCCCCAGCGAGATGGATTGACAAAGTGGCAGCATCAATGAGTTCAAGTGTGACAACAATTATGAGGTTGGCCCAGGACTGGGCAGTTTTTTGTTCTGTTGTGCATAAGGTTGCTATGAGTCGGTACCTACTCGATGGCCCCAACAACAACAGCAATAGACTAGTGAAAATAGATTATGTGGCAATAATTTGCAAATCATCCATGGCTCTGCCTATCATAATCTATGACAGACTTGGGTTTAGAAAAGTTTGTGTGAGATGGGTAACCAAACAACTCACAGAAGAGCATAACCGAAGTATTTGGATGTCCGCAAACAGAATTTGGATGGATATTCAAGAGAAGGTAAAAGTTTCTATTAAAAAATCGTTACTGATAACAAGATGTGGATTCATCGCTATCTATAAGCCTGAGAGTAAACGGCAGAGTATGGTATGGAAACTTCCTCAATTGCCAACCATCAGTTGGAAAATTGATTCTTTACAGGGTTTTGTTTTTTTTAATTCTTAAGTGCCAGTATTGGAACATTATCAGGAAAAAGGTTCAGCAATCAACAGTGCTCCTTACAGTGAGATGCTTGCTGAAGAGCTGAAGCCTAAATTTGGGATTTAACACAGAGGACCACTATCCAAGGGCATTGTGATCATGTATGACAATGCCCAGCCACACACCTCAGCCCACATTGTTGACACTCTGTAAAAACTTCATTTTGAGGTGTTAAAGCATCCTCCCTATAGTCCTGATCTTGCTCCATCACACCTGTTTGGGTCCCTGAAAGCAGCCCTTCAAGGATGAAGATTAACCTCTGAATTGAAGACAGCAGTACATTCATGGCTCAGAGCTCAGCCTAGAGTATTTTTTAATAAGGGAATATGAAAGTTTGTTGACTGATGGGCAAAGTGAATTGAAAAGCAAGAAGATTACGTCAAAAAATAATGAATTTGTCTTTTCTAAAAGTTGATTAAAATAAATTCTACAACCAGAATGCAGATAATGTTTTATTCACTTTCTTATAAAGCAATGGCAAAAGTACTTTAGTGAAAGATTTGACATATTTCTAGCATTGTACAGTTGATACATATATAGTCTATACAATAAGCAGAAAAAAGATTCAGTAAGATTTAGACAATGTTGGTAAATGCCATTGAATTGGTTCTGCCCCATAGCGACTCCGAGGAGCAACTGGTGGGCTTGAATCATCAAACTTGCAGTTCAAACGACTTAGTGGTCTTGCACTTTAACCCATAGCACCACACCAGGATGTCCGAGATTTGGACAATACTATTAGCTAAATTTGATTTAGTTGACACACATAAAACATTCTCAATAGTTGAATAATACCCTTTGTTTTTAAGCACACAAGGAACATTTACCAAAAGTAAACATGTATTAAGTCATAACAACACTCTCAGCAGTTTTCAGATGGAAATCAATAGCAGGAATCTAATGTCAAAAATGTGGAAATTTAAAACACTCTTCTATATAGTCAGTGAGTCATAAAAACTCAGTGAAAAATAGAAAATATTTAAGATCAAATGATAATGAAACTGTTTCATCAAAACCTGTGGGGGCACAGCTTTAATGCTTATCTAGAAAAATAAGAAAGGCTGACAATGAGTTAAGTAGTGAACTTCAGTTAGAAAAACAAAACCCCAAAGATTAGGAATAAGAGAAGAAAAAAATAAAATGGAAAACAAAGACATTATAGATTGAACAGAATCTATCTTTACCAAAGAAAATGTTGTTTTTTTGGTAAAGACTAAAAGTTAGCACTAAAGATAAAAAGTTCAGAATGTTGAATTTAGAAATGAAAAATGGGACATAGTTATAGATAACAGTAAATTTTTTTAAGAAAAAATAATATGAACAGTTCTATGACAAAATACTTGAAAAAATTTTTGAAATGGAACATTTCCTAAATGTTCCTAGGGGGAAAAGTCATTGAAGTTGATTCAAGGGTAAATAAAAAAGTAAAAAGATCCCATGATCATAAAATAAATTTTATCAGGAGTTAATCTTTCCATGAAGAAACAACAGAATGAGATGTTTCTAGGCAATTCTAATAGCAAGTAAGTCCAGATTTATACAAATGATTTGAAACAATAGAAAAGATAGGACTACTCAAACTCACTTTT
>NW_006408542.1:19619331-19628011 GCF_000296735.1 Chrysochloris asiatica
ATCTGTTTTGGAAGAGGTGCAGCCAGAGTGCTCCTTGGAGGCCAAGATAGCTAAACTTCGTCTCTCATACTTTGGACATATTGTCAGGAGGGAGCAGTCACTAGAGAAGGATGTCATGCTGGATAAGATGGAGGGTCAGAGAAAAAGAGGAAGACCCCCAACATGATGGATCAGCCAGGTGGAATCATTGATGGTGTCAACTGTGGCAGCGGTAGTGAGGTTGGCCCAGGATCAGACATTGTTTCGTTCTGCTGTGCATGGGGTCACTATGAGTCGGTTCTGACTCAATGGCACCTGACAACAACAACCAGAGATGCACAAGAAGGGAGAGTAATTATTGGCTAGAGTGTAGACACATGTTAACTTGCGTAACGGGGAGGGCATGATACAAGAAGAGGGAGAGTGACAGAAGAATGA
Organism: Chrysochloris asiatica; assembly: GCF_000296735.1. Classification (NCBI taxonomy): domain Eukaryota; kingdom Metazoa; phylum Chordata; class Mammalia; order Afrosoricida; family Chrysochloridae; genus Chrysochloris; species Chrysochloris asiatica. The sequence continues at coordinate 19,619,749 of NW_006408542.1, forward strand.
TGAAGGCAGGTATGCAAGGGTTAAAGGACATAGAGGTAAATAGTTTTAGAAACACAACCTTGGAACAGCAGTTTGCTGTGGGTAGATACATGGACAGATACACAGGTTGAATGGATATGGGAGGAAGAGAAGGAGTATATCCCCAAATATATAAGGCTTTGGAAGATGATATTTATACATGAACCTTTACCTTTGCTGCAAACACGACTATGAATGTGATGGAATATACAGTGGACAAAGTGATGAAAACTTGAATATTACCAAACATCTTTAGGCAATAAGTTTCTGGGTTTGGGGCTTAGGACCATAGTCTCAGGGGACGCCATGGTCAACTGACATAACATAGTCCACAAAGACAACATTCTACATTCTACTTTGGTGAGTAGCCTGTAGAATCGTTAAAGCTCATGAATGGCCATCTAAGGTGAAACTGTTGGTTTCTCCATGTACAGAAAAAAGAATGATGAGAACTGAAGATGTTTGGAGTCAGTGCAGTGAACTAATGGAACGTATGAACACTAATGGAACAGTCTCCATGACTCTGAGACCAAATACTCTGAAAGGGTCACATTAGAAAGATAGAGTGGTAGAAAATGTAGAACAAAACTCAAAATTATAAAAAAAATTACCAGGTTTACTGGTCTAAAAGAGACTGGAGGAACCCAAGTCTTGACCCTTGACCACCTTCAGGTGTGGAAAGAAACTCACCCTCGTGGCTCAGTTTTCAGCCAAGCAGTAGATAGGTATAAAAGGGGTCCAACAGCACTAGTAAGGTACATTCACCATGGAAAGGTCAACCATTCAAGATCAAAAGGGCAGCATTTACCAAAGAACAAAATTGAAAAAGGATGGGAAGGTGGGTGAAATGGAAATAGAAACCACAGGGAGGAAGCAGAATAACTGTTGTTGCATGAAGGGGACTGTCATCATTGAGAAGAAACAAAGCATATGATTTGTTGAATGTAAAACTGATGATCTTGTCTGTAAACCTTCACTCAATTCACAATAAAAAGTTAAATAAGTAAATAAATATGAAAAAGACAATTATAATCTTGTTATCCAAACCAGGCAAGTACTGTAAAGAAAGGAAAATATGGGCCATTATCACTTACGATAGAGTCCCGGTGTGGCACTATGGACTAGTGTGCTGGACTGCAAGGTTGGTTCAAATCCCAGGGTCAGCGATTCAAGCTTACCAGCCACTCCTTGGAAACACTATACAGGGTCGCTATGGGTGGGAACCGACTCAGCAGTATGTAACAACAGCAACAGTAATCACTTATAAGCAAAGATGGAAATTAGCAAAACAAATCCAGCAATATATATAATTCATAATACTTTATGACCAATTTGGTTCAACATTAAATATATTAAAGATACATTCATGTAATCCTCCATTCGTTATGGATTGAATTGTATTTCTGCAAAATATGTGTTGTAAATCCTAATCTCTATGTCTATGGTTATATTCCTTTTTGGGAATGGCTTGTCTTTGTTGTGTCAATGAGACAGGATTAGCATAAAATGTGGCATAAATCAAACTCTTTTGAGATATAAAAGAGATTAAGCAAGTAAGCTGAAGAAGCATTGATAGTGAAGAGGATGTTAAGCCACATGAAAATCACCCAGGAAAAGATGCTCAAAAGAAAGAGGACCTTCCTCCAGAGTCAACAGAAAAAGCTTTCCCCTAGAACTGGTCCTGGTGTGACACTGTAGGCTAATGCTAGCAGACTGCAAAGTCATTTGAACTACAAGGTTGGTGATTCAAGTTCACCAGTGGCTCCGTAGAAACCCTATACAGGGTCACTGTGAGTCGGAAATGACTCAAAGGCACTTAACTACAGCAACAAACAGCAAACTGAAAAAATGAATTTCTGTTGGTTAAAGCCAGCCGTATGTGATAGTTCTGCTATATCGCGGCACTATATAGCTAAGACAACATATTAAGAAAAATTTTAAAGAAAAATGATCATCTTTATAAATGCAAGAAAAACGTTTGATAAAATTCAACAACTATTTATAATAATAATGATAAACTCTTAGTTAACTCAAATAGAAACTCCTTAACCTATTAAAGGGTAACTTTGAAAAGTCCCACAGTAGAGTAGCTGATTTTGCAGTCCAGGAGGGAAGGTTCCTGGAACCGTCAGGGGAGAAAAGCGAAGTGTGGGACCCTGTCCAGGGAAGCAGTGATGCCAGGAATGGAGGCAGAGAAGATGACATGGAAAGAAGGAGTGGCTGGAGACACTGGACTCAGGGAGGGAGAGGGGCTGTGTGCTGGTAGCAAGGGTGTTCTGTAATCAAAAAGTTTTGCTTTTCTACTTACTTGAGCCCTACTCCCTCTCCAGCTTGGCATGGTCATCTTAAAATGGAAGAGGCAGTCTGCACTTTCAGAGAGTGGGAGCCTTGTCTCTGGCTTCAAGTGGAGTGGCGCTGACTTTCTTGGCAAATTTTTGTGCGTGTCTGTTCTATACTGGGCGTTGAACCCGTTTGAAGTGCTTCAAACATGGCCATTAGAAGCAAGGCAAAAAAATGCATTGCACAGCAACCAAATCTCTTGCACATTGGATTTTGACCAGAACAGAAACAGGCAGTAGAGCTTTGCTTAATAAGGACACAGCCGACACATATTCAAAGCGGTGCAGTCAGCCACCATCTTTGAGTGGGACCTGTTTCCTATGTGGGTCAAAATCCAGTGTGCAAGGGATTTGATTACACCACATACACTGCCCTTGTTTCTGGAAACCATGATTGGACTGTGTTGAACTAGGTTGAAGCCCTAATTCTGACATGTCTGGAATCTGTTTAAAGGACTGAAACAAAGTGTTTGGCCTGTCTCAAAGCTCGCAAGAGTAACACCCAAAGGCCAAAACCCTCTGAAGCTCCCTGGGGCTAGAGAGTCCCATTAAGGCAAACAGTTAGACCCATAAAGACAAGTGAGAACATGAGGAATGATTATCTGTTAGAAATTTTCAAAAGTAATGTGTATGCTATGGAAACGAGAAAGCAAGATACATGGCTTTAGAAATTGCACGTGCTTAGTAATTACCTGAGAAGAAGCTACTATTTCACCTGGCTTAGTGCAAGCCCAGCTAAGTGCAGAAGGGGACTCCAGCACAGAACCAGTTCACAAAGTCTAAAAGGTTTTTTGTTTTGTTTTTAGCATTCAAGAAAATTTCGATCAAAACACTTGCTGACACTGTTATTTTGGTGATGGTAACAGTAGCACAAAATTTGGGTGGAATGAGCACAGTTTGGCCAAAGTAAATGATACCTCTAAGAAATAAACAAGATAAAAAGATGCTGATGGTAAAGAATATGACATATGTAATTTGAGAACAACACCAACCCCAAAAATCAACTGTATGGTTACATATGTAGATGTATAGGCACATATGTATATGGGTAAGTACAGGTGAGTACATATGTGTGCACTGATAGAAGCATTTATATGTATGTGTGTGTATAGATATGTGTGTTATTGTTGTTAAGTGCTGTCAAGTTGGTTCCAACCCATAGCGACCCTGTATAGGGTTTCCGAGGAGTAACTTGTTCAAACTGATCTTGCGGTCCACTACATTATCCTTCAGCGCCACACCAGGACTCCATAGAGATGTGTATGTTGTTGTTGTTAAGTGCCATTCCAACCCATAGCAACCATGTATAGGGTTTCCAAGGAGCAACTGGTGAGCTTGAACCACTGATCTTGCAGTTCTAATGACTTTGCAGTCTGATGCATTAGCCCACAGCGCCACACCAGGACACATTTATAATTATAGAGGGCTCAGTTACAGACACGTCTCAGACATAATCAAGCACTTTGTGAGAATGGTTTTCTGGGTTTGAAGGCTTACGATCCTAGTTTCAGGGGACAACTTGATCAATTGCCACCACAAAGTTCAAGTTCTGCATCCTAGTGAAGGTAGTGTCTGGGGTCATAAAACCTATGAGCAACCATCTATTCATTAGGATAGGTCTCTATTGGTGTCTATTTATTAGGAGCAAAAAGGTTAAGCATTGGACTGCTAACAGTAAGGTCAAGTGGTTCAAGCTCACCAGCTACTCTGCAGAAGAAAGTTGAGGCTGTTGCTCTCAGAAATGCCAAGGAGCAGTTCCACTATGTCCTATAGAGTTGCTATACATCAGAATCAATTTGATGGCAGTGTGTTTTTGGTTTTAGTTTTTAAGTGTGTTTTAGCAAAAAGCAGGCTGAAGGGACAAGATCTGGGCTATAGGGTGGATAAGGTAAGGTTTCCCGGTGAAATTCTTGTAGGGCAGTCCTTTCTACCCTCGAAGAACAAGGAGGAACAGTGTTGTGATGGATAAAAATTCCTCAGTGCAATTTCCTGTCCTTTTTCTCACCAATGCAGTTTTCCGTTTTCCTAAAACTTCATGCAAAACCCCCATGATGGTTTTTGTATCATTTCAGAACATCTATAATGCACCAGACTGCAAAGTTGTTTGAACTACAAGGTTGGTGGTTCAAGCTCACCAGCTGCACTGCAGAAACCTTATGCAGGGTCACTATGGGTTGGAACTGACTCAATGGCACTTAACAACAGCAACAACAACAATCAAGGTTACTCCTTTGAAATTCCAAAAAACTGTCACCTTCTGAGCTGACCTCTCTACCTTGAATTTAGCCCAGCAGTGACCCTTGGAAGCCATTTTTATGATTAGGTCTTTTTTTTTTTTCTTCTATTTTATAAAATATCACAGTTTCAGTTAGTCTCTTTGCAGTAGCCTTTTCCTTTCCATTTCTGCTTAAATGATACAGTAGCACAATATATGGAAATATATTAAGGTTTTTTATGATGAGACTTATAAGAGTGGAAATTGAAAATTACAAATATTAGAACCTAAAGGTTTTTACAAATATGTTTGGACATAGATGAAATCCAAGGTCTGTTGATAATGCATTAAAGTGTGTGGTTTATAATCAAGAAGTCTTTGCAGAATTAGAGCCCAATGAGTAAGCTCAAAAGCAGCCCACATTATGGTGTCAAAGTTGTATGCAGGAACTCCAGGAAATGCAGAGGGCCTTGTTGCTGTGTTAAATTCAGACTCAATTCTCTCCTCCTTTAAAAAAAAAGAAAAGATAGATATGATAGTGATGGCAATATGCCATGGAGTTGGTTCCAACTCATGGCTACCCAGCAGAGGGTTTCCAAGGCTGTAAATCTTTAAAGGCGCAGAAAGCAGCATCTTTCTCCCGCGGAACCACTGATTGTTTCGAACTGCCGACCTTGAGGTTAGCAGCCTATTGGTAACTACACTACCAGAACTCCTTAGAGTGCTGGATAGACTCCTGGTTAGTTCCAGCCCAGGGAACAAGGGGGTACCCAATGGAGTCCCCACTGATGAGTAAACTAGAGTTCCTGGAGAAGATGTTGGAGACTTGCAGTGAATTTTCATGTGCTTTCTCAGTTGAAGTGAGTATAGGATTTTCACAGCCTGGAATCTTGCAGTATTAGGGTTTGTCACTAGGGGATGTTTCTTTCCATCTCACTGCTGTTGGCAAACTTCCTGTCACAACCACCAAATTCACATTTGAAAGGCTTGTCTATCCCCTGTATGAGTGCGCTTGTGGCTCTTGAGGCTCCCTGAGCTCGCAAACACCTTGCCAGGGCAGGGAACGTCTTCCCGCTGTATGTACATGGATGTGGTTAATGAGCTTGCATTTGGCTTTGAAGGGTTTGCCTGCACGTGAACAATCCTCCCAGAAGCTCTGCTCTGGGCCGCCCACGTACTCCACCAACTTGTGCATGGTGCCCAAAGTTTTGGAGCAAGTGCCAGCCGAGGGTGGTGGTGGTAACTGTGATGGATTGTTTGTTGAAGGCTCTCTAATGAGACTAAAACAAGTGTTCTACTGAGATAATTGTAGCCATCCACTAATCACAGAGCCATGTATAAACACGCTTTGTTTGGAGTAGACCCATGCATGTATGAACTGGAAGGAACCCCAGTTGCAATACTTTTTTATTACTCTTAGACTGCAAAGCCATTTGAACTGCAAAGTCGGCAGTTCAAGCTCACCAGCTTCTCCTCGGGTACCCTATACAGAGTCGCTTTGGGTTGGAACTGACTCGATGGCACTTAACAACAACAACAATACATATTTTACCATATATATATATATAGTTAAGTACCATGGAGTCAGTTTCGACTCATAGTGACTCTGAACAGGGATTCCGAGGCTATAAATCTTTACGGGAGCAGACTGCTGCATCTTTCTCCCGAGGAACCGCTGATAGTTTCGAGCTGCCAACCTTGAGGTTCGCAGCCCAATTCGTAACCACTACACTACCAGAGCTCCTTATATATACGATGTGATGTTTGTTGTGGTTTACATTTATAAATATGTATATATTAAAATGTAAACCACAAAAAATAGCAAATCAAGTGTTAAATGCATTTCCTTTAAAATCAGAAGACAAGAATGCTTACTACACACTTCCATCCAACATTGTACTGCAGTTAGGTAGTGCAATAAAATCAGACAAATGGAGGCAGGGAACAAAAATTAGAAAGAAAAACAAATAAACTTATTACTTGCAGATGATTGTCTAATCCCAAAACCCCAAAGAATACACAGAAAATTATGAGAATAAATGACAGGTTATTCAATTTATTGTAAAAGATCAACATATAAAAATAAGATGCATTTCTGCATATTCATCAGTCGTAAAATAGAATTTTAAAAAATACCATTAAAAAAGCAACCCAAAAGATACTTAAGACTCAGTGTAACAGAGGATGTCCACATCCTTCAAGTAAAAGCTATAAAATTTTATTGAACAATATAGAACCTGACAAGTTGATAATAAAATATATATGGAAGAGACAGGGCCAGGAATGGCCAAGGCACTTTTAAAGAATAACTAGTTAGAGGTATCAAAAATCTGTTATAAAACTGAAGTATTAAGACAGTGTGGTACCAGTACAAAGCAAAAACAGAAAAAAAAAAAAAAAAGGAAATGAATACTTGTATGGAAAAGTAATCTATAACACTGGCAGCAATAAATTAGTGGGGAAATTTTCCAGTAAATTCAATAAATTTCTGAAATAATTTGTTATGTTATGGGGTGGGGGAAAATAACCTTTATTTTTTACCATACAGAAAAATCAAATTCAGGTTTCAAACACGAAAGACAAACCCTATAGAGAACAAATGTAACTGAGGCTACCTGTTTCCAAATTGATATCTTTTTTTATAGTTAAAATTTTGATTTTGTTTCCACAACATTCTCATTCAAAACCAACTTTCTTCTACACTCAACAACATTCACTGAGAAATTAGTATTTGCAGATACTGTTTCAGTAACTGTAGGGCAAGTGGTGCACAAGACAAGATCTCTACTCTCACGAATCTTACACTCTAGTGGGTGAGATACACAGCAATGACATAGCAGACAAGATGCTTACAGAATGTGAAAGGTGATAGAAGATAACTGAGTGAAGAATGTGGTCCGAGAAGGTCTCTAAAGAAGAGTCATTTGTGCTGGACTGAAACACCAGCAGAAATTGCACCTTTCAAGATCCTAAGTGAGAGTGTTCACAGAGATGGATGGAAGTTATATTTCTGGGGAGATGTGAATTGTGTCTTTGGAGGGTCTCATAACATCTCCTATTTCCATCATGACCACACTTCCCTTACTCCTATTCCAACCTCTGCTGAAGTCACTGACGTAGCTGATTTCATGTTATTTTCTTCAATGCCATCAAATCAATCAAATATTAATTTATAAATATTTTCATATAAATTACCATGAAAGTTTTTATGTAAAATCATTGGAGCAAGCTCAAACCTATCTATGCAAGGAGATACAGATCTTGCTAAATGTTAGATGAAATTTCCAAGAGATAAGATAAACAGATTTAGACTGGCTTTTTAGCATTTTGTAGCGTATGTAAGAGCACCTTCCAGGAAGTCAGTGGGTAAAACAAGGCAAAATGAGTGGGCAAAGCAATGAATTCGTATTGGAAAACGTAGTACTCACTTTGGTCTGGCATGTGACTAGACTCTACTGTGAGTCGTGTCCTGGCAGGAGTTTGGCTGTAAACTCATCTTGACTGGAGTCCAGCTCTCAGAATAGGTCAAAGAAAATATTTCACTTTGGTATCATGAAATGAGTGTTCTCAGCTGATCCAAGCAGTAAGACATGGAGGGGAAAACATGAACTTCAACACATTATCTAGGCAAGCCAAATACAGATAATAATGTGAGTCAGGTTCAGATTTAAAAACAACAATGCTGTCAGTG
>NW_006408542.1:19631452-19646332 GCF_000296735.1 Chrysochloris asiatica
GTTATCTGTGGCCTTAATACTTAGATAGGTGTGTATTTTGGTATTTTTTATGCTTTCTGATTGCCTCCAGATAGATGTGATCAGGAAATGGGCTTCCCTTTTCACTCTTCTTCTTGAGAAATTTCAGGATGCCCCTGTTAGTCATTTTGACGTAATTTAGGATTTAATTTTCGGCCTATTTACTTTTTTGTCTGCTTGTCCTGCCCCACAATCCCCGTTCAGGCCTTTTTTCAAGTTGTAAACAGTTCAGGGCCGGCTGTGGCCATTTGGTTTTAATTGGAAACTATCTCTTTAAATTTCAAGGAGATTTGTGCGCATGCGTAGTAGAACCCTCCGAGGGTGGGGCTGGGGTGCCCACTAGCTCAGGCACCCCTATAGTCACCTGAATGGAGGTGTGCAGACAGCAAGGGACCAATGAACAGATACCAAAAGAAAAGAATGTCCACACCTTTATCTCTGTGGTTCTGCCAGGCATCTGCGTCGGCGCCGATCCTTGCCCCAGCTTGGTCTCACCCAAGATGGCGGCTCCTGGAGCATCTGAGCGTCTCGAATTAGAAAGCAGTGGATTTCTTGCTTCTGCCACAAATTCCCCTAGCTGTAAGCCTTCCAACCTTCTAAATATTGCTTTATATGTAGTTCAGAGTTCTGGGACCATCCCCTGAGCATGCTTGGTTGGGTATTCTGTGTTGTTGCTGGCAGAGCTCCTTTACTGCACTTCCACCCGATTTGCCATCTTGTTTGTTCTCTCCTGTCCTTTTGTCTCTTGAGAATCACTGCTGCAGTACAAACTGATTGCATCAACATCCGGTGCCTAGCTGTCATTCTGAGATTCCCTTCACCCTTAATTCTGTATTGAATTTCTTATTTCCTTTATCCCTGTGTTTTCTTTTTTCTTCATTGACTCCACTGTTTAATGGAACACATCTCCCAGGAAATTTCCAAGAAAGGATAAAGGTGTCTTCCATTTCTAAACATTGTCTTCATTCTACTCTCCTGTTAGATTGATCACTTGATTAGAATCAAATTCTAGGTTGAAAGTTAGTTTTCTTCAGAAATAAAATCTTTCAGGCATTACTCTATTGTCTTAGATTCCAGTGTTACTAAGAAGTGTTTTGATCCCAGATCCTTTGTATATGATTTGTTAGCTCCCATCCCTGAAAATGTTAGAATCTTCTCTCCATTCCTAGAATTCTAAAATTTCACAGTGATGCACATCTATTTTCATCCATTATTCTGAACACACAATAAATCTCAATGATAATTCCCTTTCATTCTGGAAAATTTTCTTGAAATAGTTATAGGGCAATTTCCTCCCCTCCCGATATGTTTTTTTTTCTTCTCCAGACCTCCTATTATACAGATATTGCACCTTCTAGATTAGTCTTCTAATTTTAATAGATTTTCTCTTTCATTTTCTATCCTTTTTGTGTTTGCCCTACTTTCCAGGAGATTTCTCCACATCATCTCCTACCACTTCTATGAGTTTCATTTCTGTTGTTCATTTATTTTAAATTTGGGGTGTTTTGTTACTGTTCTGTGAATATTTATAGCATCTTGTTGTTTTATGGATATGCTTCTGTTTCTGAGAATAGGACTACTGTCTTTACTGAGACTTGTTTTATGGTCTAGCTTATATACTTGAAAAGAATGTGTTCTGCTGTTGAATAGCGTGTTTCATAAATATTAGTTGTTGTTGTTAATTGCTGTTGAGTCAGTTCTGACTGATAGCAACCCTGTCTAGGGCTTTTGAAGAGCGGCTGGTGGGTTTGAACCAACAACTTTGCAGTTGGCAGTCCGGTGCTTATCCTACATCACCACACCAGTTGGATTCAATTAATTAACTGAGTGTTATTTGGGCCTTCTAGTCTTTAATGATTTTCTGTGTACTTCTTCTATCTATCAACTATAGAGAGAGGAGGGTTGAAGTCCTTAAATATAATAAATTTGTCTATTTCTCCTTTAAGTTTTATCAGTTTTTGTCTCATGTATTGAAGCTCTGTTTTAGATGAATACTCTTTAAAATAATTATGTCCTCTGTTATGAATTGAGCAACATCTCCCAAAAAGATAATATTGAAGTCCTAATTGCTCTGCCTTGTTTGGGGAAATAAAATCTTCGAAGATACTATTACCAGAGTAAGGTGGGCCTTAATCATATGTGACTGGTATCTTATAAAAGACGAAAATAGTTGTAGAGACAGAGATTCGTACTTGGAGAAGGTGCTATGTGAAGAGACATCGACAAGCAGCAAAGGAACACCACTAGAAGGTAGGAGAAAGGCATGGAGCATTTCCTCTCTCAGAACCCTCCGTAGGAGGGTTGAGACTCTTGAGTTGGATTTCTAGCCTCCAGAACTGTAAGAAAAGAAAAATTATGTTCTTTAGAGCCACCCACTTTATAATGTTGCTATGAAAGCCCTAAGAAACAAAGACACCAACTTTGTAAATGTATTGTTTTATCATGTTAAATATCCCTCTTTATCTCTGGTTATATCCCTGGCACTGAAGTCTACTATGTATGATATTAATAGAACCACTATCACTTTCTTATAGTCAATGCGTGTATGACATTATCCTTTTCCATTCTTTTCTTTTAACCTGTTAATGTGACTTTCTTGAAGACAACATTTATTTGAGTCTTACCTTTCTGTCCAATTTGAAAATCTCTGCTTTTTAGAGTGTTTAGATCATTTGCAGTTAATATAATTATATATATATATATATATATTTGTTGTTGTTGCTAAGTGCTGTCGAGTCAATTCCAACTCATACTGCAGGTTTCCCAGGAGTGGCTGGTGAGTTTGAACCACCAACCTTATGGTCCGGTACTTATCCTATTATCTTGCTACTTGTTTTTAATTTGTTTTATTTGCTCTTTGTACATGTTTACCTCTTTTCCTGTTTTCTTTTGAACTGAGAACAATCACACTTCTTGGATCATGGAACTGGGGAGAAATAGAATCACTTTCTCTGTTTTGCTTCTGCTTTTCTCATGACCCAATCTGAGGCAAGGCCCTGAAGTTATCCCAGTCTTGGAGGCCACATGACCTTTCTGGCTCCAGTTTGCCATCAATAGCAACTTACCTTTTGCTAATCAGTTTGAATTCCTGAAAGAGAATTTGATTAATTTAGTTCCGCTTTTCAAGTCAAAGCATAAGGTACATAATATACTGAATGTCCAATTGTGGCAGAGGGTGGTAGTCTGTTTGGCGGGGACGATGAATTTGGCAGGGAAACTCACCTGCCCAGCCCAAAACAAAGCATCTGTTTACAAAGGAAAACGGTCCTCTTAGGAGCACAACCTTAACTTTCTAAGTTGTTGTAGGTGAACAATTCTTGTACTACCTCAAAAGCCGCTGTCAGAGAGGAAAACGAGAATGGCTACCAAGGAGCTCTGGTAGTGTAGTGGTTACAAATCAGGCTGCTAACCTCAAGGTTGGCAGTTTGAAACTACCAGCTGTTCTGTGGGAGAAAGATGAGGCTTTCTGCTCCCCTAAAGATTTGCAGCCTCAGAAACCCTGTGCAGGGTCACTATGAGTCAGAACCGACTCCACAATACTTAACAACAACAACCATATTAGGGATAATGTGACTGTTCCTTTTATTAAAACAGTTTTCACCTCAGCTCTACAACTCTCCAGGTCTGTTTGCCTGCAGAGTCGTTTGGCCTCTTTGATACTACCAGCAGTCCTCACCCAGACTACCTTATGTCATGTTTATAAACAAGGACACAGTTTGATGACCACAAAGCCTGGTTTGCTGTGGAGCACCAAGGAATTGTTATTCCAAAGGAATGTACAATTTCTCTACATTTAAGCAGTTGTTCAAGATCAAGGGTCATCAAAATATGGCTCACAGGTAAGTTGTCTGTTTTTTAAGTACAACTTTTTATTGGAACATAGCCACAGTCATACATTAAAATCTTGTCTATGACTAGTTTTGTGGACAATGGTAGAGATGTAAAGCCTAGAATATTTGCTATTTGGCCCTTTAGGATAGAGTTTGCCGACTCCTGTTCTAGCTGTTGTTGTTAAGTGCCGTCGAGTCAGTTCTAACTTATCATAGCGAGCCTGTTCTAGAGGAGTCTAGCATGTTTAGAAAAACCTTGCTGGTGGTGGTTATGTGCCGTAGCGTTAGTTTCAACTCTTAGTGACCCTGTATACACTTTCCAAGGCTATAAATCTTTACAGGAGCAGAAAGTCTCAGTTGTCTCCTAAAGGAGTGGCTAGTAGATTAGAACTGCTGACCTGGTGGTTTGCAGCCCAACTGGTAACCCATTATGCTACCGGGGGTCCTCAGAAAAGTATTGAGCTGATGTAAAAGGCTAATGGACGTGCAGTAGAGGGAATTTTCCCAGGCTGTTTTCATAATTCCTTAATCACTTTATTGTTTTTGTTTGTTGTTAAATGCCATCAAGTCGTTTATGACTCATAGTGATTCTGTATAAGGTTTCCAAGGAGCAACTTGTGAGTTTGAACTACCAACGTGCAGTTCAAATGGACCTTGCAATCTAGTGCTTATCCTACAGCACCATACCAGGACTCCTAATCACCTTATGGGTTAAATTTAGCACCAGAAATCACTTAGATAATGCTCAAGATTTTTCTATTGTCTTAAACTAAAGCAACATTCTACAAGCATGAACTAAAATATAGGCAGCCCCCAGCATCTGCTTTACAGACAACTCCTGTTGTTGTTGTTGTTGTTAAGTAGGTTCCGACTCATAGCGACCCTGTATAGGGTTTCCAAGGAGTGGCTGGTGAGCTTGAACTGATGATCATGTGATTCAAACCAACCTTGCAGCCAGTGCATTAATCCACAGCATCACACCATGACTCCTACTTGCCCTTTAATGTTATGTAAATTTGTCCTCATACTTTGAAATGATTGGCTCAGCCCCTACTCACAACAAATTCTTCATCAAACTCACCTTCACTTGCTGCACGCACGTGCAGCTTTTAAATCACTGGAAAAGCTTTGAGCTCTTCTTATTCTAATGTAAGACTAAATAAGAACTATGTGCACCTGTTCCAAATGGCCTACACATATAGTAAAGGATCTTGTTAGCAACCAGGTGACTGCCAGTATTAATTTGATCTAGTCATTGTTCACAGTTTAATGCAAACAAAAACATTCTTTAGTGGCTCTTGTTGTTGTCATCAAGTCTTTTCCTACTCATAGCGACCCTGTATAGAGTTTCTGAGGAGTGGCTGGTGGGTTTGAACTGCTGACCTTGTGGTTTGCAGTCCAGTGCTTATCTTGTAGCGCCACACCAGGAGTCCACTCAAGAATACTAGTATGTAATTGTTTCCTAAGTGATCTGGAATGTTAGGAGGCTCCAGATGCAGCCTTCTGGTTGTTTCTGTGACATGAAGCAGGCCTTTAGGTGATGTGGTTGATGTTCCCCAAATAGGATGTTAACTTTCACTCTCTTCAGCTAGGGAAATATATTCCTAGGCCCAGACTTAGAAAGCCAAAAAGCTTCCTACCTTCTCACACTACTTTTATAAACTAGATGTTAACTTGGTTTCTCTGTGAAGCATTTGCAACAGAGCTGTATTTCTAAATTCACCTCATACTCAGGATTACATTTACTCACACTCCTTCCAGCAAAGGCAACTCATTTGGAAAAAAATGAACTGTAGCCAAGAATTTAATGATAAAATACATCTCTTGCAAAAGCTGTAATTTGGCACTCTGATGTCTCCTACGTAGCTGTTCCAACAAACACTTCTTTGCCTGAAACGTGGAATATTTTAAGGCAAGCCGTCACTCTCTCTCCAAGAGTGAAGGGGGCAGAGGGTGTGTGGGTTTTTACATTGTAAAGGATCCTCCACTTTCAGGCTTCTGAGACAAGCAGCACTAGCTGCAAGGAGAACCTTGTTGCCTGAGCATGCCATGGTTAGCTCTTTTTAATGAGAACATTTTGACGTATACCCATCACTACTACTGGAAATTTGGGTTGGTTCTGAGCCAGTCCAGCTGCTCCACAAGTCTTCTCTGGCCTGAAGCCTGTCCTGTCAGAATTTGCCTGTCCCCCTCCCTGTCTCTTCCGACCACCACACACCCCTCCCCGGACCCTTGGTGCTCCCTCTCTCCTTTCCTCCTTGTTCCTTCTTCTAACCAGGGAGCTCTCTCTGCCATCTTCAGCCTTGACTCGGTGGCCTGCCTCAGTGATTTCATGGCTACCTTCATTTTCCCTGTCAGAACATTGAGACTGACCCTTTGCCTGCCTTTCTGTGGGCTCTCCCCTCTCCCAACTACACTAAATCCTGAAAGTCAGGGATCATGTCTTTTTTGTTTCAACAAGACTCTACTTAGATAAATCTTAGTGTGGCATTGTGGGTTAATGCGCTGGACTGCAAAGACAGTTTCAACTACAAGGACAGTTGTTCAGGCTCACCAGCTGCTCCTCGGAAACCCTATACAGACCATGAGTGGAGCTTTCCCAGGTCATTCCATCCACACAACGGATACCATATCTCAGCACAGTCTCTAAAAGTCCTGACACTTAGCTCCCGAAGACACCTGCAGACGAAGTCAAGAGTTGGAAGGAAAACTGCAGCAATGTGCTGCAATCTTCTTTGAGTTCTCCTGTGAACATTCACTTCTTACTCCTATAATTGGGGACTGAGCCCTTCTCTTCTAGGCCCTGAATCCAGGCCCTCTGTACGAAGGTGTATATAAAATCAAATACTATTAGCTGGTCCCTCTCCCCCATGTCTACCTGCTTTGTGCCCTTTGTCTCACAGTAAGCATGTGAGAACAAGAGTCTCTTCCTGGTTTGGGGGTTCTAAAGCTACTCTTAAGGTAAGGGAAAACAAACAACAAAATTAGTGGCATAGACAAATGTGTTTGGGAGAAAAGATAATGAGTCAACATTGTAATACCTCAAAGGGTTCTAGAACTTGCCCAGTGATTTGAAATGAGAGACATCATTGCTGATGTCAGATAGATCTTGGCTGAAAGTAGAGAATACCAGAAAGATGTTTACCTGTGCTTTATTGACAGGGCAAAGGCTTTTGATTGTGTGGATTCTGACAAGATATGGATAACATTCCACAGAATGAGTATTCTAGAATGCTTAATTGTGCTCATGAGGAACCTGTATATAGACCAAAAGGCAGTCATTAAAACAGAATAAGGAGATACTGAATGGTTTAAAATCAGGAAAGGTATACAACAGGGTTGTATTCTTTCACCATACTTATTCAATTTGTACACTGAGCAAGTAATCTGAAAAACTAGATTATATGAAGAAGAATGTGGCATCAGGATTGGAGGAATACTCATTGACAACCTGCAATATGCAGATGAAACAGACTTGCTTGCTAAAAATGAAGAGGACTCAAAATACTTACTGATGAAGATCAAAGACTATAGTCTTTGGTATACTCCCTACCACAAGAATCAAGGCAAGTGATCTGACAGAGTAAAGACACCACCTCAACACAGAAATGACCATAGTCTTGGGGAACACCACGGTCAATTGACAGAACCTAGTCCATAAACACAGTGTTCTACATCTTACTTTGGCGAGTAGTGACTAGACTCTTAAAGCTCATGAGCAGCCATCTAAGGCACAACTATTGGTCTCTCCTGTCTGGAGGAAAGAAGAGTGGTGAAAATTGAAGACACTTGGAAAGGATTAGTTCAATGGACTAATGGACCACATGAACATCAGTCTCCATGATCCTGAGACCAGAAGAACTAGATGGTGCCCAGCTATCACTACCTACTGCTCTGAAAGGGATCACATTAGAAGGTCCTGGGTAGAGTGGGAGGAAACGTGGAACAAAACTCAAAATTATAAAAAACAAAAACAAAAAACAAAACCAGACCAGGCTTACTAGCCAGATAGATACTGGTGGAACCCATAAGACTGTGGTCCTTGGTTCAGATCTGGTACTGAACTCAATTTTCAGCCAAGCACTAGATAGATATACAGGGGGGACAACAACACTAGTGAGGTATGGGCACCATAGAATGGCCAACCATCTGAGGTCAAAAGGGCAGCATTTCCCTAAGGACAAAATTCAGAAGGGTAGGAAAAGAAGGAAGAATGGAAACAAGAATCACAAGGAGGCAGTGGGATAAGTGATGCTACGTTGAGATGAAATGAAGTGTACGGTTTTTAAAATGTAAAACTGATGATCTCCTCTGTGCACCATCGCTCAATTCACAATAAATAAATAAATTTTCCTTATACTTCAGCATAATATTAACCTACTTTTGGTGTCAGTAGATCAGGAGCATACATACCAAAAAAATAAGCTGTATTCAGTAACATTGTAAATTAATTTATTTTTGATTCATCAGGATATTCAGGCATATTTGGTGAATAACCCATATTGGGGAGCACGATGGCTCTGTAGGATAAGCACTAGACTGCTAACCATAAGTTTGGCGGTGTGAGCCCTCCAGTCACTCCCCAGGAGAAAGATGAGACCGTCTGCTCCCATAATGATTTATAGTCTTAGAAACCCCATACGGGGTCGTTAGAAGTTGGAATCAACTTGATGGCACTTAACATCAACAGCCCATATGGAGATGCACAGAGTATGCGTTAGGGCTTGCAGTCCCCTTGCAGAAATGCACAACTCTTGGGGGTCAGAGATCCACAGGTTAGGACCCGCTGAGCCAAGAAAATTTGTAAACTGCTCTTTTTGAAAAGTCCAATGTCTAGCAGAAATCTCTTTTTCAGTGTTCTGGAAAGTCTGTGGGCTCTGGCAGAAATCATGGTTTGCTTCAAAACTGATCACTGTCTTTTGTTTGCTAAGTCTTCATACCAGCTGAATCACAGCTTGCTTTTCACTCCTCGTAACACCTTGCAACATCACAAAATATTTGCTGGAGTTTGTGAAGGGCGACTGCTGAATTCATAAACTGAAGGGAGGCCTGCCTCCTCTCCCACCTCTGTCAGCACCTTCTGTTCTAGCAGACAGAAAGGCAGCTTGAGAACTCTGATTGCTTTTCCAGATTATGACAAGTCTTGGCACCGTCACTCAGGGCAAGAATGGAAGCAAAGGAAACATTATGGAACTTTGCAGGTGCCAGTATATAAGATTGTCATTTTACAGAATTGAACTTGTAAATGTCTCTGTGAAGGTGAATTGCTATGGTAACCAACCTCCTCAAATTTTATGTCTATAAGTAAGAAAAGTGTGGGCCATTTCTATTTGGGGATATATGATCATCTAGGCTTAATGAATGACTACCTATGATCTAATTCCTAGTTAACTAGGCTCATATAATGCTAGCCCAGGAAGGATGTTGGCAATGATCTAGTTCCAATTTCCTTGTTTATAGATGGGAACTGGGGTTCAGAGAAGTGGTAATACACAGCTAATGTGTCAGACCTGAGTCCATGGTTCCTCACTTCGTTTCCTAGTGCTCTTTTCTTATCCTTTCTGGATGGACTTACCCAAGTTCCTTGAGTGGACAGGAGAAATGGAGACACAATTAGATATAGGGCCACCATGATTTTTCTTTGAGATGTGAAATCAAAGTTCTAGTAATATGCTGGTGTCTAAATGTTTAGATTTTTTCCATCAGAATTTTCCTGGATCCCACATTCATAACTTCCACTTATCCAGGATGGTGGAGGGGAGGAAGGTGTGAGGAGGTAGAGAATTTGCCTGGAAACCTAGCCTGATATAATGGTTCTAGCAAGTACCATACAGAGATTTGTAATTTGCAAAGAAGTAGAATATGTGGGGACTTCAAAAATGTTCATGGAAAATGGAATAAAAAATGCAAATAAAAACATTAACTTTATTTCTCAACATAAGCTCTCTCAAGTTCAAGACACTTTTGTTAAGTGATACCAGCCACTTAGTCCATCCTTAAAGAGCTGAGGGTTCTGGGAATTTAAGCACATCAATGGAGTATTTGTTACATTATTAACTGAAGGAAAGTGGGTGCTCTTTAAAGATTTTTTTAAGGAAGGAACCAAAATCAGAAGGAACCAAATCAGACTATAAATAAGGTGGAGGCCTAATGACTTCCCATGAGAATTTATGAAGTTGTCCCTGTTTGATGAAAGGGATGAGTAGGAACATTGTGGTGGTGTAGAAGGACTCTGGAGAAGCTTTTCTGGGTGTTTTTCTACTGAAGCTTTGATTGACTTTCTCAAAACCCTTTCATAATAAGCAGATGTTATTGTTCTTTGCTTCTCCGGAAAGTCAACAAGGAAATTCCTTGAACACCCCACAAAACTGTTGCCATGACTTTTGCCGTGACTAGACCACTTCTACCTCTTGGTAGTCATTGCTTTGATTGTGCTTTACCATGGTTGCACTGGTAAAGACATGTTTCATCTTCTAGTTTGCTTCTCCAAGGACTTGCTTCAGGATTTTGATCCCACTTGTTTAAAATATCTGTTGAAAGTGTCACTCTTGTTTACAGCTAATCTGAACACACAGTTTTGGCAGTCATTGAACAGAAATTTTTCTCATCTTTAGTTTTTCAATCAGAATTGTTTAGGCTGAATCAATAGAGATGTCTCTGGTGTTGACTGTTGTTCCTGCCACTAATCATCAGTCCTCTTTGGTTAGGGCACAAACAAAATTGATTTTGTTTTTCCTCACAAATTGATGTGGATGGTCTTCCGTTGCAGGCTTCATCTTCAACGTCGTCATGTCCCTTCTTAATGTGAATTATCTATTTGTAAAATGCTTATTTCTTTGGGGGCATTGTGTCCATAAACTTCTAGCAAAATATCAATGATTTCACCATTCTTCCACTTAAGTTTCAAAAATTTTAATGTTTGTTCTTCCTTCCATTTTAGCAGAATTCATGTTGTTCTGATAGGGGCTCTTTTTAAATTGATGTCTTTTCTCTCTTAGTGTTCCGGCACGTTATAAGAATTTAGCACAAGTTTACTTTGGTACAAAAATGTTTGAAATCCATGCACAGTTTTTCTGAATATACATTTTCCACGCCCTTTTTTAAAGACCTCTTCAGTACCAAAATTATACTGTGCATACTTACATGACTAAAAGCAGACACCCTTTAGAATCTTTCAAGGCCTAGTTTCTTGGACAATTCTTATTGCATTAGGTGCTTTATATGAGTCTTCTTCTTCCAGTTAAGCAATCACTAAGTCACAGCACTAAACAATATCAACAATCTTTATGGTAGCAGCTGGGCAAGTCTTTCTCCCACTGAATGGCTAGCTGGGTTTGAACTACCCACCTTTCACTCAGCAGTCAAGTTCATAACCTTTGCATCACCAAAGTGCAAATACTACCTTTTTGTTGTTGTTAAGTGCCAACGAGTTGGTTCTGACTCACAGCAACCCTGTTCCAAATCGACTTTGAGGTCCATTGCATTATCCCGCAACACCACATCACCTACAAATTGTGTATCATTAGGCAAGTCACTTAAAATTACTGGAGATTCATTTCCTCAGCTGCAAGATAGGAGTAATATCTCCTGTGGTTGTTATAAGAATTATAGAAAATGTATTGTAAATTCCGTAGCACCATGCTCAATACAAGGAAGACATTGTAATCTCCCCTGAATCATTTCCAAGTTAAACAGGAAAGTGAGTCTTTGCCATCCACCAGTTTGGTTTGAGAAAAATCCGCTGGATAATTTACTTGCAGAGCATTTCCGCCACCTTGTGGTGTAATGCTGCCCAAGCAAGTTTTGCAGAATACCTGCCTTCTTGGTACTTTGGAAAGATTATTTGACTCATTCATTCATTTCATTCAAAAAGCATTTACCAAATGCCTACTCTGTGCCGGGTAATGATTTGGGTGCTGAAGATACAAGACACAATACAGACACAGTCCCAGTTCTTAAGGGAGTTTATGATCAGGTGGGGAAGATAGAAATTAAATTATTATCCCAATAAATAAATATTGGGCTCAAATTGTGAAAAATAGTATGAAGGAGGAGTACAGGGATCTGTGCATTTGTAGTGGGGATTCCCTGGCGATGTGGCATTGAAGATGAATAGAGTAGAAACTAGTCACATGGGGCATGTATCAACCCCCATGGCGACAAGTTTCTGGACTCTCCAACCTGCTCCAAGCTCCTCTGGAGCGCCACCTTTGAGCTGTGACTTCTGCCATCAATCATTTAGCATTTTTCACACTGTTATATTCAACTCATTCTATATAATCATTGTTAATGTCATATTACTCTTCTACAGACAAGGTTTAAGGGGCTCTGGTAGCATAGTGGTTACGGATCAGGCTGCTAATCTCATGGTCAGCAGTTCAAAACTACCAGCTGTTCTGCGGGAGAATGATGAGGCTTTCTGCTCCCGTAGAGATTTACAGCCTCAGAAACCCTGTACAGGTTCGCTATGGGTGGGACCCAACTCCACAGCACATAACCACCACCACCACCACCACCACCACAGACAAGCTTTGGAAAGGTTAAATCATTTGTACAAAGACCTAAGATGACACGGTATTCAAACACCAGACTTTCTAGCCCCAATGTCTGTGCTCTTTCTTAAACTCATGTTGTCTCCCTAATATTCAAGCCTGGTTCTCTTTGTTCTGCATTATGCTATTTAATGGAAACTGTTCGGAGAAGTGTTTGGGTAGGGGTGGGGTTGGGGGGGTGAAAATACACAGGTGAAGGAGGGAATGTAAACTAATAAGTTTATGGGTCAAGTGTGAATGGTAGAGAGGAGACTGCTTACTTGGCTAATTATACTTCTTCAGCTTTATTTCCGAATACTAAACCCAAGAGAACTCTTTATAGCAGGAGACAAAACCTCATCAATAATGTTCCTCATACATTTGTGATTTGACACATGATACAGCTATTTTCTGGTGTGGTGCTGTGGGTTAATGTGCCAGACAGCAAAGTCATTTGAACTATAAGGTTGGTGGTTCAAGCTCACCAGCTGCTCCTTGGAAATCCTATACAGGGTCGTTATGGGTCAGAACTGACTCGACAGCATTTCACACAACAACAGCTATTGTTCTGGTGTGGTCCTGTGGGCTAATGTGTCAGACTGCAAAGTCATTTGAACTGTTAGGTCAGTGGTTCAAGCTCACCAGCTGCTCCTGGGAAACCCTATACAGGGTGTCTATGGGTTGGGATCGACTTGATGGCACTTAACAACACCAACAGCCATTGTTCAGGAGCCCTGTGGCTGTAGAAGATAAACACTGGACTGAGAACCACAAGGTTAAACATTCAAGCCAGCCATCTTCTCCTTGGAAGGAAAATGAGGCTTTTTGCCCCTGCAAGGATTAATAGCCTGAGAAACTCTATACAGGTTTACTATGAGTCAGATTGACTGGATGGCACTTAACTGCAGCTATGTGGCGCTGTAGGATAAGCACTGCACTGCAATGTCAGTTTGAACTGCAAGATTGCAGTTCAAATTCACCAGCTGCAACAGGATTGCTATGCGTTGGAACTGACTCGATGGCACGAAACAACATTGTTCAATCCAATTGATTTGGAGGATCATATGGAGAAGAGAAGTTATTCTCTGGAAATCTGTAATAAGATCCAAAGGATACTAAGCACCAAGGAGTAAAACATCAACTGGGCCAAAAGTGGCTATTTGTTGTTGTTGTTAAGTGCCATAGAGTCAGTTCCAACCCATAGCGACCCTGTACAGAAGCGGCTATAGACGTGTGTTATTGGTAGGCTGTTTAACCATCCCAATTTGCCGCAAACTGAGAGCTTTCCTGTATTACAGGGCTTTACATTTTAAAACTGGGCAAGTCCCAGACAAACTGGAATGGTTGATCACCCAAACAATAGGCCACACTAGAAGGTTCTGAGACACACCCATGGATTGGGGTTGAGACCTGGGGTTGACTTTAGGTCTTAGAAACCAAGGCAGAAGGGTGGGACAGAGGGCAGTACAGTTCCTTCAGTGAGAGTCCCTAAGTGCCCAGTCTCTGAATTACTGACCCTATGGGTGGAACTGGTTACCCCAGACCTGGTGATCTCAGGTAGAAGATGAACATGACAGCATTTAGGTTAGTTTGTAACTCAGCACCCTCATCAGTAAAATAGGTCAATAACCACACATATCTCTTACAATTGCCTGATAAATTTTATGCGATAATATGCATAAGTGCTTAGACCAGGGCCTGGGCCATAAGAAGACAGAAGGTGTCATCATGGAATTTTTAGAGAGGTAGCCTCTTCTATGGCCTTGGTACAGATGGCTCTCTAGCTGCTGATGTACATAATAGCTACTAATGGACGTCCTAGTGTGGCACTGTGGGTTAATGCACTGGATTGTAAGGTCGGTTTGAACAACAAGGTTGGGGGTTCAAACTTACCAGCTTCTCCTCGGAAACCCTATACAGGGTCACTATGAGTTGGAACCAACTTGATGGCATTTACCAACAACAATGGACGTAGAGAAGGTACATTAGGGAGAAACGACTGCCCTCTGAAGAAACTCCTACCTTAGTGGTGTGTTCTCTGGCAGCAGGAAATCTATAATAGCCTGAATAGAAGCCATAAATGATACCCATTTTCTGCAAGGGCCTTTCCATTTCTATTTCTTTTTATCTTTAATTGCCCCCTTTCACTACCCTTGTCCCTATCTATTCTCTGTCCATGCTATTTGGCATGCAGACATGACTGATTAATATTTAATCCCAGGAAACAGGACCTTAGATGTTCTCCCAAGATGTGAACTGAGGTGTGCTTGGATGCAATCTAACCCTATGGACAGGAAACTGACTTCAGGGACCCTCAGCTGGTGATGATGTATGTTCTACTCATCCGTGTCCTATTTATTCGGTAATAAATGCCTGATGATCATGCCGTTAGAAGTGCTCTGTTTCAAATGGTCCTTCTCCAAGAACTTGTAAATATTGCTTCTCTAGCTCAATTTTCCCATCTTGAAAATGGAACTCAAAATCTGCAGCTAGTAATGTTT
>NW_006408542.1:19648342-19649451 GCF_000296735.1 Chrysochloris asiatica
AATTATCTTCATCAAAATTTTATGTGCATGTGATATTAATGCTATTGTTTGATAATTTCTGCATTCTGTTGGGTCACCTTTCTTTGGAATGGACACAAATATAGATCTCTTCCAATCAATTGCCCAGCTAGCTGTAGACACAGACAAGGGAGTTCTTCCAGCACTACATCAGTTTGTTGAAACATTTCAATTTGTATTCCGTCATTTCCTGGAGACTTGTGTTTCGTTTTGTTTTTGCTTATGCCTTAATTGCAGCTTGGACTTATTCCTTTAATACAATTCCTTTAATACAAGAGATCATATGGTATCTCTTGAAATGAGTGAATACTGGCCAATTCTTTTTGGTGCAGTAACTGTATATCTTCCATCCTCTTTTCATGCTTTCTGCCTGATTTGATATTTTGCCCATAGAATCCTTCAACATTGCAAGTCAAGGCTTGATTTTTTTCCCCATTCTTTCAGTTTGAGAAATTCTGAGCATGTTCTTCCCTTTCAGTTTTCTAACTTCAGGCCTTTGCACATTTCATTACAATACTTGACCTTGTTTTCTAAAGTTGTCCTTTGAAATTTTCTAAATAGCTTTTTACAGCATTTCTTCCAATTGCTTTAGTTTATCTGGGCTCAAGAGCAAGTTTCAGTCTCTTCTGACATCCACTTTAGCCTTTTCTTTCTTTCGTGTGTTTTAAATGACCTTTTGCTTTCTTCCTGTATGATGTTCTTGATCTCATCCTACAACTTTTCTGGTCTTCAATCATTATTGTCTAATGCATCAAATCTGTTCTTAAGGTAGTCTCTAAATTCACGTGAGATACACTCAAGGTCATATTTTGGCTCTTGTGGACTTGTGTTAATTTTCTTCAGCTTCAGCCTGAACTTGCATATAAGTAATAGATAGTCTCTTCAACAGTCTGCCCCTTGCCTTGTTTTGGATGATGACTCTGAGTTTCTCCATCATCTTTTTCCACAGATATAGTCAGTTTTATTCTTGTGTATTCCATCTGAAGAGGTCCATGTTAATAGTCACCTTTTATGTTGTTGAAAAAAAGGTATTTGCAATGAAGAAGTCATTGGTCTTGCAAAATTCTATCATGCCATCTTTAGCAACGTTT
>NW_006408542.1:19650826-19659169 GCF_000296735.1 Chrysochloris asiatica
GGTATTCTGTGTTGTTGCTGACAGAACTCCTTACTGCACTTCCACCCAATCCACCATCTTGTTTGTCCTCTTGAGTTTTTTTAAGATCTCAGTTACTACTCACAAAAGTAGGATGTAAAACATTGTCTTTGTGGACTGTGTTATAGTAATTGACCATTACTGGCTCTATTTTTTACTATGTTCCCAAGATACCAAGCAAGACATATTCTGTCACTCCATCTGTCCCAAACTGGGGAACTTGGAGAACAAAGAAGATTGGACAGCAATGGAGGACTGTGGTGAAGGGAGAAAGGAGAAAGGTGGCTGGCACTGGGCTCACAGGCTCAGGGAATTTCTCCAGACTACATTGCTTTGCCTCCACAATGAATTCACCATCGCTCCTAAGCCATTTGGGATAGATAAATGGCTGGTGTGGGCTAAGCCTGGCTGACAATTCCATTTCTCCCTTGTATGCTACCCTCCTCACATCATTAACATCACGTATTTGGGAAATTCTGTTCCTCCCCCTTGCTACACTCTGGTCAAGGTCAGTGCCTCCAGGGTCCCTTTTCTGTGTGGAGGATTTAAACCTTGGCACTTCAGCCCTGGCTTCATGGGTTTTGAAATTGTAACCTGGATGCTGCAAGTGGCGACACCATGTGGCAAAGTGAAGCACAACAACGTGGACTTCATCCCCAGTCCACACACTGACAATGATAAGTTCTTTGGGAGGAGGCTCACAGCCCTAGAAATGAGCACGTGGGGACCTGGGTAGTCAGAGGCAATTAAATTGTCTCCTACAAACTGAATCACCTCACAAGGCTGATGTGGCCTCAGGAAGTACAGCTGCAGGTACCATGTGCCTCCAGGGATCCAGGAGGAGACCTAAACTGACTTCAGTTGGGCCCTCCAGGCCCAATTTGTGCATCCACATTCTGCATTCAGGTCTGCATTCTGTGCCATGTGACTCCCCGGCCCAATTTGCGTGCAACATAATAGTCGCACACTCTCTCCCTCACTAATGTTCTGTTTTGTTCCATAGATCTTATGGGAGATAGTTATGATAATAAAAGTCCTGTGGTTCCCATTGCTGCTATAAAAAGACCAGATTGAATTTTTATGACACTTTTGTTTTTCATTGATGCTGTATGTGAAAATCAAGTATCTGCTTTGCATTGCCAAACAGCCTTGGCAAAGGAGCTGTAGTAAGACACATAATGAACATCAAATGGTTTTCAGAATCACTCATTGGTGGCTGTTATGTACAGCTGAAAAGGAGCCCTGGTGGCACAATGGTTAAGCACACTGTTGCTAACTGAAAGGCCAGCAGTCGGAACCCACCAGCTGCTCTGCAAGACAATGACCTGACCAACTGCTCCCAGAAAGAGTAAGAAACTAAACCAAACCTGTTGTCAAATTGATTCTGACTCATGCAAACACATAGATCAGAGAAGAACTGCCCCATAGAGTTCCCAAGGCAGTAGTTTTTATGGAAACAAACAGTCACATCTTTCTCCCTTGGAGCAGCTGATGCGTTCAAACTGCTGATTTTTCAGTTGCCAGCTGAGCACTTAAGCAATAGGAAACCCTATGGGGACAGTTCTGTTCTATCTTGTAGGGTCACTATGAGTCAGAATGCACTCGATGGCACCCAGCTGGCACCCAACAACAATCTGCAGCTCAACTCACAACTGCATACACCTTTCTGATGTTCACTCCCCTACCCAGGCAGACTGAAGCTCACTTCAGTCCTGTTGTCCTTCTGGGAACTTGCTTCATAATAACCCACACATGGCACTCAGAGTGCTTGCTGGGAAAAAAGCAGCATCTCCCTTCTGTGGTCAACACCATCACTTCCCCTTTTATCTTTGAGGCCTCTTCTCCTTGAGGACTTTTTTCTTCAGTCAATCCATATCCACACTGACTTTAACCCTTGCTCCCTGTCTCCTCCCCACCATGCCATTCACAATGCCAGCAACTTATCTGGGTTGCTCAGGACGTTTCATTTCATATTTCACTGCAATATGGATTTGAGGTGCGCCTATTTACAAAACAAGGTGTGAGCACAATATATTTGTTGTTTATTGTCATTGTAAAAGGAGGAGAGGAGGAAATGAATATTGAAGGTAGGTGAAGGGAACAAACCTTAATTGAACACTTAGAGTTCTTCAGATAGACGCCTCACACATGGGAACGTACTCTCTCACAATGATCTCGGGAGGTATTATTTACCTCATTTTATAGAGGAAACTGAGGTTAAATAACTTACACAAAGACCCGG
The DNA here is from genome assembly GCF_000296735.1 of Chrysochloris asiatica. Taxonomy (NCBI): domain Eukaryota; kingdom Metazoa; phylum Chordata; class Mammalia; order Afrosoricida; family Chrysochloridae; genus Chrysochloris; species Chrysochloris asiatica. The sequence goes on from NW_006408542.1 coordinate 19,653,087, forward strand.
GGATAATATGCAGGGAAGCCAGTTGCTAATTTTCTCTCCATTTAGTATACAAATTAATGAAATTTTTCTTAGAATATTGTAGTCCTTATACACACGAAAACAAACTTCCATGAAGCCTACCATTAAATGCGCTGTGTGACTTGGGACATGTCAATAAACCCCTCTGGGCTATAGTCTGAACAACTATGAAGTCACAAGGCTGTTCTTGTTGTTGTTGTTAAGCACTGTCAAGTTGGTTATGACTCATAGTGACCCTGTATAGAGTTTTCCAGGAGCAACTAAAGTGAGGGTTTGAACTTTTGACTTTGCAGTTCAAACTGATCTTGCGGTCCATTGTTTATCTTATGGGGCCACACCAGGACTATACCGTTGTTGTTGCTAAGTGCTGGATGAGTCTAGAGGGTCCTAATTTCTAAAAGTCTTTGACCTAGGGATTTAATTGTGCTTGTTCTCAAAGAAGGGCTTCCTCATATCTAACCCAAATCTGTCAAGAACCAAAATCATGCTTACAAAAAATAAGTACCAAACATAGGTCCATGGAGATCACAAAGGGTGAATAAAGCACTGGACAGCAAGATTGGTTTGAACTCCAAGGTTGGTGGTTCAAACTCACCAGCTGCCCTCAGAAACCCTATACAAGGTTGCTATGAGTCGGACCTGACTTGATGGCATTTAAGAACAGCAACAACTAATCTAAAGGTGGCAGTTCAAACCCACCCAGTGGTGCCAAGGAAGAAAGACTTGACGAACTGCTTCCATAAAGATTATAGCCAAGACATCCTCGTGGAGTACTTCTATTTTAACAGAATCAACTAGATGGCAACAGTTTGGTTCTTCCTTTTTTTTTTTCATCGAAAGTATATGAAGAATTCCCATTGTTTTCCTGCTGGGCAGAAGTTTTAAAGGAGTTTCAGCTCTCCTAAATCAGGACCTGTGGGCAGAGAGGAAAGCAAGAAAACATTGTGTTGTTGGGGCCTAATTTATGCTTCACCACTCCTCCTCCCCCTGCCTGGCCCACTGTGGCTGTGCACCTCACTGCTGTCCCTGTGCTCCCCACAGCTGGCTGCCCGGCACCGTGGAAAAGGCAGGTGTCCTTGTGCTTTATTCCTGGGTGGGCCCAGTTAAGACAAACAGGCCAGGCTTGCATGGCGTTGCCTGCACCCTGGGAGAGTGCTGTCCATTTGGGAAAAATAAGATCTATTTATGGGAGACAAGAAAATTTACGGCAGCATGTGCACACTGTGAAATTCTGAGGATCATAAATTAGAAGGACATTTCCTTACTTCCCAAGCAATTTCTACTTGCCCAGCCTAAGGGTCAGGAAGAGTCTCACACACACTTGCATATAAATGTACATATATAATATGCACCTACAGAGAGTCCCTTATTTACCATGGGGTTCTATTCAGATCACTCCATTGGAAATCAGTTTTGACATAAATATAACCTCTTTTTTTTGGTTTTCATTATTATTGTCTCTTATTTTCAAAAATAATAAATAATAATAATTGATAGTCCTGGTGTGGCACTGTAGGTGAATGTGTGGACTGCAAAGTTGGCTTGAACCGCAAGGTCCATGCTCACCAGTTGCTCCTCAGAAACCTTATACAAGGTGGCTGTGGCTCTGAACCGACTCAATGGCACTTACCAACAATTGCCAATATCTTTAAAAATCGTAACATCAAACATCTGTGTGTAAACATCGGATAACATCAACAAATTATATACAGCAACATCATATTTCTAATGATATATCAAAAAATAAAACCAAACTAGACTGTCATTGTACAGTTCCTGGTAATTCAATAACATCCTGAATTTGGGATGCAGGGTAGAAAGAGTTCTGGTGGTGCCATGGTTAAAGCACTCTGCTGCTAACTGAAAGGTCAGTAGTTAGAACCCACAAGCCACTCAGAGAGAAAGATGAGGTTGTCTTCACCAGTAAAAATATAACCCATTGTGGTCCAGCGGATTCCAACTCATGGTGATGCTTTAGGACAGAGTAGAACTGCTCCACAGGGTTCCTGTGTCTGCAAAGCCTTATGGGAGCAGACCACTGAAGCTGCGCTTCCATCTCACTACCCCTTCCCTGACGAATTCTGCTCACTTCGATTTGTACCACGTCAAAATGACAGTTTGGGCGTCATCAAGGGATTCAAAGTGTGTTCCTTTTCAATGTCCTTTGAGTTTTAGGAACAAAAAGAAGCCTGCAAAGGGCAGCATCAAGGCTGTAGGGTCAATATGATAAGGATTTCCCAATGAAATTCTTATAGGAACACTCTTGCTCTGCCCTTGAAGAATTAGCAGATTCACTGATTGTCATGCTTAGGGGGGGGGGGCGGAATTCCTTGGGGTAACTTCCCTGATCTTTTTCTCAACAACGCTATTTTCAATTTAAAACTTCTTCATAATCCCCTGTGATCATCTTGTGCCCTTGGAGAAAAACCTATCAACAGTACCCTTTTGGAATTCCCCATTCACCATAACCTGAGTTGACTGACCTCTTTGCCTTGACTTTAACTGGCCCAGCAGATCCCTCAGAAATGACTGTTTTGATTGGATCTTTTTTTTTTTTTAAAGAGAAGTAAGCCTTTAATTCTTTGCTGCCAATAAAGCTGGCTGAGTTGGTGGTAAACTTTGATGACTAGACAAAGAGACCAAATCCCATATCCTCGTCTGACTGGACTCTTCCTTTGCTTCAACCTTGGCCGGGGCGGAGGCAGCAGCTGGAGCAGCAGTGGTGGCAGCGGCCACAGGGACGGCAGCAACAAATGCAGATGGATCAGCCAAAAAGGCCTTGACCTTTTCAGCCAGTGGGAAGGTGTACTCAGTCTCCACAGACAAAGCCAGGACCCACTTATACCCATTGATGACGGAATGAGGTACTGAGGCAACAGTTGGGTAAAAAATATGAAGATACACACTGGCAACGTTGCAGACACCCTCCCGGAAGTGAGTATGCAGAACTTCCTCAGTGATGTCAAGCACTTCCGGGTTGTAGATGCTGCCATTGTCAAACACCTGCTGGATATTCAGCCTGAAGAAGGGGGAGAGGTTCAGCATGTTCAGCAAGGTAGCTTCGCGGGCTCCCACTTTGTCTCCAGTCTTACCAGCTCCACATCACTCAGGATTTCAATGGTGCCTCTGGAGATCTTTGTGGTGATGCCCAAAGCCTGGAAGAAAGAGGTCTTTTCGGGACCCAGACCGGTATTTTGGGTTGGCACAGTAGCCTCACATGGGGCAATGGCCCCCACATGGGCAGCAGCTGGCACTTTGTTGGCCAGCAGCATGTCCCTGATCTCAGTGATTTCCTCCTTGGTGAACACAAACCCCACATTGCCCTGGATGTAAGGCAACAGTTTCTCTAGAGCCGGGTTGTTTTCCAGGTGCCCCCGGATGGCCTTGCGCATCATGGTGTTCTTGCCCATCAGCACCCACGGCCTTCCCGCGCAGGGACAAGCAGATCTGCTGCATCTGCTTGGAGCCCACATTGTCTGCTCCCACAATGAAGCATTTTGGATAATCATCCAAAAGTTGCATGATCTTAAGGAAGTAGTTGGACTTCCAGGTCACCCTGTCTTCCCTGGGCATCGCGACGGTACATCAGGGATTGTCACGCAAGGTTTAAAGACGATGTCACTTTCATGAGGACGCCTGAAGAGTGAAAGCGATTGGATCATTTTTGTGGTTTTTTTGAAGGCACCCTAACAAGACTGAGACAAGTGCATATTTCTGAGAAAACTTGTCTGCAGCCATCCACAGATCACAGACATGTTGAAGCATGTTTTGTTTAGAATAAACCAGTACATATATGAACTGAAACCCCAGTACTCATACTTTCTGACTGACCCCTGGCATGTGTATTGATTGTCATTTTGGAGGTACAGTGAGTTACACATTGGGCTGCTAACTGCAAGGTCTGCCGTTCAAACCTGCCAGCAGCTCCACAGGGAAAAGATATAGCAGTTGGCTGTCATAAGATTTACAACCTCACAGACCCTTAAGGTGCAGCTCCACTCTGTTCTATAGGGTCGCTATGAGTAGGAAGCACACCAAGAAGCAACAGCCCTAGCAAATTCTACTTATGAACTCCTATGGAGCTGTCAGCATTTCACGGGCAAGTGAAGACTTTTATGGAGCTGTGGACTGGGTTCTGACCTCGGAGCACAGACTGAACAAAGGTAAGCATAGTGATGTCATGGAAGTGGGACTCAGGAGGGAAGCCAAAGCTTGCCCTTTCAATATCCATGTTCTTTTAATCTCTTCAGCCTTCCAGACCACCTACTACCCTACAAAAAGGATTAATCCCAGAATGAGACGGTTGGAGATGAGAGAGAAACAGGTTGAAGCTGTGTACGTGTGTGAAGCTGTGCCTAGTTCTTGACCTAGGGATGGCCACCAGAGGCAGAGTCATGATTTAAGTCAAGATTTCTCTGGCACCCTCTCGCACCTCACAGCTTATCCTCTTTGTTTCCATCTCAGCCTTCTTTGGGCATCAATCCAAGCAGCCTTGTGCAATTCAACTAAATTTATAGGGCACCACACAGCTCGCACTGTGCTTAGTAATCCAGAATCATTCTAGTACCAGGGCTGCTCCAAGCTCTGTAACCTTGGGCTTCTCAAATGACTTTGTTCTTGTTCCACCTTAGAGAAATTGGAACAATGCAAGAAATATGATGAGGAATGCTTGAGCAAAGAAAAAAGCCTAGGTCTGTTACCAAATAAATGCATCTTCTTCATACATTTTAAGTTAAAATAAGATGTTTGAACTTGGTGTGTTTAATTTTCTTAGTGGTTATCTGCTCTAATTTTTCAGTGATCAACAGTAGTTCCAATCACATTCAGTGAGAGCTCCAGAAATAATGTGTTAATTTTCATGAAGGCCTACAATTGTAAGAGACCTGGGAAGCACTGTGTACTGGAGCAGACAGGGAGACTCTCCTTGGAAGGGCAGGAAGATTGACTTGTGACAGAACCATGCTGGGGAGAAACAGGACATGGACTCAAGTGTAAATGAAGGATGGAGTGGAATAGAGTCAAGGGTTAAGTGTCAAAGGTTAGGGAAGAAATCAGGTTGTCCAAAACAATTGGAATTTGTAAAGGAACAAACAATAGTACGTTTAACTTGGTAGGTAGAATATTGTTGTCATGGACTCCATGTGACAGAATAGAACTGTTCCCATAGGGTTTTCTTAGCCATGTGGCACTGCAGGATAATGTGCTGGACTGAAAGGTCGGTTTAAACAGCAAGGTCGGCAATTCAAACTCACCAGCTATCCTTTGGAAACCCTATACAGGGTTGCTGTGAGTTGGAATCGACTCCATGGCACTTAACAACAACAGTCTTTATGGCGGAGTTCTGGTGTGGTGCTGTGGGATAAGCACTGGACCACAAAGTCAGTTAGAACCACAAGGTGGTGGTTCAAACTTCCCAGGATCTCCTTGGAAACCCTATACAGGGTCTCTATGAGTTGGAACTGACTCAACGGCACTTAACAACAGTCTTTAAGGAAGCATATTGCTGAGTCTTTATCCTAAGGAGCTGTTGGGTGGATTGGAATTACCAACCTTTCAGCTAGCAGCCAAGCATTAAATTATTGCTCCACCAGAATCCTTAGAGACAGAGTGGTGGTGGTGGTGGTGGTGGAGGTGGCTGTGTGCCAACCAGTAGGTTCCAACTCATAGCAACCCTGCATAGAGTGTCCAAGGCTGTAAATCTTTACAGGAATCTCCCGAAGAGAGACTGGTAGATTCGGATTGCTGACTTTGAGGCTAGCAGCCCAGCTCATAACCCACTCCACTACCAGGATTCCAGATACAGAATTGTTGTTGTTAAGTGCCTTCGTGTCAGTTCCAACTCCTAGAGACCCTGTATAGGGTTAACAAGGAGCGGCTGGTGAGCTTGAACCACTGACCTTGTAGTTCAAACCATCCTTTTGGTCCAGTGTGTTATCCTACAGCACCACAGCAGAACTTCAGAGACAGAATGTTGTTGTTGTTGTTGTTGTTAGGTGCCATCTAGTCAGTACTGACTCTTAGCGACCTTATGCACAGCAGAACGAAACACTGCCCAATCCTAGGCT
>NW_006408542.1:19659269-19659907 GCF_000296735.1 Chrysochloris asiatica
ATAATTCAAATGCATCTACAGTCTTCCTTATTCATTGTCCAACTTTCACCTGCATATGAGGCAATGAAAATACCATGGCTTGGGTCAGGCATGCCTTAGTTCTCAAACTGACATCTTTGCTCTTTACATTCTAATGAGGTCTTGTGCAATAGATTTGCCTAAGGCAATATATAATTTGATTTTTTTGACTGTTGCTTCTATGAGCTTTGATTGTGGATCCAAGCACAGTGAAGTATTTTCTTTATTTATCATGTTGCTACATATTACTCCAGTGGTGAAGATGTTTGTTTTCTTCCCATTGAGGTATAATCCATACTGAAGGCTGTGCTCCTTGGTCTTCATCAGTAAATATTTCTTATTTCAAGCCCTTTTTGCTTTCAGCAAACAAGGTTGTGTCACCCGCATATTACAAGTTGTTAATGAATTTTCCTCCAATCCTGATGCCACGTTTTTTGGCATATCATCTAGCTTCTTGAATTATTTGTTTAGCATACAGATTAAATTAGTATGGTGGAAGGCTACAACCCTGACATACACCTTTCCTGATTTCAAACCATTCAGTATCCCTTGCTCTGTTCTAACAACTGCCTCTTAGTCTGTGCAGGTTCCTCGTGAGCACAATGAGGTGTTCTGGAATA
>NW_006408542.1:19661679-19705837 GCF_000296735.1 Chrysochloris asiatica
TGGTCCAGTGGTGAGGATTTTTGTTTTCTTTACATTGAGATGTGATCCACACTGAAGGCTGTGCTCTTTAATCTTCATCAGTAAATATTTTAAGTCTTCTTCACTTTCAGCAAACAAGCTTGTATCATCTTTATAACGCAGGTTGTGGATGAGTCTTCCTCCAATCCTGATGCCATGTTTTTCTTCATATAACCCAGCTTCTCGGATTATTTGCTCAGCATACAGGTTGGATAAGCATGGTGAAAGAATACATCCGCCGCACACCTTTTAAAATTTTAAACCATTTAGTGTTCCCATGTTCTATTTGAATAACTGCCTCTTGGTCCAGGTACAAATTCCTCATGAGCACAATTAAGTGTTCTGGAATACTCATACTTTGCAATGTTGCCCATAGCTTGTCATGATCCACAAAATTGAAAGTCTTTGCATAGTCAGTAAAGCACAGGTAAACATCTTTTTTATATACTCTGTTTTCAGCCAAGATCCATCGGACATCAGCAATGATATGCCTCATTCCACGGCCTCTTCTGAATCCGGCTTGAAACTCTGGAAGTTCTTTGTCAATGTATGCTTGCAGTTACAGAATAGGGACACATATTTACACGTACCAGTTACTGAATCACATGAGTTCACACATGTATATAATTTTATTTGATCCTAACAAGGATATTCTCTCCATTTTTCAGATTAAGACAAGGTCTAAAACAGGCCGCCTATGCAGCAGCATTCAATCTGAGGCGGGACTCAGGACATTGGTTCCTCAGCCTCTGACAGTGTTCATCAAAGAAGTCAATTTATTTGCTAGTTAGTGGTAAAGCTTGCATTCCAATCGATTCTTCTGTCTCCAGGACTTATGAATGCTTTGTTTTAGTTTTATCCCACCTTGGTTTTCATTTTATCTCACCTACCTGGTAAGGAGCTCTGGTGGTGTAGTGGTTATGAGTCAGTTTGCTAACCTCAAGGTCAGCAGTTCAAAACTACCAGCAGTTCCATGGGAGATTGATGAGGATTTCTGTTCCCGTGAAGATTTACAGCCTCAGAAACCCTATGCGTGGTCACTAAGAGTTGGAACCAACTCCACAGTACACAACCACCACCTGTTGTTGTTAGGTGATATCAACTCAGTTCCTATTCATAGAAACCCTGCTCCTATGTACAACAGAACTCAATTCTGCCTGTCCCTATGACATCCTCACATATTTGAGTCCACTGGTGTAGTCACCATGTCAGTCCATTTTGTTGAGGATTTTCCTCTTTTCTGCGGACCCTCCACTTTACCAAGCATGATGTCCTTCTCCTGATAACATGTCCAAAGTACATGAGACAAAGTCTAACCATGTTCATTTCTAAGGTTCATTCTTAGAGTACCTAGTTTTTTTTTTAACCTTCCATCCCTCTAGCTAGTCTTTTCACCTTCCCATCCCTGATAACCATCAAAAAGTATTATGTTTTGTTTTTTTCTGTGTGAAAACATTTTCTTGACTTTTTATCATAGTGGCCACATACAATGTTTTTGTTTTGTGAATGACTAATTTCACTCAGCATATTGTCCTCCAGGTTCAACCATGTCATGAGGTGTTTTGCAGATTCATCATTCAATCTTTAATACTGTGTAGTATTCCATTACATGTGTGTACCATCCTTTTCTTTGAAAGTCTGTTTACATTGTTTGTCAATTTTCCTATTGGATTGTTTCTCTTTTACTTATTATTTGATGTCCTTCATATGCCTGGATACCAATCCTTTGCCAGTTAACATATGTTGCAAATATTCTTTCCCAGACTAAGGCTTGCCTTTTCACTCTCTTTACAGTGCATTTGTGATATCTTTTGCAACTTATTTATTATTTCCTATACTGAGCTCATAAAATTTCTCTATAGTCAGTTTTAAATGAATTTTAAAATTGTGCCTTTTACATTTGAGTTTTTGTTCTGTTTTAAGATTCATTTTTATATGGTGGTGATGATGTCCCGTGGAGTCGGTTCCAATTCTTAGCGACCCGGCATAGGGTTACCGAGGTTATAAATCGTTATGGGAGTAGAAAAACTCATCTTTCTCCTGCAGAACGGCTGGTAGTTTTGAACTGCTGACCTTGAGGCTAGCAGCCGGACTCGTAACCACTATACTACCAGAGCTCCTTACTTTTATATGGTAAGAACCCATTTTCATTATTTTCCACTTGAATGGAAATAAATTTTCCAGGACTACTTACCGAATAGGTCATCACAGCCCTCGTCATCTTCAGTGTTTTTTCTGTTATATATTTTATATGTGTGATTCTGTTTCTGGGTTGGCTGATCTATTTCAATGACCTATTAATAATATATCCTCAAACCAACAACACAGTTCTAATTTCTGTAGTTTAATAAGAAGTTTTGACAGCTGATAGGGCAAATCTTATTTCTTCTTTAGGAGTATCTTGTCTATTCCTTGCTTTTGTTTTCTTTAAAATTTTTAAGTGCTTATTTAGTTCAAATCCCGGCATGGCACTTTGGGTTAATGCTCTGGACCGCAATGTCAATTTGAACCACAAGGTTGGTGGTTCGAACTCCACCAGTCACTCCTTGGAAACCCTACACATGGTCGCTATGGGTGAGCTGACTCGATGACACTAACAACTACAGTAAAACATTTAGTTAAAAAAAAAAAATCCTAGCAGGCAGTCTTATGTTCATCAACAAGGGCAGAGACAAGAATCCACATGCAGAGCCATGAATGCCGCTTCTGACCAAGTAGGGTCAGAACCATGAAAGGTGGTCAGAGACTAAAGCATGTCTGAAGTCCAGGGACCAGGGCTTTCTGGGAACCAAATAAGACCACTATGCATGGGACAGCTCAGCCAGTGTTAAATATGATGGTGGTTATCTCTGCTTGTTTTCCTGGTGACCCCATACATTACAGAGTAGAACTGCTTCTTAAGGTTTTTTTTATTATAATCTTTATAAAAGCAGATCATCAAGCCTTCTAGAATTGACTCATGACAACACACTTAGTTTCTGGTTTGGAGTTGTTTTCTTTAATGCTTGTTATCAGTAGCCCAGTGATCCAAGAACAGGCCCTGGGTGGCAGAAGTGGTTTGCAATTGGCTGCTAACCGAAAGGTTAGTGGTTTGAACCCACGCAGTGGTACCACAGAAGAAAGGTCTGGCGATTGGCTTCTGTTAAGATTACAACCAGGAAAACCTTTTGGAGCAGTTCCATTCTGTAACACATGAGGACATCAAGAGTTAAAAATCTACAATGGGTTTATTATAAATCTCCTGTGGGGCATGAGAAGGTTTATCAAGGAACTGGAATTGTTTACTCTGAAAAAAAAAAAAAGAAAGAAAAAAGGCTAAAAATCGCTTAATTAATGGCTTAATTGTTGAACATTGTCCTAGACTAAGGAGATAAGTGAAAATGAAAAAATGAAGCCTGGGTTAGGGGTTCAGACTCACAGGGATCAATTAGTAGCACACAGAAACAAATCTAGCTAACCCACAGTACCAGTCAATTTCCTCTCCAAGAGTGTAAATGGAATATAAATCCCAGTCTAGTACTGTTTTCCAAGTTTTCTTTTCCACATAAATTGACATTTATTGACCAGACTTTCTTCTAAGTACTTCACGTATACTGTCATTGTTGTTATTGTGAAGTGCCGTAGAGTCAGTTTCTACTCACAGTGACCCTACCCTGTATAGGTTTCCAAGGAGCCACTGGTGAATTTGAACCATCAACCTTGCAGTTAGCAGTCCAGCGCTTATCCTACAGTGACATACCAGTATTGTTGTTGTTTCTGTTAAGTGCCATTGAGTTGGTTTTGACTCATAACAATCCTGTATAGGGATTCCAAGGAGCAGCTGGTGGGTTTGGGCTGCCAACCTTATGTTTTGAAGTCCAGTGCTGATCCTACAGCGCCACACCAGGAGTCTATACCAGTGACAAACCAGCATTTGTTGTTCTTGTTAGGTGCCATCGAGTTGGTTCCAACTCATTGTGACCCTGTATAGGGTTTCCGAGGAGCGGCTGGTGAATTTGAACAGTCAACCTTGCAGTTCAGATTGACCTTGTAGTCCAGTGCATTATCCCACGCGCCACACCAAGACTTCAGCATTGTTGTTGTTGTTAGGTGACATCGAGTCGGTTCCAACCCATAGCAACCCTGTATAGGGTTTCCGAGAAGATGCAGGTGAGCTTGAACTGCTGATCTTGCAGTTCAAATGGCTTTGCAGTCTGACACATTAACCAACAGCGCCACATACGCATTAGAACCCCCCAAAATCAACTCAGAGTATGTATCCAACTGGTGATTGATCAGTTGCCATGTTTCCCTTGAGGAACAGATCATTGAGGAAAGTCTAAGATTTCCCTTTATTTACAGACTTTTGACAATCACTCCTCAAATTGGACTTCTTGAGCATTTCCCTAGTGGATCTTGTTTAATTAAACTGAATGGAAAAATGTAAAGCCAGGAGCCAGGTTATGCAATTTAAAAACAACAAGAAACAGCATCATGATGTCCACATTTTCTCTGAAGGTGGGCAGAAGGAAGGGGATGAGCAGGGAGACGGGTATTTTAGAACAGACTCCCTGCAGTGGCCACTAAATCCTCCACAGAGGCTCTGTGGAATAAAACCTTGACCCCTTCCTCTAGGCAAGGAAGTCCACAGTATCAGATGCCAAGTATTGGCATAAAAGATTTTCCAACATCAAGGCAGTCGCCGCAAATCCTTTGTGGAATGAGACAGGTTATAAATAGATCTATAATTTTTTTTTTTTTTAATAGAAGGCACAGCCATCTTTTTCTTTTGGTTCTCCTCCCCAAGTTGCTTTGCCTATTAAATCCTTGCTGCCAGGCAGATCCATCTACCCATTAGCCAATCGGCTGCAGCAGCCTCAGGAGAGCCAGGACGGAAACTGGCTTCTATTATAAATTCAGGTTGTGACCTTGGTTGTGGGAAAGAGTCAATCTTCCTATCTTACCTCTGGCTAATTGGGCAGGAGGGAGAGGAGACAAGAATTTATTGTACAATTTGCCACCTGCTGACCAGAACACTAATGTATTCCTTTCAGAGGCAGGCTCTGGTTTTCATGACACGCTGAGGAGTTAAAGGATGTGAGCTGCGTCTCTGGGACATGCAGCAAAGACCTGCTTGGGGGCTTTCAGCTGTGAGAGAAGGCTGGTAGTTGATTGGTCACGTTGTATGAGGCTGCTACTTACTGTTTGTATGTATGCCAGAGAGACCGAGTTATAGAGAAAGAGAATCACACAAGCACACCTGGAAATAGAGACAGAGAGAAACAACACACACAGATTTCTCCTAAAGCATTTCAGCATGAAGGAATTTAGAAATTATTTAGTCCAGTCCTTCTCAAATTTTGTTATACATCAGGAGATCAGGCTACAGTACAGACTGCTGGATCCCACTCTCAGTTTCTGACTCAAGGGGTCTAAGGTAGAATCTGAGAATTTGCGTTTCTCATAAACTCCCTGATAACACTGATGCTGCCAGTCTGAAGACCACACTTGGAGAAGCACCAATTTAACCCAACCTGTTGATTTCACAGACTAGGAAACGGAGGCCCAACCAAGTTCATGAAAATATGTGCCCAGGGGCCCACAACTGACTGTTGACTAAACTTAGATTAGGACAAAAATTCCTGACTCCTAGTCTGGTGTTTCCCCCAGCACTTCAGGCAGGTGCATGGCCAGGGTGCTGCGGAGGTGCTATTCTAAAAATAACACCTAATAATAATAGCAGTCTAACAATAGTATCTAATAATAGCATTCTAATAATTGCACCTGAAGATGGTCATCGCCGCACTATTTCCTTGTCTTCTGCTTTCCTCAGTTCAAAATAATGTACTATATATTTAATATATTCAACATAATATACTATATATCAAACTCAACATAAAATACATCTAATAATAGCACACTAATCCCTGTGGTTGTAGATGGTCGTCTCCACACTCTTTCCTCTTCCTCTGCCTTCCTCAGTTCAATATTTATGTACGGAACTAGCTCTGCTAACTCAGTACACTAAGAGGCTCAGCCCATACCCCTCACACTGCCATCCAGTGGGACTGAAAATCAGGCCATGTTTCTACATCCAGTGGCCCACTCATAATGACTTGTGTCCATTTTACTCCCATAGAGTCCTTGCTGGTAAATGAACCGGTTATCTGAAACTCTGGAGTGACTATTGGGTATGCATATTGGTCCTTTTTATAGCATTTCCTACATCTCCAGGTTCACCAGAAACTTTTACCTTGGAGGCTGACATTTAACTTCTTTATTCTGCCAAGTGTCTAAGTCTTGTCTTTGCACTGATACTACATTCTGAATAATTACCCAGTGGTAGAAAGCTATGATTCCTGGGCTTGAGTGTTGGCCTACACCCAAAGCTGGGGGCTGCTGGGTCCTGTGCCCCATCAGCATACCTCCTACCTGCTATCTGCCTATCCAGAGGTCTTCTGAGCACTGACTGCCCCCTTGGATTCCCTGGAGCTATGCTGTCAGTAGGGACTAGTACCTGGAGAAGGACATTATGCTTCTTTAAGTAGAAGGTCAGCAAAAAAGAGAAAGATCTTCAAGGACATGGATTGGCACAGTGACTGCAACAATGAGCTCAAATGAAACAATTGTGAGGATGGCACAGGACAAGGCAGTGTTTCATTCTGTTGTGCATAGGGTTGCTATGAGTCAGAACTCTATGGCACCTAACAACATGCTCTGCCTGCCAGGTGACATGACCCCAGGTTTGACATGGTATGAAATCAAAACAGATTTCATAGCTGTGGGATGCTTATCTACGTGCCTCTGGCAATTCCGGGGCCAGCTTCTGGATTGGATCAGTTTCTCAGCACCATCCCACCTCAGCCACATTCCTTCATTGGTTCAGTGGTGGTGGTGGTGGTTATTTGCTGTGCAGTTGGTTCCGACTCATAGTGACCCTGTACAGGGTTTCCAAGACTGTAAATCTTTATGGGAGCAGAAAGCCTCATCTTTCTCCCATGGAACAGCTAGTAGTTTCGAACTGCTGACCTTGAGTTTTGCAGCCCAATTCATAACCACTATGCTACCAGAGCTCCTTAAGATCCAGTATAAAGATACCCTAAAAGGTAATTTTTTCCCCAGCATGAAACTGGGATTCACTGAGCCATTCACAATAGTACCTTGAAGACCTCTTTAGATATGGAAGGTTGTGCTCCAAAATCCTAGTCTGGAAGGAGACAATTAGTTGGCTAATCTATTCTGTTTAAAAAATTGGAGGTGAGGGAGAGAGTATGGGAAAGGATCCTGGAGAAGGTTGGAATTGTTAAGTAACATGTCAGGAGGCTGGAACCCAGGGGCAAACTAAGCAATTAGGAATTCCTTTACCAGTATGCAGGCTGGCCAGAGGGCTTTTGGTATTTCATTTGCATTTGTCTTCTGTGGGGTATAAAGATTGCCTCTTTACCCCAAATCCTGACACTCCTGCATAGCTTTTGTGTTGATGGTATGGGGAAAGGGCAGGGCAGGGTATAGAAGTGTGGCAGCCTCACTGACCTCTGCAGGGACCCATGTGTACCTATCAGCATTGTGTCTCAGTCCTAGATTACAGTCTTCTAGTTCCAGGTATAGCTCCAGTGCTCACCAGAGAGGTGGACAATGGCTAACCAAGGCCTGGAAGGAGTATCAAGGACGACTCAGACAGGAACATGACATATACTGTTGTTGTTGTTAAGTGTTGTCGAGTCGATTCTGACCCATAGCACCCTGTATAGGGATTCTGAGGAGCAGCTGGTGAACTTGAACCACCAACCTTGCAGTTCAAACGGCTTTGCAGTCTGGCGCATTAACCCACAGTGCCACACCAGGACTCCATGATATATACTACATACCCCTTATTTTCCAAATGTACTGGAGGCCTTGAAGGCAACTCTTAGATGATACTGCTTGGGTTATACTTGAATTCATCTTCATCACACTACTTGAGTGAACTAACCTGATCTGGAGTCCTGGTGTGGCACTGTGGGCTAATGTGCTAGACTGCAAAGTCAGTTTGAACCACAAGGTCAGCAGTTCAAGCTTACCAGTTGCTCCTTGGAAACAGGGTCACTACGGGTCAGAACAAACTCAAGGGCACTTAACAAGAAGAAGCCTGATATAAGACACAGTTGTTGCATAAATTCTGACTCATGCCAACCCCATGTGTGCTGAGTAAAACTGTTCATAGTGTTTTTCAAGGTTGTGACTTTTCTGAATATCATTAGACCTTTATCTGAGGTACCTCTGGGTGGCTTTGAACCTCCAAACTTTCAGCTGGTACTCAAGTATTTAACTATTTATTAACACCAGGGACATAGTAGATCTTTTTTATTGGATCCTGTTAGTTTGGAAACCGAGTCCTGGTGTGGTGCTGTCGGATAAGCTACCCCCCAAATTGGTGGCTCAAATCCACCAGCCACTCCCCGGAAGCCCTATACGGGGTCACTTTGAGTAGGAACCAACTCAACAGCACTCTACCACAGGAAGTTTGAAAACTGTGCTCCCTTGGTCAGATGCTGGTTGTTGTTGTTGTTATGTTCCGTGGAGTCGGTTCCAACTCATAGCGACCCTGTACAGGGTTTCCGAGGCTGTAAATCTTTACGGGAACAGAAAGCCTCCTCTTTCTCCTGTGGAACAGCTGGTAGTTTTGAACTGCTGACCTTGCGGTTCTCAGCCCGATTCGTAACCACTACGCTACCAGAGGTCAGATGCTTAGGTGAAATTATGTTTGTCTAGTCTATGAAGAAAAAGTCAGGGAGGACAAGATGGTAAGAAGAATAGTTAGCCTTTGTATGAGATCCATTTAATACCTTTTGCATACTAGCAAAGTGTTTCTTGCCCTAGGAAAGCATAATTTTACAATAAATACATTGACAGCTTGTCGATCTGTTTCCCGTTATTTATCCAAGCAGATCATGAATGATGGAGACACATGGAAAGCCAGGTTGTCATTATTTAAAAGGCTCTTCACAGTATCCTCCAAATACATTTCAAACGTCAGGACTGGAGTGCATAGTCGGGATACTGCAGTGGGATAAAAGCATGTGGGGAAAAGGTTCTAGCTGAAACCATTCCCTATCTTTTATTCGTTCCTAGTCCAACGAGCTGCTGTAAAGTGTCTCTCAGAGCATACCTTGGTCTTCTTCCTGGGTGAACCAAACTTGGAAGGGATTTGTAGGTCTAATTTTGCCTCTGTGGAATCCAAATTCTGGAAGGAAACAGAGAGAGGCCTGGAGGCCTCCAACTGGAGAGTGCCTGGTGGATTTATTCCAAGCCTTGCATAGCCCCAGACTGTCAAGATGCCTGGGCAGCATGGAGCCAGCCCACCTGCACAATGTATTCCAGATGGTTTACCTGCCTTCCTTGGGTTTGGGGCCAGTTGGAGCTCCCAGGCAGACTCCCAAAGTAGCCCACAAGAGAGCCCAGGGCAGCTGTCCAGGTGGACAGGATGAAGCTAAGACCACTGTGCAGGCGGAAATTTAGAGGGAAGGGCCCTTTTTTGTGTGCTAAGCATCTGGATGTCATTTTTCAGGCTAGTAAAAACACTAACTCTACTCTGCTAAATACAGCCAATCTGTCTTAATACTATTTTTTAAAGATTATAAAAGCACTAGGAGAACAATTCAGGCCAGGCAGTTGCCCCAAAACAGATGCAAATAATTTGGGCTATATGATATAGTGAATCTCAGAGACGGGGCTCCAAGATTCTCAAACAGGCATCCTGCCAGCACCCCTCTCCACCTCCCAGCGTCACCAGTTCACTAGCAATGCAGCCATTGACGGTAGAGACTTTGCAATATATGAGGGGCCTTCGAAAAGTTTATGGAACAATTTCACGTCTCCATGAACTTTTTGAAGCCCCTCTCGTGAAACTGTTTTACCTTTTAACTTTGTTTTAGCCTGTACAAAATATGCAAGACCGATGTGAAGGATTTTCTTCCATGTTCCAGGTTTTCAGACTACGTTACAGAAAATCAGCATTAGACAGAAAGAAGGGTCCAGGCAGGGATGGAGCAGACCCAGTGAAATACTTGAAAGTGTATGGTGGACTCTGTGGTCTGTGGGTCCTCTCTGGGCATCACAGGATCACAGGAGGTCTGCATTCCTGTTGCAACGACTTGGTTGGATGGGACCCTGAGATCGTTAACTCAGCCAGTGCCCTCTTCTGTGGAATCTCTGCCCCATAAGTATCCCCAATGTTGTTGTTAGTTTCTATGGAATCAGTGCCAACTTCTGGAGATCCCATGTATAACAACATACTGCCCTGTCCTGCACCATCCCCGTGTTTGGTTGTAGATCAGATCATTGTGGTCCATAAGGTTTTCATTGGCTGATTTTTGGAAGCTGACAGCTAGATTCACTTTAGTCTGGAAACTCTGCTGAAACCTGGTCAGCATCATATCAAAATGCACACCTCCACTGACAGGAATTGAACCTGGGTCTCCTGCATGCAAGGCAAGAATTGCACAACTGAGCCATCACTGCCCTCAAATAGTCTCTGACCTGGGGAAATCTCAGCTAAGGCAGTGTCCAGTCCCAGTGTTGAGGGGGTTTCTGGATTGCAAAAAAGAACAATCACAGAGCACCATGTGCTAAACAATTCCAAGGGAAAGGAGTCCAGAAATATGGCATACAGTGAAGTATGAAAACAATGTTGTTGTTGTTAAGTACCGTCCATTTTGCTCTTGCTTATTGCCATAAACACAACTGAGAAATGCCAGTCTTGTTAATATCCTAACATTGGGCCTTCTTATAGTCAGACCTGAGGCCTAAACTTTATCTTCTCTTATAATAATAGAATGTTCACAGACTCTGAAATGCACCAACCTTGTGGGTGAAATACATCAGGAGCACCAGTTAATTCTTCTGAAATAGTATTGTTGTAAGTGACAGACACACAAGGAAAACCCAGCATTTTTAACTTCCAGGTTTAAGCGGTGGTGTTTTAGTATTGTGTTGCATACCAGTAGACTTATACGGTGGAGAATTTCCTGAGGCTATTTCTCGCTTACTTGAATTTTAAGAGAAACTTTTTCAGAAGGTCCAGACAAATGTTATTTTTTCTCTAATTCTTTCCATGAAGCAATTGCAAAGGAATGTTAATTTTCCACATCTTTGTCCATACCTGGTAACTGCCAGCATGGCTCTTCTGTGGAACATTAAGTGCCTCCTCACTAACAATGAACTTCTCTCTTAGTGAATCCTGCCTCTCCATGAAGTGACACAGGTGGAACCCATGAGACACCTGAGATTGGCCCCAAATTGGCTTGGCTTGCCTAGAGAAGAGAAGCAATAGCAATAGATCCCTACTCTACGGAGAGATGCCCTCCGTGTCTGCCACACCCCAAATTCCATGACCACTCAGTCTATTTCCTTTCTTGGAACTGCCCATGAGCTCCACCTGAGGTGGGGGCTCGTGTTTGGAAAGCAGATGTCTGGAGAGCTAATCCATGACTAAAATTGGAGGCTTTGAGGCTCTTCCCCATAGGAGCTCGGTTGAGATTTTCTAGCACAGCTCACTGCACTGGGGGAAATGAGCTCATCTGGTCCCTGACCTGACAGATGGCAGTAACTTAGATCAGGAGTGCCAAGGAATGTCCCCCAGAAGATGGCTCCTCCTGCCTGTGGCTTTGGTAGCAGTGCCACGTGGAGGGTCTAGTCACTCGGTGCCCTCCTCACACCCACAGAGTGTACAAAAGAAGCCATGGTCCCTGGAAACTACCTAGGGGATGCCTCGGTGGCATCTGACCTGATTTGAGTCAGCAGAGGAGAATCTGTCCAACCAGACATCCTTTGGGAAATGTGGGATTGTTCTTAGACTCTGGTAGAGTTCATCTTGGAACCTAAGAGCTGAGAAAAAGTTGGCTGAAAAGAGTAAAACTTATCCAAGAAACTGTTGGAGGCACACCCATTCTGCCCTGGTGGCTGGCTGCCAAAGCACATTGGCTCCAGGTAAGTCACTGGCAAAGAAAATAGTATTTCTTTCTCCTCCGCATCAGCAACCCCTACCTGGGTCAGGAGCTGCTGGAGTAAAGGCACTGCGTAGGATTGGAAGGAGACCAGGTGCCTTCTGCTATCCGATGATATTCCCATGGCCCAGTGAATTCTGAGATCCTATTTCCAGGAGGCTTCCTTCACTGGCGTCTCTCCAAGTGCCGCAATGGCCTTTTCATTTGAGACCGAACAGCTACTTCTACACTGTCTCCATCCATGCTTCCATCTAAAAGATGGCGTTGTACTGAGTTCACCCAGGTGATCACAACTGGGATTTCTTCTCTCCTCTGTAACTCAGAAGTTAGATTAACCAGTTGCTGTCAAGTCAGTCCTGACTCATGGCAAACCCAATCGTTTCAGAGCAGAATTGTGCTCCATAGGGTTTTCAGAGATTGTTTTCTTAGAAGCAGATAGCCAGGTTTTTTCCCCCAACTTGTCTCAAACCATTAACTTTTGCTTAGTAGTTGAGCACTTCACTGTTTGTACTACCTAGGGACTTCTACAAGTTAGATTACCACTCTTAGAAGAAGGTACACATATTTGTTGCTATCAAGAGTGTTTAAATGAAATTTAATTCACAGCAAATCATGTTAGGGGGAAAAGGCACAGCAGTGTTCCCTTTTTAAGAATTTTTCCTTCTGGTTGTTCATTTTGTCCTTGAAACTCAGCATCGTGTAGGGACCAAGCTAATTACCTTTATGTGGTCATTTGTTTTATGAGGACAATGCAACCTAGTAATGACTTGTTTGAGGGAGCCCAGGAATTTGGTGACAAGGCTGATGTCTGGTCTTCTGATTTCCATTCAGGGATTCTTTCAATACTCCATACATCTTCCTTATTTCATTTATTCAATGTAGCAACTAATGTGAAAAAGTGCCTACTACTTACTATACAGGGTGGAGTCCTGGTGTGGCGCTGTAGGTTAACACGCTGGACTGCAAAGTTGTTTGAACCACAAGGTTTGTGGTTCAAGCTCACCAGCCGCTCCTTGGAAACTTTATACAGGGTCACTATGGGTCAGAAACGACTTGATAGCATTTGACAACAACAACAACTAGACAGGGTAGCGATGAGTCGGAACTGACTTGACAGCATTTAACAACAACTACATGCCACAGAGAAACAAGTTTCTAGTCTTATACTCAGCCTGTCCACACAAACCATCTGCTCCAGCCAAACCTAAATAGCACTGTGCTTTCTAACCTCTGTACCTTTGCTCCTGCCACATGCTTGAACTGTCCTTCCCCAATGGTCTGCTCACTGGAGCGTTTTCTTGTGGTTGTTGCCTGATGCCTAGCCTGCCCCCAACTCACAGTGACTCTATACTGCAAGATTCGTAGAGTTTTCATTGGCTGATTTTTTTTTTTTTTTTTTAAGTTTTTATTGTGGATTGAGTGAAAGTTTTCAGGGCACATCATCGGTTTCACATTCAAACATTCATATACCTTGTTTCATTACATTGATTATAATCCCCTCCACATACCATCAGTTAACAGAGTTTCTCTATATCCTCTTTAGCTTTTTTGGGGGGAGGGGGGAAACTTTGCCTTTTTGGAATTTACAGTCTCGGCTTTTAGGGAAGGTTTTTACATTTATCTGTGGGTATCCAGGGCTCATGTATGGAATTACTAACCAGCATAACTGAATAATCAGATAAGAGACATTTTGCTATGTCTGGTAGGTGGTTAAAGTCTGATCCTCAGAGCCTATGGTTTGGACGGTCAGCAACGCTTGGGCCCACATCATTGGCTGATTTTTAAAAGTATATTCCCAGTTCTTTTTTCCTGAACTTAGTCTAGAACCTCTGCTGAAACCTGTTCAACATCATAGCAACACACAAGCCTCCCATGACAGGTGGGTAGTGGCTGTACTTGAAGAGCATTGATCAGGTACAGAACCTGGACCTCCCTCAGGGAAGGTGACAATTCTACAATTTAACTACTACTGCTCCCTTTCTGACACTTCAGAATCCTTTTATCCAAGCTCAGCTGCTTTCTCCCGTATTTATCACCTTCTGATTATTCTGTTGTTGTTAAATGCCATTGAGTTGGCTCTGATTCATAGCGTTGTACAGGGTTTCCAAGGGGCAGCTGGTGAGTTGAACTGCCGACCTTGGACCTTATGGTTACCAGACTAGGAGGAAGTAGTTTCTCTTGCTTTGAACATAGGGTTTTTGGTTTAAAGACAATTTTCATTCTGTCATACAATGCCTTGGGTTGTAGTTTTTGTAGGTGAATTTTATCTTCCCAAGTAAACTGAAAGCCTGAGGAAGGCAGTCTGTGTTTCAGGCATTTTAGTGTTGCCCCGAGTCTTATATATAAAACAAACTCAATATTTACTTAGGACCAGGTGAGACAAGGAGAGCATAAGTGGCTTCTCCAGAGTTCCACAATACTGAGACTTGAATTCAGAACTTCAGAATCTGATCCATCTGAAAGTGCAGTTTCCACTCTGATTAGCTGCTTTGTAGGTCAAAAATAGATTATTTATTGTGGTTCAATCAACTACAGTGCATATTGATTTCTTCAGAAATAATGGAAGAGCTCAAATAATGGTGGAGCTCGAAGAACTGAACTTCTGGTTCAGTAGACTAGCATAAAATGAATCACCTCTTCTCAAAAATGTCTCCTCCTTGCATTAATTTCAATGAGTTAGCGTGAGACTAAAGTATGGCAATCATTAAGGTGTCTTCATGGACCAAGCAAGAGGAGAATGAAGGAGTAACCCAGTGTACTTTCTTTCAAGCATCCATTCACTAATTCCATAAGCATTGAGTAAGCACACACTGCCTGCCCCACACTGGACTAGAGGGTGTAGATACAGAAAAAAAAAAAAAAATGTGCCCACATGGAGCTCCAGTCTAGTGACCATTTTTGGCTACTGCGGCAATTTAAGTAAATATCTAAAATTTACTGGAGAACTTTTCTTGTTTCCCTTGTTTTATCTGAAGAGCTGAATTGAGCGTGGGCTTCCAGAGATCAATCTATAACGAGAGTTAAAAACAATCACTGAGATGGAGTAAAACAGAGATAATTGCACTTCCTAGAAGGCTCTTAGGAAGTTGTTTGGATTAGTAGTGGGAAGCTGAAATTCCCAAGGTCGACTCCAGGAAGAAAAGAAGTTTACTCAGGGCAGGGGTATGGTTAGCTATAGAGTTCTTGTTCTTCTGAGCACGGGGTGGCAGCTTGAGGCACAGCTAAATTGTTCAAGCCAATAGAGAAGAGGCAGAACTAGTCTCTCCTTCCTGTTCTTGTCAGGCTGTTTAAAAATAAACATTAAACACATACTTACAGAGTATAAGGTTGAAGCCACACCAAATTAGCCTTACTAAGGCTATCTTGGACCAACCTTATTTATGTGTCAATGTATTTACCAAAGGACATGGACTAGTTCTGGAAAAATCAGCAGAAGCTACAATGGAATCTATGAGTCAACCTAATCTTGCATCCTACGCATTGCCATCTCATGTGTGGATACCTAATAAGAGCAATTTCAGCCCATTTGTTTATTAATGACAATTATCTGCATTGCGCACATGACCTCTGCATCTAAATTAAATATTAAGATATTAGGTCAACAATACCAGTTTTCTGAAGGCAATAATACCTCTCTAAAGAACAAAGGGCTCTGGTAGCGTA
Source organism: Chrysochloris asiatica (assembly GCF_000296735.1). Taxonomy (NCBI): domain Eukaryota; kingdom Metazoa; phylum Chordata; class Mammalia; order Afrosoricida; family Chrysochloridae; genus Chrysochloris; species Chrysochloris asiatica. The sequence continues at coordinate 19,677,324 of NW_006408542.1, forward strand.
GTGGTTACAAATCGGGCTGCTTTCCTCAGGGTCAGCAGTTCGAAACTACCAGCTGTTCCACGGGAGAAAGATGAGGCTTTCTGCTCCTGTAAAGATTTACAGCCTCGGAAACTCTGTACATGGTCGCTATGAGTCGGAACCGACTCCACGGCACATAACCACAACAAAGAATGAAAGTATTCAACAAACCAAACAAAGACTGCCTACTTGCTATCATATGCTGTGTGAAGTACTAGGTAAGATCTACTATGGTTCATTTAGAAGACTAGTAAAAATTAAAATATTTTTATTTTACCAAAAGATAAAAAAAAAAATTTCAGTGTATCATATTCCCCAAATTATGACAATTCCTAAACAGCTCTAATTCCCCTTAACAATTCATTGGAAGTACTTTATACATGCAGTTACTAAAATTCCTTTAGTACTTATTTTGCTCAGCTCTGGTACTTCCTGGTATATTCAATTTATAACTCAAAGAATAAAGTAGAATTTTCTTTTATATATTTTTAAATGACCTCTTTTAACAACATTCCTTCTTCCTTTTAGTCTTAGTCTTGGGTAATATGATGAACCACTACTGGTCACATAGTGTATAAAGTTCATATTTTCATAAAATGTCATCATATTCCTCTTGGTGGTGGTGGTGGTGGTGGCTGTGTGCCATGGAGTCGGGTCCAACTCATAGCGACCCTGTAACAAGGTTTCTGAGGCTGTAAATCTTTACGGGAACAGAAAGCCTCATCTTTCTCCCGCGGAACAGCTGGTTGTTTCGAACAGCTGATCTTGAGATTCACAGGCCGATTCATAACCACTACCAGAGCTCCTTCATATTCCTCTTAGGTCTTCTTTTTTCCAAAGTAGTTTTCCCTACACACTATATATCCAGTTTGCAGATCATCTCCAAGGTCTTTGTAGAACTTTTCTAGGTCTGTCATGTTTTTATTAATGTTGGTTTCCAGAGGAATAGGTAACATACATAAGATATGTAGATTACTGTGGTTCTGTACATATTCAGGTTGATGTTTCTTTAATAATAAATAGGTCAATATTTCATATAACCATTCATCATCAATCCATGTTTCTTATCTAGACATTTTCAAAGGTAACCTTGGTCTGTCAAGTCTTCCTTACTATATAAAACTTTACTGCAAAACCCGGGAAGCAAGAACTCCCGACAAGATGGCAGAATAGGCAGAGGCACTCCCTGGACCCTCTACAACAAAGATATGAGCGACAAAATAAAAAAGACACAGATGAAAATTCTGGTGCCCTGAACTTCAGAAGAAAGGATAGAGAGGTGGATAGAGTGCTTGTTAGGAGGAGAGGTGATAGGAACGGTGAGAGAGGGAGACTGACTAGTAAACAGCTGGTTGGATACAGCTCCACCATCTTGTGAGCAGTTTTGGCAGTGGAGGGAGGTCTGGCAGAGCAGATTCACATGGGCAACAGGAAAGGTTGCAAGTTCTTCTTCCCCATGTTCCCCTGGTGACCAGAGATATGGCCAGCTCCCATCCTCATCCAACCCTGGCACAGACCCTGCTCTCTGCGAGTTTGGAACTGTGTGGTTGGGAGCTGCCACACCAGTGTGAGGAGGTAGCCGGCTGCACTGCTTTGGTGTGCCACTTTGGTATCTAGATTCAGATGGGCCTGGCTCCAGCCCACAGAGCCATCGGACCAGCATTCAACCAGTCACCTTGCCCCCAGCTTCTCTGTGGTCCTGACACTGAAACCAGCTCCATCAAGGGCCCCTATGAGCTACTTCCAGACTGAGTGCCCTGAACATAGATAACACTGAGGCCAATAGGAACTCTGCTGTCACATCCCTTCCACAACCACCTCGTGAACTCCTAGAATTGCAAGAACCCCTCAGAGATTTCTTCCCTCTGGGTCCAGCAACTGCACTGTTTGTTTTTTTAAACAAATATGACATCACATTGCCCCAGAAATAACAGACAATTGAGTGAAGGTCTACAGAGGATACCATCAGTTAGAAACTGATGCTTTTTAATGTTTCATTGTTGTATCTGCTAAAAAGGCTACACTCAAGTCTCTCTCTTTCTCTCTCTCTCTCTTTTTTTTAAAGCAGATGAAAACTGATAGTATGGGTGCCCCAGAGGATAATCAGTCTTCTACTGCATTACTCCACTCTTAACTTTTGGTCTAGTCCAGAGTTTCATCATTGGCCTGAAACTCCATAAAAATACGCTGCTGAAACACATCCTGAGATTGATAGGCTCAATGCCAGCAGGGCTGCACAGAGGCACAGGTAAGATTGCCACCGTTCCAGGTCAGGACACTTAGTAGATGGCATCGGGTTTCAGTGAATTGGGGGTGAAAACTTTCACAGGAACAAATATTGACCTAGGAGAGAAGATTGCTGACTCTACTATGCTAAAATGTCTCACCAGCCAATGACTGGGATGAAATAAGACAGAGTATTTTCCAGTCTACCTCAAACTTTGAGGTAGAAAACGACTCTATCACTAGATGAGTAGACAATACTATATCAGTTGATAATTTTAGGAGTCTTGGATGTAAATTTTTATACTAGACATATTTAGACATAAGCTAAATATGATTTCTGAAAAAGCTTGGGTTTTTGTTTGTTTTTTAGCACATAATTAAATGTCCCTGTCAGAAGCTGCCTATTGTTCATGGGAATAGAGAAACATAATAAAAACCAACTGTTCCTCCAAGCTGACTTGATGTTTTGCAAAAAGCTGAAAAAGTACAGACATGTGATCTGTGGTTTGAGAGATGCCCAGACAAACTCCCCCAACATATTTGGATCCCAACTTGACCCTGTTTCTGCTTCAAGGCTGTTCTGGCTTAGGAACTGTTCATATGCATCTTCCTCCTGATTGGACCTCTGTCTGTTCCCCTATTTCCCAGCTGTATTAACCATCCCAGATCAGCCCATAAAGATTATATAAAGATTGTACAGAATTTAAAAATCCTAGTAGCCCCTATTTGCAAAGCTCTATGATACTTACATAAGGGTTCTTGGTGTGGCACTGTAGGATCAGCATTGTAGTAGTGCAGACCACAAGGTTGGCGGTTCAAACCTACCAGCTTCTCCAAGGTCACTGTGAGAGCAAACTGACTCAACGGCACTTAACAACAACATCAACATGATACCTACACACGGTTCTCTAGGCAATTGAGCAATATTTATGCAATTGTGGGATGAAGAGAGGAATGTGGGAAGATGGCAGAGGTGGCAGAACGATTTTGAATCTCCTAGATTGTCTCACATGAACAGAATAACCAGACAGCAAAGCCCAAACCTTTGTGCATTATTTGCAACAAAGCTAGGTGACAAAGTAAGCCCATGGACTCCAAGACACAAGAAGGCAGGGAAAGCCAGAAGACCTGCATTTTATCAGTGCTTATATAGAACTCTATGGCACACAACCACCACCATGCAGGAAGAAGCAAAGGGAAGGACCTGGGAACATAAAAGCCCCAAAATAGCTAATAGGTATTTATAGAAAGCACAGTGGGCCAATGTGAGAACAGCCACTGAATCTGCGAGGGATTGTGGCCTTTTCATACAAAGTGTGTGGAGCCTACTATAAGGACAGAAGGCTCTGAGGCAGTCCAACCCTCCTGACCAGCCCTGGCATCCTTCCAGGACAGGGCCCCACTCTGAAGCTGAACTTCTGGGAGTAGAACCAAAAATGAGCTGGACTAAGACAAAAGAGACAAAGGAAAAGAAGCTTTGGATTTAAAAAATGCAGAGGAGAATAGTCAGGAAATCCCAGAAAGCCAGACACCTTGTTTTTGAATATATTATACAAACACTAAATGAGGGACTTTTGTGTCTCTAGCTTTCAAAACTTTTGAGTCATGGCTTCTAACTGAACCCTGCCACCTTCTAAAAGTTCAGGAAAATGAATTTTACATAAAAGTGCACAACAGAAAAGGATCAAGGTTAAGTCCCATTTAATAAACATTATTAGAAAAAAAGAGAATAAGGAATTGAATAACAATAAAGTAAAATTTCATTTCATTTCATACAAAGGCAGGTCCTCAAACAAAATCAAAACTGTCATCTAGCATTTGGAAATGAACGAGAAGACCTTTAGAAAAGTCATACAACACATGAAAGGCTAGCACATAGAAGTGAAGAGTCAGGGCTCAGGAAAGAATGAAAACTAAAGGGCAAAATCATTTCAGGAATGAAAAATAAGTTAGAAAAAACAAGAGCAAATAATATAATAAATAATACCATAAGGTAAAACAAAATTTAAAAAATCTATATAAAACAAAAAAAGAGATTTACAAATGTGTTTACGATAAAAAGACAAATTTTGAAGGTAAACAAGAAAGATCCAATATACAATGAGTCCCTGAAGACACCCAGAACAAGGAAACATAACAAATGTATATATTTAAAATATTCAAGAAACTTTTCAAAAATGATAATAATTTGAAAATCTTTAAAACTACAAATAGAATGATGAACCAAAACATGTCCTAACAAATTAGTGGGTTTTACAGAAAAAATCCTTTAGGCATCCAGGCAAAAAAGATCATGATGTATATGGAGAAGAAAATAAGGTTAGCATCAGGTATTTTAAAAATAACACTTAAGTCTGAAGAAATTAAAAATAACATACTTAGGATTCATAAGATCAGATAATATGAACTGAGGATTTTATATCCAGAAACACTGACTTTCAACAAAGGATAAAAATTGTTTCCAACATATAAGAACTCAGGGGATATTGTTGCTGGGAGACCTACCTGTGCAACCACTAGAAAACAAGCTTCAAAATGATGATAGACACAGCAGTAGGAAGTCTAGTGGGGAGCATTTAGTATATGTTGTTGTTGTTTGGTGCCATCGAGTCAGTACGGACTCACAGTGATCTTATGCACAGCAGAACGAAACACTGCCCGATCCTGGGCCAACCTCACTACAGTTGCCACGCTTGAGTCCACTGATGTTGCCACTTGGGCAATCCATCTCATTGGGGGTCTTCCTCTTTTTCTCTGACCCTCCACCTTACCAAACATGATACCCTTCTCCAGCGACTGGTCCCTCTTGACAATATATATGTCCAAAGTATGAGAGACGAAGTTTGGCCATCTTGGCCTTCAAGGAGCATATATAGTAGTTATTTATGAGGAGTCCTGGCATGGCACTCTAGGTTAAGCATTGGACTGCTAACCACAAGGTCGGTGGTTCAAGTCCACCAGCTGCCCCTTGGAAACCCTATACAGGGTTACGATGAGTTGGAACCAACTAAATGACACTTAACTACAGCAAGAAGTTGTTTATAAAATTAAGATGGAATGAAGGATAAATGGGAGAGTATTTTATGTAATGGCTATATATTCTGACAATGTATATGTTGTTAATGGTAAGTACCATTGAGTCAGGCCCAACCCCTAGTGGCCCTGGATAGTGTTTCTAAGGAGCGGCAGTGCACATATGTTGTTGTGTTGAATGCTGTCGAGTCAGTGCTGACCCATAGAAACCCTCTATAAGGTTTCCGAGGAGCAGCTGGTGAGCTTGAACCTTGTGATTCAAACTGACCTTGCATTCCAGTGCATTAACTCACAGCAACTTTTTTTTTTTTTTTAAATAGGGGTGAATGCAGAGAGCAAATTTTAAAAAGAATAACTCTTGGTAATCATCTTAGTGATAGTAGCAATAACAATGCTGTTCTGAGTCTGTTGTGTCTGTAAAAACCATCATACTAAATTTCAATCAAAAGTATCAACAATGAAATTCATGGGCTATCTTATTTGAAAAATATATAGATATTTCCTAGTTCTGCCACTGAAAAATTGAAGAAACAGTGACAAAACCAGCAATAATGAACATATCTATTGCTCAGATTATGGTTTGAAATACCATTAACCAATGAAAGAAACTAGGGCTTCTTGAAGAAATGGCAGATTCCAGGTCTGGAGCAGGAAATGTACAAGATGATGAGCCTTAAAAGATCTAGGATCATGTCAAAAGGATTCAAGCGTTAATGGAAGAGGCTATCACTGGCCAAAGATGGGACTAATTGATCTACAATAAAGACAATGATTACAATGGCTTGAAATTTGTTTATAAAACTTGAAAAAAACCAAAAGAAGTATTTGGTTACCTGAAGGATAAGAAATTATTATCTTGAAATTTGACAAGTGAAGAGAAATAAGCATTTATTCTACCTTTCCTATTTGAATTGTGCCAATAATTAAACACATAACAGATGAGGGCAAATGTCTTTTTATAGACATAGTCCAAGTAGTTACTAAAAAAATAACAAAAATAGGATATTCTTCAATCCACAATAAATTAATGAATCTAGGCACTGCAAACATCACAAAGAGAGACAAGCAGACAATACAGGTATCACCCATAGTCTTGCCAAAGGGATTGAACCTGAGTCCCATCAACTCTTCAGTTTGCAGGAAAGACAGAGAACAGAGGAAAGTGTTAAACTGCATCATGAGACTACAACCAGCAATATCCAGACTTCAGGCCTCTCTACAGATCAATTACTTTGGGATCCTCAGCATATAAATTGTATAAAAAAGAAAAATTTAGTGTGGGGGGAAACTGTAGCTTTAAAGAGTTTTAAAACACATATTAATGGCTTTTAATGTGCAGAACTATAGTGTTTAGGAATACCTCTTAGATGATAAAGCCACAAAGAAATGAAAAACAGTGATTTCTGTAGAGGTCAGTATGATGGTTAGGGAGCACAGAGACTCTGTAGAATAAGCTGTGAACCACAAGGTTGGCAGTTCGAGCCCACCAATCCCTCACTGCTCAGGAGAAAGATGAGGCTTTCTGTTTCTGCAAAGATTCACAGCCTGGGAAAACCTATAGAGGGTTGTTATGAGTCAGAACTGACTCAGTGCACTTAACAACAACATGGTAGTTACTTTTAGGAGGAGGGAGGTTGTTGTGATTGTAACAGCGCTTTTCTTAATCCCTTCAGCTTTTGATTGGAGCATAAGGATCTACTTGAGTAAGACCTCCTGTAGTTTTTAGATTTCAATTTTTTTTTCTTTTCATTTTTGGTCAGACTACATTTTTTTAAACATTATAACCATTGTTCTAAAAGCTTGTACAGAACTTAATTTTCTCTTTATTCAGAAAGAAGGAATAAATTCCACCATAAGAAGTTAAGAGTCCTGGGGTGGTGCTGTAGGATAAGCATTGGACTACTAATGAAAAGTTGGCGGTTCAAACCCATCAGTCATTTCTTGGAAACTCTATGCAGGGTCGCTATGAATCATAAGTGACTCAACGGCACTTAACAACAAGAGGTATACTATGTGACTGTTTTAATTTTGAACTTATAGTGGACTCAATGCTTGTGCTTATATTATTTTTGCATAGTTTTTAGAAGGTTTGGCTTGTTGAACAGCATTGGTAGCCAGGTTTAAATCCACTGCCACTGAGTTGGTTCTGACTCATAATGATCCTGGAGGGAGTTTCCGAGGCTGTAAATCTCTACAGGAACAGACTGTCTCATCTTTCTCCTGGAGCGGCTTGTGGATTTGAACTGTGTACTTTATGGTTAGCAGTCTCATGCTTATCCTGCAGTGCCATAAGGTTTATTGCTGTTGTTAAGTGCTGTTGAGTCAGTTCTGTCTCATAGCAACATTATATAGGGTTTCCAAGGAGTTCCAAGGAATGGCTGGTGGATTTGAACCAGCGACCTTGCAGTTCAAAACAACCTTACAGTCCAGTGTATTAACTTGTAGCACGCACCACACCAGGCCTCCATCCACCAAGTTTTTTGTTGTTAAGTGCCGTCAAGTCTGTTCCAACCCATAGTGAACTTGTACAGGGTTTCCAAGGAGCAGCTGGTGAGCTTGAACCGCCAACCTTGCAGTCCAGTGCATTAAGCCAAGAGCTACACCAGGACTCCATCCACCAATTTTAGTAGGCCTTAAATTAGAGAAAGGCTCCCTTCACTCCCAACCTAGAGATTCCTTGGATATATATGAGAACACGTGTGGATTACCCAGGTATGCCATCCCTGTCAGGGATGGCATCTGAAAAAAGACTTTGATTCTGTAGGAAGGTGACGTGGGGTTGGGAGAGAGACAGATGTCAGCCATACCTAGAAGCAGAATCTTTGATGTAGTGAAAAAATGTGAAATTGTTCACTACAGATTAATAAATAAGCACAATAAGCCTATGCTTACCTTGCTTATTGGATAACCTGGCGCTGTATGTGAAAATTAAGAAGGATAAGAAGAAAAGGAAGATAAATCAACTATCATTTTACTTTATTTTCAAAGTTCTGAGGAAGTTCATCAGGCATAAAATACAAAGTGACCCAGTGATCATTTTTACTGATTTGAGAATATAGATTCTCTCAAGTACAATAGCAAAGCAAGCAAACAAACAAAAAGTGCACTTTTCTTCCTAAAATCATTTAAAAGAGAAGCATGTCGTAGCAGGAATATATATGACCATATGAGATTGTGGCACTCTGTCTTCTACCAAGAAAAATACACACAAGATAATGTCAGATAAGTATTTTCAGTGATCAGAATAGCTAATAGCCTCGTTTCTGGATGGTTTTCACTTGCACAAAGTATTTCGTCCCTTTACAACTGCAGCACAGCCTGAAAGCAATAGGAGTAGTCTTACAGCAGCAACAAACGCATCATGTTTTTTAACGGTTTGTTTTGTTTGTTTTATTAGCAATTCCCCAAATGCACAAGGCTTCAGGCAAGGTATCAAAGAAATGATACCACCCTAGCTAGGTGGAGCTCTTCTGAGTTGCTGTTCAGGGCAACTCTTGTGTGTACTTGGAGATGAGAGATACCCCTTTTACACTTTAAAGAAAACATTCTGGGATCTGTGGGTGGAGAAGGCACCACCACCGATCTTTCTCAATAAAACATCCCGAATGGGAAAACATGGAGCCCAGACAAGGCTGGCGTAAGAACCACTGCATCACCAGGATTTCTTTGGGGAAATACAGCTCTCCTCAAAACCCACTCTTCTCAATGGATTTATTCAAAAGTCTGAAAGTCCAATCAAAAACTCCCCTGAGGCAAAGATACACAGAACCAGCTTGATTGGAAAACGGAGAAGGAAGCGGGGAAATATAGAGAGCGCACATAAATCAGTAACTCAAAAGTTTGTGACACCAAATTCCTTTCATTCTAGTGTTCATTTTGAGTTGAGGAGCCTGAGACAGTGGAAACAATGAAGGAAAGTACACAACTAGTTACTGGCAGAGCTGGCCCTTTCTACTAGAGACTAGATCACAGTGCTTTGTCACTTTTCTCGTTCCCAACCTCTGTTCTATTCTAAATCTGTTCTTGTTAACTGGCATTTAAGTCTCTGCACCTAGAGTTTCAGACAGATTTGGAAACTTTTTTTTCAACACGTTAACCCATTTAGGGTGAATTATTTGGGCCACATCCAGGAGGATGAGGAACTTCAGGACAGTTCACACTGTGCTCTTGTTTCCCTTCTCCCAGGATAACTCAGGTTCCTCAGAGTACACAGGCCACCAAAGGCCATTCTAAAGGTGTTGGTGGAGGGAGAAAGACAGTGTCTCGTGGGTCTAACCACATTCCATAATCCCCCTTAGAAGGAACTTTGGTGACTTGTACGTTCTAGAGGCTTGATTCCTCTTGAGGCAATGATGAATTGTGGAATGAGTGTTTGGGGGGAAGGCAGGTTAACGAGCTGATCGTACACATTTAACTCTTTGGTCTTTCTTAGCACCAAATGGCAAGGCCCATGTGTTTCTAGCACTGCCTCTGAGCCATTGTTCAGATGCAACCATGCAGGGAGGGAAGAGTGAGTGGTATTGTATTGAAGTTTGAGAGTAACCATTACATTATCAGTGCGCAAATGACATATTCCAATGAATAGTGTAGGAGTGTCCTGGAGTGTCTAATTATCTTGTATATTATAGGCATTACTTCCTCATACTCTTTCTTTTAATAATGAACTGAAAGAGAACAAAACATACTGTTGTTCTGCCTTATAATCCAGGCAGACAGTATAGGTATTGGCTAACATGGTTTGACACAATCAGCTTTCTTTTTTTAAAGCCAGTCTGGCAGAAGAACTTTGGATTGTTATGGAATTTGCATTGCCCCTTCCAGAACTTTTCAGTCCAGTCCATTAATCAACAGCAGAAGAGCCAAGAGACCACGTTACTCTGTTTAGCACAAAGAGGTTTGTGGTCATAAGCCGGTTGACTGGAAACAAAGGTACAGCATTCCAGTTCTGACTGATGAATGCTGAAGTCATTGCTAAATAATGATTACCAGTCCCAGTATCCACAAATCATTCAGTGGACAAACAAGGACTAAATTAAAGAAACTTGGGCCCTGGAATCCAGATTTTTCTGAAGCAAAGATACAGAGATGATAGGGCAGGAGAAGATAAACTAGACCAGACTGAGTATTATGAAGAGAAAACAATCACAGTGTGGGTCTTCATGGCACCTTGGGACATCGCTTCCTCATGACATTTCCTCCTCTTCCACCTCTCTCCAGTCAGGTTACTTCTCAGTGCTACCACCACTTGCCACTCATTCCGTCACCCTTGGCTTCCTCTTCATAGATTCCCCATGCCTAGCTAGACTGTGTTATTACCTTCTCATGCTTTAAACCTCTCCTGTCGCAAGGCTTTCCTAGATAAATACTCCAACTCCCCTCACTTCCTCCCACTCACTTGCTTTCAGCGAAATACATTGTCTTGGTCTAAAGAAATAGAACAGTGATTACATGTGTGTGTGTGTATATATATATATATATCGAGAGGGACAGATTTACTTCAAGGAATTATCTCAAACAGTTGAGGAGTAAGGGGGTGGTTAGGTTCCCAAACTGTAAGTCAGGTGACAAGACTTGCAGGCTTGTGTTCCAGAGTCTGTCTGTCAAGTGATGAGAAGAATAAAGAGTAAAAGTGTCTGGGGAAATGTGTATTTATAGTCTGGCAATGGAACACACCCCAGGGAAACTCCCTTTTTGCACTTAAGGCCTTCAACTGATTCAATGACGCTCACCCACAATATGGAAGGTAATATGCCTCACTTGAGGCCAAATGATTTAATCATACAGAACTACTTTATAACAGCAAATAGACTAATGTTTTACCAAACAACTGGGCATTATAGCCTAGCCAAGTCGACACATAAAATTAACCATCACATACATTCCCACCATTACCCCTTGTCTTGCTCACTGTGTGTGTGTTGTTGTTTTTTTTTTAACTGTCTCCAAGCTCAGTTTTATTCATACATGGAAAGATAACATTCTACTTAGGTTAGGTGACTGCTTCAAAATATCTGTTGTATATCTACTAATAATGGACACACAGAGTACACAGGATTTGAAAGGTTAGAGTTGAGAGGATGTTTTGGACAGTACCAAATTTAAATATTGCTTTTCTCTTTGTGGTCCCTTTGAGACATATCCAAACAACTAATGGAAAAAAAAATGAATGTTTTAAGTAAGCTTTGGTGTCAGCAACCTTTAATGCTAATTCTTGCCAGCTTTCCACTTGGTGGAAGATGCTTCCTAAAGATGTACTTTTGTGAAGTCATTTCTGAACCAGCTTAGAATGAGCCAAGTCATGATTGCAATTCTTACCGGCTGCTCCTTTTGCCAGGATATGCCTATGATTCCAGTTGTTAGAAATATATCTGCTTGTCAGTGCTAGAGAGTGCCAGTACTTTTTTGATATTACAAACTCATAATATTCCTCTTCAAGAATTCCAGCATTCACAAATTTTTAAGCCTCAAACATTCAAGAAGGGAAGTAACTGAACTTCTCTGCATTTTAAAGCAGAAATTGTAATAGTACATGGATAGACCTTTCTATAAATATGAATTCTGGATTAGCGATGACATCATTTATGTTTTAAAATATGGTATCCTTCTAAATTCATGCTTGCCCAGAAGTCATAAGCTTTGTTTCTAACACATTCGTTAAATGCAAAAGCCCTTTTTCTGAGTGATTGCTATGATGCAGATGTTTATAGACGTTAAGTTGAAAACAAAATGTTTCAAAACTTAAGACATAAACTACAACTTACTACTGTGAGGAAAACACTCTCAGTTGCATTGCTTCTTTTGGTAAAGTTTTTGAATTTTCTAGGCATGAGACAAATAAAGATTTATGATGTGTGACTTCACAAGGAGAAAAAGTATTTGGTGGAGCCACTTCCTATGCAGGTAACATTAGAAATCACAGGAAACTAGATAAACTTCTACAGAAAGCATCTGCTAATTTAATTGAGCAAATGAATTCCATTAAACTCCAAAGAATCTACTTTTCCATGGAAATCAAACATGTACATTGATTATTTACTTTCTGGTGTCGAGTTCTTCTTCTTTTTTTATAGAGTTATTTGTGGACTCTATTATTTTGAAAACATTGTATTTTAACATAGTTTGTCAATTAGCACCAAACTGCTAACAGCAAGGTAGGTGATTTAAACCAACTAGAAAGCACTTAACAGCAGTAATATGGTAAAAAGGCCAGTAGATTAGGAACCAGATCTGGGTTTTATTCTCACTCTGCTATTTACCAATCTGTGGATATGGTCTGGTCATATATCTTCAACGCTTTAAGCTTCCATTGTCTCAGCTGTGTTAAACAAGAATAATAAATAGCTGACCTCTTAGTATTGTTGTGAGGAATAAATAAGATCCTAGAGGTTGTATCAATTTGAACCTGTAAAGTGGTATACAACATAAAGCATTCTAATTATTATTACCTTAGAATTCCTCTCAGATAACTGCCTCAAATGCATTATTTAGGAAAAGTACTAACTTGAATGCCATATGGAGTCCTTGTTGACACTGCAGATGTTGGTGAATTTTAGAATCTAAAAGAACAAAAGATCTGAAGCAATACCAGGCAAATTAGCCTCTCTTTAGCTTTTTCTTCGAAATCTCCTATTATATGAATACCAAACCCAAAATGGCAGGCTAAATATTATAGAAAATTACATCATTTGAAGCATTGAAATTCTGTATATCCAAGTCCCTTTTTGGAGAGCATGCGTTTATTCCCTCCAAAGACAACTGCCAATGAATTTAATGCTATAAGATTAATTATAGTTATTTCCTTGAGGACCAAGTAAAATAATTTAAATCTTATAACTTTTATTTTAAATGACACAGAGAGCCAGGGAAATATGAAAATCTCAGAAGAGTCACAAAAGATACGCAATCCATTTTCATGGTCACAGTCTCTCTTGAATTAACAGAAAACTACACTTGATCTTGCCTCTAATTCTGAAGATATGGTCATATTGATAAGTGTAGAGGAACAGATGTAACAAATATACACAGAATCATGACAACTGCATTTGCAGACCCATCAGTTTGGGAAGGCCTGTCCTGCTTACATGTGCCATCTGTAAGACTTCTCTTTGCATCCTGTCAAATCAAACCTCTTCTCTACACACACATAAGCAACAGGGATTTTGCAAAATATACGGATGGCATCTGTCCTCCTAGCTTTTGTTTACACACCACTCACTCACGAAAAATGTCCTGGTGCAAGGTAAGCATTTTGTGTCTTGAAATTGTATCTATGTCTATTGGAAACTGTACACAGGGTCACTATGAATCAGAACTGACTCAATGGCACGTAACAATGTAAGATTGTGCACTACCTTACATTCATTTGAACAATGTCTGATTGCACATACGTCTGTAGTTCCAACCCCCATAAAACCTATTATATTAAAAATATGAGGTCCATACAATGGTGTGGAATACCAAATGCTACTCTGTAATGTATAACAAAATATTATTATTACTGTATTATAATGTTAAAGATGCTCTAATATATCTGGCAGTGTCTCTTTAATGTTTCATATGCATAGAGAGATAGACAATATACTAAGACAAACATTTGAGTAACTGATATCAGATACAAACTATACCTAATTGTTCTGATTTACATACAAGGTTGACATAAAGACAGAATTAGGGACAAAACTTGTCAGTAACATAGAGACTGCTTATAAATAAAACAGTGTTTGCGCAATGTCGAAATCACATAACATCTGATTTCACAGACCATAGTGGCACTGTGGGTTAATGGGTCAGACTGCAAAACCCTTTGAACTGCAAGGTCGCTGGTTCAAGCTTACCGGCTGATCCTTGGAAACCCTACATAGGTATGGTCGCTATGGGTTAGAACTGACTCTACGGCACTTAACAACCACAACATCATGGATGTTAAGAAATGCATGACTGTACATATAAGAGAGGTTAAACAAATTAGTGGATAATGGAATTCTTCCACGAATTTTTTGAAGTTCCGACATCAATATCATGGAGGCAGTGAGACAAAAAAATACTTCATTATCTATGCATATCCATTAGATTACTCAAAGCTGTTTAAGAGCAGTCCATTTGATATTCTGAACTTAGATTTTTAAAATTTCTTTCTTGAGAATAATCCTGTCTCAAGATTACTCATCAAGCCTTAGGAACTTTAAGACATTGACAGAATATCACTCAAGCAGGTTCAGAACTGATCAGAAGACCCAATATGTTCCTAGGAATACCTGCATCTAGGTTCAAATCCAGAGTGGTCTTGGTTCACTAGTTGGCCTAAACCAATGTCACACGTTTCACCCTTGAGGCAGGGGGTAGGGGACATCACTCCTTACACCAAGCCATTGTTCCCAGAGGAAAATGAGAATCTGTGGTCAGTAGGACTTAAGGCCTTTACAGGTAGGTATTCAGGGACCAAATGCACAAATAACTTCATCAAGTATTATTTTTCAGTTAAGAAGGAATTCTGGATGTATTCTGAGGATAGAGTCTAAGTCTTACCAGCTACCAAGTTAAAAAAAAGAAAAGTAAAACGTAATGGACAAAGGGAGACTGAGATCTCCATGAGACATTTTAAAAATGGAAGATTATTTCTATTAAAGCTGGGGAAGTAGAATAGACACTTTTCGAGATTTTTTTGATAGGTTTATAATTTGTAGATTTTTCTGATAATCGATGAAGAGAGTTTTAGAGTGATCAAAACTTTTCTGGGTCGGTATTTGCTGCAACTTGTTAGTCTCATGTTTTCCTTTTAAGTGTTTCCTCTCTTTTTGTAATTAAGAAAACAAACATTCTCTGCAAACATGGAACAGAACCAAAGAGGAGTACTATGTGGAAGGATAATTGTACTTTCTAACTAAAAGGCGCTCTGGTAGCATAGCGGTTACGAATCAGGCTGCGAACCACAAGGTCAGCAGTTAGAAACTACCAGCTGTTCCGCGGGAGAAAGATGAGGCTTTCTGCTCCCCTAAAGATTTAGAGTCTCAGAAACCCTGTACAGGATCACCATGAGTCGGAACCGACTCCCCGGCACATAACAACAACAACAATTAATAGTAATATGACTGGACTAACTTCTTAAGATACAAGTCATATAGCTGAGTGATTTTCAAAATGGCAGCCCTCATTGCACGATCACTTGTACATATATGTTCTCTCAAAGACCTCATGTAAATAAAGTGTCCTAGGATTCTTTCATACTGGTTTTACTTACCTGGAATTTATTAAGTAAGGAAAGGTCTTCTAGGATAGAAGGAAATAGCATAAAGATAGAAAATTTACTCTAATGGCTTGGCTATAAGGCACATTTGCAAATATCTATCCATATTACCAACTCCTAAACCTATTTTACAAAAGCAAATATGGGAAGATGAAATAATTACTAAAGAAAACAAAAAGAAGTAGCGCTAATACATGATGGCTAAGGAGTCCTGGGGCTAGTGTAACACTAGAGTTGTTTGAGGCAAGACACACCTTACAGATGCTCAACTCCAATCTCATCATTCCCATCTGAGGCCTCATTCCAGAGATGGTTCTAAATGCTGAAATAAGAACACAGGTGTATTTAGAAAAGCAAAGATATAATTTATAGGTTAAAGAATGAGGATTATTCTTAATGGAATGTGAATGTCAATCCATGAAAAACTGAGGTCCTAATTTAAAAAACTAGTCACACTATCTTAGAACATTAATTTGGAAGCTTTTATTACAGTGTTTAGTAGACTTCTGGGAATTTATCCTAAGCATAAACCTTAATACATATATACCAGATTATTCATTACAGCATTGCTTATAATGAACAGCGAAGATTAGCAACAACTCTGTTCATCAACAGAGGGGGAATGGTGAAATAAGTCCCAGCATATCCTGCAGGGTAATGCTATGCAGCTGTTAAAGAGAATGAGCAAGCCCTCTCTGTGCTGACTCTAATATGAATGATCTCCAAGACATAGTGTTAAAGAGAAAAGCAAGATGCAGATTGGAGGATAACATGGCAACTCTTGTTTAAGAAGGGGGGAAGGTAAATAATGTAAGAATTACTTGTATTTGCATGAAGAAACACTGGAGGGATACACATAGAAACCAATACAAATCATTATCTTCACCTGGAGGTGGGTGGATAGAGAATTGCGTGGATCGTTCAGGGTAAGAGAAGAGATTTTGTCATTAGATACCTTATTCTTTTGTTTTGTGTTTTGAAACACATAACTGTATTATCTGGTCAGTATAAGCAAATAAATGCCAAAAGGAAAGAAGAAAAAAGCTTAAAAGAGTCAGACAGGGGCCATATGGAAATTTATCAAAGTTATAGTTACAGTTATTAAAATGAAACAATGGAACCCATCCTCAACCATACTGTTGATAGGGTTCGAGAAGGGGATTAGCAGAAGTCTGGACCATATAGATTTCCATTATCATTAGCTGAGCCTTGCCTCTTTCCAATATCATTATGGATATTTTCCCATACCATTCTTTCTTACTATTATGTTTTTTCTTTCTTTTTAAGTATTTTATTGTGTTTTTGGTGAAGGTTTACCCAGCAGTTTAGGTTCCCATTCAACAATTTCTATATAAGTTGTTCAGTGGCATTTGTTACATTCTTCAGTTGTTCAGTGGCATTTGTTACATTCTTCAGTTTTCATTATTTTAATTGTGGTTGTTCCATTTTCTTTTCTTATAAAGATATAACAAACCAGAGATCCTGGAAGATGCTGCTGGCAACTATTGTTGATAAGTGCCATCAACTTGGTTCTGACTAACAGCCACCGGATATAGGGTTGCTGAGGCTTTTAAATTGTTTTTGAGAGCAGAAACCGTCATCTTTCTTCCATGGAGTGGCTGTGGGCTTGAACCAGCAACCTTGTGGTTCATAATCTTGTGCTTATCCTACAAAGCTTGCAACTGTTATCTTTTATTTATTCATAAAGAGTTAAGTTAAAGCTTTACCTAGAATGTAGATTATTGCACATATACTTAAGAATGCCAGTAAAGTTCCCCAATGATCTTCTCAAGAGGGTGGGACTCCTGGGTCAATCCATTTGACTGGGTTAGGGGCTCCTCTTTGATGCTCTTAAAGTAACCTGTGGAGAGATCTATCTTTGTGGGGAAAACATTTTACGGAAATTACCTGGGCATGAGGCAGTCTTACCTCTCTAGGTTGGGAGTTGTTTTTTGAGAGTAAGGACAATGTCTTATTCATTGAGCTTTGCATTTTCAGAGCCTGGCACAGTGCCTGCCATAGAATTAGCTCTCAATAAACTGACCCTTCATCTACCTAATTGCTTAGGCCAAAATCCTAGGAGTCATCCTTCATGCCTTTCCCTCGTTTGCCCCATTAAACCCATTAGTATGATGACTCAGGTTTACCTGCAAAATGTATCCCTTAACCTATGACTTTACCATTTTCAGCATTACCATTCTAATCCAGGAGTCCTGGTGTGGCATTGTGGGTTAATGCACTGGACTGCAAAGTCAGTTTGAACCACAAGGTCAGTGGTTCAAGCTCACCAGCTGCTCCTTGGAAACCCTATACAGGGTCGCTATGGGTTGGAACTGACTTGATGGCACTTAAAAACAAACAGACAAAGTCCAATCCAGACCACCAACATTTCTTGTCTGGACCATCTCTGATCTGCTTGCTTCTGGTCTTCTCTCTCCATGGAATGGGAGAGTCAACTCTTTCAGGAGCCTGAGGTAGAAGACTGGATTATTGCTAGAACTGTGGAGAGTGACACACATTCAAAGCAGTGTGATCAGCCACCATCTTTGAACAGGGCACTGTTGTTAATGACTCTGCTATTCAATAGATTTGGTTGCTGTGCAATGCACACACTGCTCTCGTTTTCTAAGAGGGAGATTACATTTCTAGTAAGGAGTTGTCCCACACTTTTGCCTGTCCCAGTTATTGTTTTGGTCCTTCAACAGTCTGCAAATTCAGATCCATTTCGGTTTCACTTCATTGGCCAAGACAGAACCAGGAAAAACCAGTTCAAAGCTCTGGTTAAAAACAACTGATTGGCAGCAAGAAAAGCTACCATAGTTTCAGTTTGTTTCAGAAGCCAGTGTTAGATGTACCAGTATTTTAGTCATTTAAGAGTTCTCCTCCATTCAAAGGCATACTGACATACTCCCTCCCCAATCCACCATTATACCACATGGGTTACTTCACCCATCTGTAGTAGCTCAGACAATAAAGGTACTTGAAGAATACAATATGACTCATTGCTGAACAAGAAATCTTTCCTTATTGATTGATCTTAGGCGTATGGCCAATTTGGACTTCCGTTTGGCATCATTCCCTCAGCATCACTTCTGAATTGTCCTTTCAGAGCTAAGCTTAAAACTTACTTTGTACAAGAAGCCATTTTTAATTTGAGAGGAAGAGGTGAAGTCTGATACCTATATTCCCACACAGTGTGGATGCATCCACCATGAGTATACACCACTATATTTTACTAAGTATGACCCTGAAAATGGGGATAATAAAACCCACCTGGAAGGGTCATGTGGATTAAGTCAGATGATGTTGTTAAGTGTTGTCAAATTGATTTTTACTTATAGTGACTCTGTATAGGGTTTCCGAGGAGCACATGGTGGATTTGAACAGCCAACCTTGTGGTTCAAATTGACCTTGTGGTCCAAATAAATCAGATAGCAATGTGAAAATGCTGACTATAGTTCAACAAATGGCAGATTTCTTGTCAACCCTGACTACGCTTTCTGAATTATTTCGTGTATGCTCTAAGTTTCTTGAAGGTAAAAAGCATTTGTTCCTGTGCTCTGTACTCCCACCCTAACAAATACAACACCATATCTGTCCTTAGGAGACTCTGTACCATGATGTTTAGAAAGCTGGTAGGTCAACAGTAAGACTGAAAAAGATTCATGCAATAAATACTAAGATGAGAAGAGAGCATTCTAGAGAAATGTAAAAGCTTTTTTTTACCTTTCCTTTTTCCATCTGTTAAAAAACTGATTATTTTAAAAAAAGGACAGAAGGTCTCATCCTGAGAGTGTGATGCTAATGTCTATGTGCTGATACACCTGGAATCGATTCATGCCAGCTGGGAGAGGTGCCTAAGTTCTCAGTGTTTTACTATTGTGGTTTCCTAGGTTGGGCAGCTGGCTGCCTAATAGTGATAAAAACCATAGTAATACTTCAAAATCATGTGCTGCCCTTTGCCAGGATTTGGATTTAGATAAAACTGGCAACATCTCATTCCCTGTTGGGTGAAATACTCAAGGGCCTAGAGATACACAGTGGAATGGCAATGGTTACCTTCTCCTGTACGTTTCATCCTGGCAATTCACCCAGAGTTCTCAGGGTGCAAAACTCATCGTTGGAAACAAAGCACAATTTTAAACTGCCCACATGTACCTAGCACTGTCAAGTAAACAGGTGTATCTAAGGCATGGCAAGTATGGCTCGTGCCCTGGGTGCCACGTGAAAGGGGCGTCAGTGAGCAGTTATCTATTCACCACTGCAGTTTCTATCGCCAGTTGTGAATCATTCAGTAATTTAAAACTAAGTGCCATAGATGCTTTTTTCCCCCATAGATATGCAGCTGCAAGTAAAGTAGTTACTTATGAAGCAGCTACTTTCACACACGGGGCACAGCAGCATGGAATCCCAGGCCTGCAAAGGACCAAAAAGGGGATCTTGTTCATAATTCTGATTCTTGCCTGGTGATATCGTTGCCACTATACTCAAATGAAGTTCACTGACCTTAATCCCATATACCAACCACTCTTAATCATGACCCTGATCCTATGTAAGGGAGATTGCTATGGGCACAGCATGCAGTATTTTTCAAATTTTTTGTTGTTAAGTGCCATAGAGTCTGTTTCCATTCATAGGGACCCTGTACAGGGTTTCTGAGGAAAGGCTGGTCAGTTGGAACCACTGACCTTGTGGGTAGCAGCCTAGTGCTTATCCTACAGCACTACAGCAGCACTCCATGTTTCATTTTGCAAGAGAGAAATAATCTGAGAAGGAGGCCAGGAATGGAGTTCCGTCCAAACCAATCTTTCAGTCCTGTACTTATTATCCTACAGTGCGACACCAGGACTCTAGGGCAGTTCTACCCTGTCCCATAATAGGGTCACTATGAGCTAGAATCCATACATGTGACAATTTAAGTTTTTTGAGGGTATATGAATTCTGATTTCCATCTGTCATATTGAGGTTCAGGGGAGATGTCCAACTGACATTCTCCTAGGCAGATATGGGCTTCATTAAATGTACACTCAACAGTATAAAGCTAATGGGTAGCTCACCTACTATGCAGAACGACCATGTATTTACTGAGAAGATGGAGAATCAGACCCCAAATCAAAAGAAAATAGTCAGAAAAGTCAACTAAAGAGAAAGACAATCCAATTTATGGTGTCAGGAAAACAGGGACGGGGGCACACTGGGCAGGAGAAAACGCTTCAAGTACGTGGTGCTCAGAATCTATGGCTGCAGAGATGAAGAGGACTAAAGCGTGAACTATGAACTTGGTCATATGGAGGTCACTGGTAGCCATAACGAGGGCATTTTCAGTAGACTTTGGGAAGAATACTTTTAGTCTGTACTTAAGCTATGAACTGAAACAAGGCCGAGAGCTTAAACAGTACCTCAAGCAATTTTTTTGTTGTTTGATCAAGGGTATGTCTAATATTTAAGAAGAGGCAGTTGTTTGTGAATGACAAGGTTTCTAAAAGGCCGGACAGGAAGAATCTGACGTCCTGCAGGCGTCACAATCCCTCCTGTGCTGCTTCTCTTTACCCCTTCAGTCATTTCTAGGAGAAAGTTCTTCCATAAAAAGTGCGGGCAAAAAGGAAAATGCAGAACTTCTCCATTAGATTTATTTTTTTAACAGTTGGGACAGGGTATGGGATGGCCGTGGTGGCCGTGTGCTGTAGGTAGAGTCACTTGGTTTAAATCAGGAACTCGACTCCCCGTGGATCTTGGAATTTGGAGCTCGGGAGACTCATTCACATTTTCCTACCCTGAACTCCCGCCCTCCATTCAGCATTTTCCTTTCCTTTTCTATGACAGGGTTTAAAACTAGGACAAAGCTTTGCCTTTTCTCCCACCTTAGATTGACCTCCCACCCGGCTAGCCCACCGAAGGTCCCTCCCCTACCACGTGACCTTCCTCAGCCGCGTGACTCGCCGCGTTGACCCCTCCCCTCGGTCCCACAGCCCATTTTCCCCTCCTCCTCCCGAACCCACGTGACAGCCTCTCTCTCACCTAACTGGCTCCTCCCTTTCCCCGTCCGGAACCGGCAGCCGTCGCAGCTGCCCGACTCCAAAATGGCAGCCGCGTACTGCGAGCACCCGAGCTGCTGGACCTCTCGGACTCCCGGGCCGCCCCCCTATCGCTCCCTGCCCCCCTCCTTCGGCCTTCACCTATACGCCTCCGGATTGGCCGATAAGAATCCCGCCCCTTCAAGGCCCCGCCTGCTATTGGTCACGGTAGGCTGCCCTTCAGAGAGGCGTGCCCCCGCCCGCCCCCCGCCCCGGGAGGTATTTTCCATTCCGGTGGGGGTTGGGGGGAGGGGGAGGGGAAAAGGGTGTAGAGGGGGAGGTGGCCGGGGAAGGGGGTGGGGGCCTGGCGGGGGCATCCGGCGGAGCTGGGGTCCCCGGGCTCCGTCCGGAGGAAGCAGGACTTCGCTCGCTTGGCAGTTGAAGGGGACTGGACGGGGCCAGCAGGCAGGCGGGCGGACTTGCTCTCTCGGTGACTGCGCCGTCCGGGCCCGTCCTGCCTGGCCGCAGGTGCTCCTGGATGAGGCCGCCTCGCGCGCCCCGACCGGTGAGTGTCTCTGCGACTCGGGACCGCTCCAGTGTCTCTTTCGCGGCCCCCGCGACGCGGTTAGCGGCCGCCTCTGTCCCCCGGGTGCCCACGCCCGGCGCAGTCCGCCTCTGGCCGGTGCCTCCACACCCCGGGTGGAGACAGCGCCGGCCCTTGGGCCGGGATGGGCCGGCTGGGAAGAGGACAGCGAACCCGGGCCCCGAGCCCGGTGCCCTCCGCGCCTTGCGTCCTTGCACTTAGTAGGCTTTCAGTATTTTTCTGGTTGGGAGAACGTAAAACACTTTAGGGTCGTCCCAGGGTAGTAGGAGAACGTTTGTGATCGGGGTCGTGGTGGGTGGGTGGGAAGCCACCGGAGCCCTCGTGGGGGCAGTTAAGGGAGCTGCAGGCACGAGGACACCAGCCAAGTTACTTTGGATTCCATTTGGGGGTCCTCAAGGTCGAGCATAAGAGATCTGGGGTGTGAGGGAGGAAAGTGGGGAGCGTTACATGGGGAAGCGACTGGAGCATCTACGTCGGTTTAACCTGAAGTAAAAAAGGATGCGGAGGCGGGTGCGGGGCAGACCCTCTGCAGATACGTGGGCTCCTAAAGATTCTTTGCTACTTCGGTTTGGGCATTCAAGTAGCAGAAGCGAAGTGACTATTTGGAGAGGGAGTTGCATTGAAAGACGGATGCTAAGAAGCAGTTTTAAGTACTCATCTTGGTTTGGTTCTGAACTTTTAGAAAACTGGAGGATCCAAGTCACAAAGTGATTTTTGACATTTTCTTTTGGCGTTGCAACAGAGAGGTGACTGGTTGGTTGCTTGACTCGGTTATCCTTTATAAATGTATGTATGTGTTTGATGGTACGCTTACTGAGAATTCTCATAGCTGTACCTTGAAATTCTTGTGGCAGCCTCCCCATCTATTAAGTGGTGGCTGACTTCCCAATTTGACATTCAGACTGACTGTGCTGTTCAGTTTTCATTCTAGAAGATTAATAAGTAATTCACATGCTTTCTTTCCCTTGCTTCTGATAGTTTCTTTACAAGGTCATGCAAAATAGAACTAGAAATTCGATGAACTTTGAAAGTATTTTTTAAAGTTTTGAACTACAAAGGAGATGTTAGTAAGCTAACAGTTCTAGAAAGCAATATTAAAATCAGTTTGAGTTGTCTAGCAGTTGGGAATCTTATTGTTGTTAGGTGGTTAATTTGAATAATCTTGCATTTACATAATACTCTTTTGAGAATGTGCATTTTAGAAAATGCACACTAGGATTACTGGCAGGCCACAGAGGTTCTTCGCATCACTCAGAAGAGCAAGCAAGCTAACAATTGCATAGCTAGATCTTTAAGCCTTTTACTGTTTTCTAACCACATGTGTGATATCTTAATAATTATTTACGTTTGTACTTTCTTCACATTTACAAAATGAAAGCGTGTTTTGTTAGAGAACATATTTTTTAAATTATCTTATTTTTCTCTTTAATTATCAATCAGAAAACATTATTGCAAAAAGGTGTTAATATTTTCAGTCGACACCTCCTTAGTTCTTAAATAACTAATGCATAATTATATTTTTGTGCCCTATTGTCCTTGGATTTTACTATTTGTCCTTAGGGAAAATGTACTGGCACACCAAACAGCAGTCTGAAATATTGAAACCTAATACCTTTTAACATTATAATAGCTTCTGCATTTTTCACCTTGAGAATCATCTGTAGCAAACTAATGGTCGAGAAGATTCTTGCCCACCTTCCCCTCCCTCCCGGATCAACTTTGTTTAACTGTTTTCTCCTTTTGCAGAACTAAGGAAAAATATACACTTAGTGGCTATGAAATAATAGTAGTAATTAAGCAGAATTAGAATGGGAAGCTTGGGGAAAAAATGTATATGTATGAGTCACATTTCTTTAGAGCTGAAAGAGTAGAACATGAGATGATTCTTTTTCAGATCAGGAAACCAAGGGCCAGAACAGCTGAAGGGACTAAATTACTGCCTTGTTAGTGGCAGAGCCAGAATTGATGTGCAGATCACTGGACTCTATAGAGTTTTTTTTCTACTGTATTCACATTCGCATTATTTCCAATGCATTCTAGTGCCAACTGTACCTGGATTTTGGCTAGTAATATTGTTTCCTTATAAGGATGGAGCCTTGTGTGGCATTGTGGACTCAGTACTTACTGCGAACTACGAGGTCCGCAGTTCCAATCCACCAGCTCCTCCTTGGAAACCTTATGCAGAACTGCTATGAGTTGGAACCTACTTGATGGCACTCAACAACAAGGATGGGAGCATTTGAGTTGAGTGACTGGTTTTCTATATGAAATGATGCAAAGTTGGATGAACTTTAATTGTAAGATTGGAAGCAACATGTAGCATTGTTAATGGAAACCCAGTGAAAAGTTGTTGCTGTCCAGTCTGACTCATACCACAGAGTAGGGTTTCCAAGGCTATAAATCTTTAGGGAAGCCGACTGCTGCATTACTTTACCTTGGAGTGACTGCTGGGTTTGAACCACTGTCCTTTGGTTAGCGCTTAATCCACCGGGCCATCAGCGCTCTTATTGGAAGAAAGAGATAAACTGTCATCTAGCTTAAAATAGGACCTAAATGAACTCTTGCTTTTATAGCTTTTTAGTCCTAAAAGTTAATTGTTTAAAAACAGTTAACAGATTTTCAGAATTTTAAAAAAACTCCTGTTTTTAAAATAAATGTAATGAAAATTATTTTTAGTAAATATGAAAGTTTTATTATAGTGATAAAATGGATTTTAATACCTTTTTTAAAAAGCAATAATAGAATTATATAATTGTGAAAACATAATTTATCTCCAAAGACTGGAGATTTGTATCTCAACCAGTTAAAAACATTAAAATCTAACTGTATATAACTTTCTGTTTTTTTGTTAAAGTGCCATCGAGTCAATTCTGACTCATAGTGACCCTGTATAGGGTTTCCAAGGAGCAACTGATGAGCTTGAACTGCCGACTTTGCAGTCCAAACCAACCTTGCAGTCTAGTGCTACACCAGGACTCCGTATGCAACTAGGGTTCTTCATAAGGACCTACCTCATGGGTGGTGGTTATTGGTTGCAGTGGAGTCGATTTTGATTTATGGCTACCCTTTGGTGCAGAGTAGAACTGTGCTCTATACAATTTTCAAGGCTGTGACTTTTCAGAAGCAGATCATGGGGCCTGTTTTCAGAGGCGCTTCTGGGTGGGTTTGAACTGCCAGCATTTCAGTTAGTAGTCATGCAATTAACCATTGTGTCCTCCAGGTATTCCCCTTTTCGGGTGAGGATTAAATACGCCTAGCATGAAGTGAGTGCAGTAAATATTTGCCATTATTCTCTCTTGTCCATTGAGAATACGTGAACACATGTATGGCCATTCATTTCCTTACTGTTGACTCAAGACAGTCACTTTTAGACTGCAAAAACATTCCTAGATAAAAATGATCACATAATAGTCTGCCTAAGGGACACTTAATATAAATGATGCATTCATGATTTTTTCCTTCCTTGTCTGCTTACTTTGGACGTAAAATTAGATCTGCATGTCAAGTTAAAGTGATTATGTCAGTTTTTCTGGATGTTACTGGGAGACCATTGTTGCAGCTACATGATGGCAGTCAAATTATTATTGATTGTGTAGATATTCTAGTGAGATGCATAAGTTCTAAAGGCCTACTGCACTAAGCTTGTTGTTTGTTAGGGGCTGTCAAGTGGGTTCTGACTTAATAGTACAACAGAACAAAACACAGCCTGGTCCTGTACCGTCCTCACAGTTGTTATGCTTGAGCCCATTGTTGCTGCCACTGTGCCTGTCCATCTTGTTGGGGGTCATTCTTCTTTTCACTGACCCTCCAGTTTACTAAACATGCTGTCTTTTCCTAGAGACTGGCCCTTCCTCCCATGTTCAAAGGATAAGAGATGATGTCTTGTCATCCTCACTTCTAAGGAGTATTTGGTTGTACTTTTTCCTACACAGATTTATTTGTTCTTTTGGCAGTCCATGGTGCTTTCAGTAATTCTTCACCAACACCATAATTCAAGTGCCTAGGTGAGGAAATCAGGAATTTATAAGGTTTATTAACTTGAGGGAGCTGTGGTAGCACAGTGGTTTAAGTGTTTGACCTGCTGCAATCCTTTCTTGATTTTTCTAATAAGTGAATATTGTGATGTCCTTATGAGTCAGAATTGACTCAATGGCAGTGGGTTTTGTGGCTTTTGGTTGGTTTACTCATTAAACTGTTAGTATGTGATACAATTTGCAATGCTAATCTTGTTGTGTAAGGTGATTAGGTGCAGTGGAGTCGATTCTGACTCATACTGACCCTGAACAGGGTTTCCCAGGAGCAGAAGGCCTCATCTTTCTCCGTGGAACAGCTGATAGTTTAGAACTGCTGACCTTGCGGTTTGCAGCCCAACTTGTAACCACTACGCTACCAGAGCTCCTTGTTGTGCCTAGTTCTCATTTATTTGCTATAACCCAAGTCCAAGTAGTGTCATGAACGTGTGGTTTAGTAAATGTCTTTGATGATGACAGTTTTGAGTCATTAGCTTCTTCAGTTTTTTTTTACTGATACTTCGTCATCTAAGGAATGGTAGATTTTTGTTCTTGGTGTTCTTTGCTTCTGCTTCCTCAGGTTCATCTATTGCTTTTATGGCAACTCTTCCCATTTATAGTCTGTTTTACTTTGATTCTCATGCATCTTTGCGGTCCTTTCTGGAATTATTATCTCCTGCTACAATATTCTAAACCGTCACTTTTATATTCTCTGATTATGTGTTAGATATTTGACTACATAGGTTAAGTGCTTGCTTTGTTAAATAATTTTTTTTAACATTAATTTTAATTATGCAAAAATACATTATGCTTAATATGCTTTAATTCCTGCTATTTTTAGTGTTTGATTGAAGCAAGACTATATTTATAAGTGTGGGATTCAAATCAGAAGCAAATTGCAATATAAGAGCATCTTTATTACATCAGCATTGTATTCTTGCTATTTTGTTTTAGATCACTGGCAGACATTCTATTGGTGGTTCTTCAGGTGGGAAATGCATGGATTAACTCTTTATCCTAAAGTGATGTTAGCAAGTCTAATGATTAACTCTTTATCCTAAAGTGATGTTAGCAAGTCTAAGTGAGTTACAATGACCTGTCTGAAATTTCCAGGATTGTGTTTTCCTCTCACTTAAATAGATTTAAAATGTTGTATATTTGTAACAAACATATATATGGTAAAACAATCAAACCATTTCAACGTTCTTCACATGTACAAGTACAATGCAGTGACATTGTGTTGTCATGTGGAACTGTCACCGTTTTCATTCCCAAAATTTTCTGTTATCCTTAACAGAAACTCAGTATACCCTAAACAGCGAGTCTCCTTTCCCCTTCCATCCTTCCTCGTCATGGTAACCAGTTACCTATTCTAGATATTTTCTATTAGTAGAAATCATCTAAAAAGTAAAATCATTTGTCCTTTTGTGACTGACATATTTCACTTAACATGATGCTTTGAAGGCAATGCAGAATTTTAATGTTTGAAAAGTAACCAACTCTTAATATTTTGATTAACTATTATACTTTTGTAAGGATTGTAACATTATCATAGTATATTGGACATTTACTGGTTTTATGACATGCTTCTAGGAATTTTGTAGAATCTAGGCATGCTGACCTTTTCCTCAGATCTATTATATAATCTAACTGTGCAACTTAAAATATTTAGTTGAATGTGGTTTCAGAAGACATCAGAACTAGCCACTGCTTTATTGTTGTTATTATTAAGCTGTAGTTTTGTTTTCCACTGATTTAAAAATAAGTGTAGCATTGTGGATTGATACTCATATTTTAAATTCATGGGTACAGTGACTATGAAAATGATTGTCTTGTCTGCAGTATCGATGTTAGTGAATGAAAGGCACTGTGAATTATTTGCCTTGCCCAACTTAATGAATTTTTCTAAGTTAGCCAACTATCTGACTTTTACGGAGGAAAAGGGCTTTTTGAATCTGCTGTGGTGCTGTTGGATAATCATTGGACTGCTAACTGCAAGGTTGGAAGTTTATAGCCATCAGCTACTTTTCAGAAACCTTATACAGGGTTACAGGGTTGCTGTGAGTTGGAACTGACTCTATGGCACACGTAACAACAACAGAGCAGAAGTCATCTTAAAAGGTAATTAGGCTGGACAGTTGGCTCCAGTTAATTGTGGGTAAATTTGCATCTGATTGCTTAGCTGAAAAGTGATTGCCTAGCTTTACTCTGCCTCTAGCTGAAAAAAATACTAAAGAATCAAAGCCATCATAATGTCACTGTTACAAAATGCAGTGTCCATAAGCATTTTACTTATTTACTAATACTCCATAAGCATTTCACTTATTGCTGTTTAATCAGATGTCAGGTAATAAGCAGTAATGAAA
>NW_006408542.1:19706109-19711440 GCF_000296735.1 Chrysochloris asiatica
GGGAAGGTTTTTACATTTGTCTGTGGATATCCAGGGCTCATGTATGAGATTACTAACAAGCATTACTGAATAATCAGATGAGGGACAGATTGCTATGTCTACTAGGTGGCTAAAGTCTGATCCTCAAAGCCTATGGTTTGTTTGGACTGTATTTTGATACGAACTTACCTGCTCTAGAAATTATCTTCAAAATATGACTTCTTTGTTTTATTTGGAGATTGTACTATAACAGGAATAATGTCTAGTTTTATTCTGAGTAGGATTCTTGAGTTAGAGATCGCTGAAGTTTATTTAAGTAATGTTGTTGTTTTGCTCTTGTTAAGTGCTGTTGAGTTGTTTCTGACTCAGTGACCTGGTATCGAGCTTCCAAGGAGCAGCTGGTGGGTTTGAACTTCCAGACTTTCAGTTAGCAGTCCAGAGCTTATTCTACATCACCCACCAGGACTTCTATTTAAAATAATAGATGCAGACGAATAAATTTATTTAAAATGGGACAGTGAGAAATAGAATGATAGAATGGTGATGATATAGTAACTGAACTCTTAAAGCTAAAAACCCATTGTTGTCAAGTTAATTCTGACTCATAGTGATCCTCTAGAACAGAGTGAAGTTGCTCCATAGGGTTTTCAAGGCTGTAAATCTTTATAGAAGGAGATTGCCATGTCTTTCTCCCCTGAGCGGATAGTAGGTTTCAAATGCTGACCTTTCTGTTTGCAACTAAGCACTTCAACCACTGTGCCAACTGTTGTTGTTTAGTGTCATCAAGTTGGTTCCAACTCATAGCCAACCTTGTGGTTCAAACCATCTTTCTGTCCAGTGCTTACTATACAGTGCCACACCAGGACTCCACTGTGGCACTTATTAAGTGCTACTGAGTCGGTTCCAACTCATGTTGTTGTTAAGTACCGTAGAGTCATTTCTGACCCATAGCGACCCTGTTTAGGGTTTTCATGGAGTAACTGGTATGTTTGAACCATTGACCTTGTGGTTCAAAACAACTTTGCAGCCCAGCGCAAGCAGCCCTGTATAGGGTTTCTGAATTGCAGCTGGTGGGTTTGCACCACTGGGACTCCCTAATTGAACTCTAGACCTGTGTGTATGGTAGGCAGTTGGAGGAAGGATACGATTGGTGGTTGGATAGAGAAGAGTTAAGGAAGACTGAATTTTGTAGGCCTTTAACCCTAGTGTAAGGTGCCCTGGTGGTATGTGGGTTAAGCATTGGGTTTCTAATCTCAAGGTCAGTGGTTCAAATCCACCAGCCACTCTGTGGGAGGCAGATGAGGCTGTCTGCTCTGTAAAGATGAATAGTTTCAGAAACCTATATGGGCCACTGGAGTAAGAGTGTGGTGCTTTGGGATTAAGCATTGGACCGCAAGGTTGGTTTGAACCACAAGGTTGGTGGTTCAAGCTCCTTGGAAACCCTATACAGTGTCGCTATGACTTGAAATCCAGTTGACGGCACTTTGCAGCAACAATAACACAAATCAGAAGCCACTCAATTGTAGTGGGTTTTGGAGTCCTAGTATAGATCCCAGGTCCTGTAAATTGGTGTGTTTTACCATTATATCAACAAAACTGCAAATATGAAGGGATTTCATAAAGTTTGTGGAAAATGTCACTATTTTTTAATTTCATTCTTTTTGTGAACATTTTGAACTCCTCTCATATGTTCTGAAGGATGAGCTTACTAAACGTTTTAGTATAATTTGTTGGGAGAAGTCTGGAAACTCATCGTAAGGGTTAAAATAGACTTGCAGCCAAAGGAGAGCTGGTATATCTAATTTAGTGTTTGGCTATCAAAATGAGAGAGCAGTCCAGTCTCATTGCCTTTCATATAATCAGAGCTAGGATCGGTTTCATTTCACATTTTTATAGCTGATTTAAAAGACAGGCTGGCAGTGAAAGTTGCCTGATGTACAGCTGACTGTCCGTAATATGTTCCAGGTAGTTAAAAGCCAGGCCAACAAGGAGAGACTAAAGGAACATCCTCTGATGAGTTTTTGGGTGACAGTACAAGATATAGTGCATTTAGAAGAACATATTCCAAATTATATTTATAGGACCTGAGTTGTGACCTAGAAAGGGGAACGAGAAGTCATGTAGATAACTTCCTTGAAGGCTTTATCACAGGAGTAGCTGCTGGATCAAAAAGCCCAAGAACATGTTGGGAGTCGTTGGGTCTGGTTCTTAAAATAAAAATAATGTTGCATGTAAAAAGAGTTTTTAAAGGGTTCCCATGATAAGTGAATTATAATCTTTTTTTTTTTTCTTCCTGTTTTTAGTTCTTTAAATAATTCTGAAAGGTAGGTGGTGTTGACCAATTTTATAGCAGAGGAAACTTGACTGAGGGAGATTAAATGACTTTCCCAGTCAGCCAGTAGGAGGGAGCTTCAAAAAATTTTGAGGAAAAATTCCATTATCTTTCAATTCCATTTTTCTCTGACACTTTGAAGAACTCTTGTACATGGAGTTGGAACTCAAGCCCTGATCTTTAGTTAATTTTGAAAATTTCCTAGGCTACCAGGAGGTATCTCTTAAAACTCATAATAGTGTTTAATTTAGGGTTTATAGAATGTTGTTTTACTCCTTATTGTGATCTGCTTTAGAGGCCATTACCACAAGAGATGGTATCTAGGTACTTTAAGAGGGTTTAAGGAATTCCACAGTTCCAGCTCACCAGCCACTCACTGGAAGCCCTATACAGGATTGCTGTGACTTGGAACTGACTCCATGGCACTTAACAACAAAAAGGGATGTTTGGAGTCCTGGTATGTGGTGCTGTAGGATAAACACTGGACTGCTAACTGCTGCTCCTCAGAAACCCATGTAGGAGTGGAGAACTTTTTTTTGGCCAAAATTTATAATATCATTCGTGGGCCATACAAAATTATCAACTTCAAAATTAGGCTGCTATAATTTGGTCAAACATTTAATTAACTTTCCACTATTACGGTGGCTCGGAGTCCTGGTGTGGCACTGTGGGTTAATGCGCCAGATTGCAAAGCCATTTGTACTGCAAGTTCTGCTCCTCAGAAACCCTATATAGGGTCGCTATGGGTCAGAACCAACTTGATGGCACTTAACAGCAACAACAACCTTATGATGGCTAGAGCTGTGGTTGTCTTAGCAAGGCCAGTCCAAATGATTTCACTGGCCTAATATGGCCTGTGAAACTGCTTGAACTGCAAGGTCAGCGGTTTAAGCTCACCAGCTGCTCCTCAGAAATCCTATACAGGGTCGCTATGGGTCAGAACCGACTCTATGGCACTTAACAACAACATATGGCCTGTGGAACAGACGTTCCCCAGCCCTGCACAGGGTTGCTATAAGTCAGAACTTACTCAATGGCAGTTAATAACAACAGGGATGTTTAACGACCCCAGACATGTTTTGGTGTACAGTTTACCCTTTGAGATTGATAAGTCAACTCTGACCTACTGTAAATTTCGACTGTTGCCTTTATAAATTGCTGGCATTAGTGGTCATTGATAAAGATGATAGTATTTTGGTAGAAAAGACACTGGAGTAGAAAGTCCAGAGACCTAGATTCTTGTTGTTTTTGTTGTTAAGTGACGTCCAGTTTGTTCTGACACACAGCGACTCTGTATAGGGTTTCCAAGAAGCAGCTGGTGAGTTTGAACCATCAGTCTTGTGGTTCAAACTGGCCTTGAGGTCGAGTGCTTATC
This sequence comes from Chrysochloris asiatica, assembly GCF_000296735.1. Lineage (NCBI taxonomy): Eukaryota > Metazoa > Chordata > Mammalia > Afrosoricida > Chrysochloridae > Chrysochloris > Chrysochloris asiatica. The sequence goes on from NW_006408542.1 coordinate 19,709,796, forward strand.
CTATGGTGCTACACCAGGATTCTTGTAGTGGTATGATAGTGGTATGAATATCATTAAGGCGGCGCTGAAACAGGTGTAACATTCTGGCTTTGGGAGTAGAGGAAGACTTGAGCAATGCTTGAGAGATGAGCTGGTGAAGGAGGATTGTGGAGTTATAGGCAGAGGGAATAGCAGTGTTTTAAATGACTCATGGAACCTCTTTGAACTGCAGTTTCCTCAAACATGAGATAAAGTGCCAAGGGCAGCATCTGCTATATATAAACTGTCTAGTATTATGTGAGAGTTGATTTTCAAAATCTACAAAATTAGGTCATGAAAACCAAGTGCTTTATAAAGTTTTAGGTGCTTTACCGCTAAGAAGGAGACCTTGGTGGTGTTGTGGGTTAGACATTGGGCTGTTAACTGCAAGGTAAGTACTTAAAACCCACCAGCCACTCTGAGGAAGGAAGATGAGGCAGTTTGTTCCCATAAAGATTCATAGTCCTAGAAACCCTAACAACGGTTGCTGTGAGTTGGACATAACTCGCTGGCAGTGAGTTTGGCTTTGGTACAGTTGAGAGCGGTAGGGGATACTGATTTCCTTGTCCTTGGGCAGGAAAACAGAGGATGCTGAGAAAGCCTAAGTGATAAGAGGAGGAGGAGAAATGGCAGAAATGGAGAAAGAGAGAGGTGTTAGATGGAAGACAGTACAATGACCAATATGAAGAAAATTGAATTAAAACTCTCTCTGTGCCTGCACTCAAATAAGTCTTGTAACTGAAAAATTTAAATATTTGACTTTAAGGAAGAAGTTCAGCAGGTAGCTGAAATACTTGTTCACTTTTCCATTTGCTTTATGGTTGGCCATCAATTCCAACTCATATTTCCAAGGTTGTAAATCTTTATGGAAGTAAAAAGTCTCATCTTTCTCCTGTGGAGCAGCTTTGGGTTTGAACTGCCAGTCCTGTGGTTAAGCAGTCCAGTGCTTATCTTACAGTGCCACCAGGGCTCCTTGGTCATTAAAATAATCTAATTGAGATTCGGCTGTAATGTCTGTTTCTGCACTCATTGCTTCTGTACAGGTTTAGCTAATGGCTTTAAATAGTATAAGGGTGCTCCTAAAAATAAAATAAGCTAGAGTAGGTTACTATTTATTCTAGATTATTAAAAATGAAAGGGCATAATGTGTTCAAGGAAGAAGGTTGACGTTTGGTCTATATGAGTGCAAGAGTGGTAATAAATCAGACTAGTACTAAGGTAAATGCATTTTTATTTTGTTTTATAGATGGGTGTGAGTGACAACAGGTTTTGTATTTTAGGTAACGAATCGTGGCAGTAGTATTAAAGATAATAATTTTGAAAAAAAGTGATTGGAGACATGTATTCACCAAATAATTATTGAGTAAATTATAGGTAGGACAGGGTGAGTGAATGAAGCATTCTCTTTGGCTTCTGGTAATAACAGTCAAGGACTCTTGGTGTGGCACTGTAGGATCTGCACTGAACTTGTGAATCAAAAGGTCGACAGTTCAAAGCCACCAGGTGCTCCTTGGAATTCTTACACAGGATCACTATGAGTCGGAACAACTCAACTGCACTTAGAGCAGCAACAGTAAAATCACAGTCAAGGATGCCATCTAAGACTGTCTCCAGGCTCAGTTCAGAA
>NW_006408542.1:19713174-19717524 GCF_000296735.1 Chrysochloris asiatica
CAGGTGTTCTGCAGGAGAAAGATGAGGCTTTCTGCTCCTGTAAAGATTTACAGTCTCAGAAACTCTGTACAGGGTTGCTATGAGTCGGAACCGAATCCACAGCACATAACAACCACAACAACTGTATATAGTAATAATAGCTGCCTGAAAGCCAGAAACACATTAATGTCCTTGAACAATTGTACCAACTGGGATTTGCCTTCCTAACTGAATCTGCATCTTTTCTAGCCAGCCATCCAGTTCAGCATTGGGAATTCTTAGACAAATGAACTTCCTTATTCCTCACCTTGAGTTTCTTTTTCAAGGCATATTTCCTTTGTTAGGCTGATGAGAAACTCTGAACAGATACTGTAGCCTTAAGACTTCTTCTGACCTTTAAAATCTAGTCCAGATCAGCCTAGAGCAACCAGCTCTCTCTTTTTGCTTCCAAACCCTCCAGCTCTAAAGACCTGGTAAATATAAATGCTCTTTAAGAGGGCAAAGTGAGGAAAGCAGAAAAGAAAGAGCCATCAAGAGCACAGTAATATTTTCATTTCTCTTCAGAGGTTCTACTCTCTCTAAGCCAGAGGATGGATGGAGTTGGTGAGTCATTGAGATAAGATGCCCAAGTTCAATAAAATAAATCTATTAGAAGCAAGATCTTCAAGTGCTGAGGGGAATTTGGAAAGAATCTTTGTTATGTGGTTTAGTATTCAGTGGAAAAGAAGAGTTTTGGGTTTAGTTTTAAAAGAGATAGAAAGAGAAGACTTCAGAGAAGCGTAATAACACTTTTAAGAGACAAAACAGTACCAAGGAAGTAGAAATTTAAAGAATAAACCAAGGAAATGACAAACAGAATTCCTTATCTTAAATGCATAATTTGAGTTGGGAATCATTGAGAAACTAGGATAGTTAGATGCTAGAAGACTAAGATTTGAAATTGGAACACCTTGAAGCACATAAGGAAAAAAATTGGACTTTAACAGAGTATTGTGATAATTAGCATTTATTGAAGGTGAAAAACTAATTAGTTTATGTTCTATCTCATTTTCTTCTGCTTTCTTATTATATACTTATGTAGCAGTGGTTCTCAAACTTTCTTGGGCGTAACAGTTATATAGGCCTCTGGCTTAAAATATAGGTTTTTTTTATTAGCCCTTTCCCATTCCCTAAGAATTCTGGTTCAATTGGTTAGGAATATTGAATTATTGAAGTTGCAAAGGATTTCATTTTACGTGAATCAACAGTAAATGCCCATGGAAACAGCAGTCTAGAAACCATAAAAACCTGTTGAATTGGGGAAATCTACTTAAAAAAAAAGTTGCTTTGGTAAAGTAGTGGCTACAAATTGGGCTGTGAACCACAAGGGCAGCAGTTCGAAACTACCAGCTGTTCTGCGGAAAAAAGATGAGGCTTTCTACTCCCATAAAGATTTACAGCCTCAGAAACCCTGTATAGGGTCGCTATGAGTCGGAATCGACTCCATGGCACATCACCACCACCACCACCACTCCAAAAAAAAAGTGTTTAAAGCAAAGATGTTACTTTGTAGACCTGATCTATGGTATGATATTTTCAGTTGCCTCATCTCCATGTGAAAGCTGGTCAGTGAACAAGAAAGTCTGTCTTAGGCTGGGTTTCTAGAGAAGCAAAACCAGTAAAACATCCTCAAGGTCAGCAGTTCGAAACTACCACAATGAAGAAATCTGTCTTTTCATTTTTGATGTTGTGTTTTCCTTTTATAAAATAGTACATAGAGAGAGATGCCCAGACACTAAGTATATAATACTGAGATATTAAGTTTGACATTTAATACTTTCTTCCCATTCACATTCGATCAGGATTTCCATCACTGCAGAAGAGTCCATGCTCCCCTTTACCATGCAATCCTTGTAAGCTCCCTTCTGCCAAAATCACTGTTCTGATTTTTATCAGTATGAGATTATCTATTCTAAAACTTCATAAAAGTAGAATGTATGGTGTATATCTTTTGTGTCTGGCTTTTGCTCAGCATAACTTTTTTTTTTTTTTTAAGTTTTTATTGTGAATTAAGTCATAGTTAACATGGGAGAACATTAACTTTACATTTATCCTTTCATATTTCGTTTCGTTGCAGTGATTGCAATCTCCTTCATGCATCATCAACCAAAGGATACACCTCGCAGGCCTACTCCCCGGCCTTCAGCACACAGCCCCTCTTCCTCCCTGAGTCCAGAGTCCCCAGCTGCTCCGTCTCTCCCTGTTAATCATCTCTGCCTCCATCTCTGGCATCACTGCTTCTCTGGGTAGGGTCCCACACTTGGCTCTTTTCCCTTGATGGTACCAGGGACTTTTGCTCCTGGACTGCAAAACCAGCCACTCCCCTCCTTTTGTTATAAAACATCTACCTTTACATTTCCAACCCTCACAGTCAGTCCTGATAGCAGTTATTCACTATAGAACCACAAGAGTCTTATGAGTCTTATCTCCGTCTCCTTTCATCAGCCCTTCCAGACAGTTTGGAAACCACTTAGTGGAGATTTTACCTTCTCCCCGTACCCTATGGAACTACGCTCCCTCTTTTATTATTATTTTTAATGTTTTATTGTGAATTATGTGATAGTTTACATGGGAGAACATTAGCTTTATATTCATCCTATCGTATTTGTTTCATTGCCATGGTTACAATCCCATCTATGCATCATCAACCAAGGGTATATACCCTGCAAACCTGCCCCCCAGTTGTCAGCACACAGCCCCTCTCCCTCTCTGGGTCTAGAGTCTCCAGCTGCTCCATCTCTCCACATCATCGTCTCTGCCTCCATCTCTGACATCACTGTTTCTCTGGGTTGGGTCCCGTACTCTGCTCTTCTCCCTTGATGGTCTCAGGGACCTCTGCTCCTGGACCGCAAAGTCAATTGCTCCCCTCCTTTTGCTACAAAACGTCTACCTTTACATTTCCAACCCTCACAGTCAGTCCTGATAACAATTATTCACAATTGGTACCACAAGAGACCTATCCCCATCTCCTTTCATCAGCACCGCCCAGATAGATTAGATACTACTCAGTGGCGATTCTACCTTCCTCTGTGCCCTCTGGATCTAGGCTCCCTCTTGAAAGCTTGTAAGCCAGTCCCTTCTTGCCTCAACATAACTTTTTTTGTGTGAGTATTTTGTTGTTTACAGAACAAATTTGTTTCCCATTCATAGATTGTAATACCTGCAATGCATCAACACTTTCCCCCTTTCCACCCTGTATTCCCTGTTTCCATTGGTATGGCTTTCCTACCCCTTCCTACCTTCTCATCTTGACTTTTGGGTAGATGTTACCCATTTGGTTTCATATACTTTATTATTCTAAGAAACATGTTTCTCATAGACCTGTCTAATACTTGGTTGAAATGTGAACTTTGGAAGTGGCTTCAGTTCTGAGTTTGAAGGGTGTCTAGGGGCCATAGTCTCTATCAGACAAGTAAATCTGGCCCTTTTTTGTGAATCTGAATTTTGTTCTATTTATTTCTCCCACTCTTTCCAGGACTTTGTATTGTGATCATCAGAGCAGTTAGTGGTTGTAGCTGGGCACCATCTAGTTTTTCATGTTAGTCTAGTGGAGGCTCTGGTTCATTTGGTCCATTAGTCCTTTGGACCAATTGCTTCTTTGTGCCTTTAGTTGTCTTCTTCATTTTCCTTTGCTCTGGATGGGATGAGACTAGTAGTTATAGCTTAGATAGCTCTTAAAAGTGTATCGGACCTCACTTGCTACTCACCAAAGTAGGCAATAGAACATTTTCTATATAAACTATGTTATGCCAGTTGGCCTAGATGTCCCACAAAACCATGATCCCCATTCCTCACCCCTAGCACCTCAGTTCCTTGAGGTATTTGGTTGTGTCTAGGAGGCTTCTCTGACTGTGCTCCCTGTGGACTCTATTTTGTAAAACGACTATACATATGCACATACAAAGATTCATAGCCAAACCTATACATATATGTACATAGGTACATAGCCCCATGCTTCCCTAATGTAGCATATACATCTTCCTGTGTCATTGGCTTGTGAATTACTGTTCTCTTCTTTTACTGTTACAGGGTTGTATAAGGGGGCTTCAAAAAGTTCATGGAAAAATTAAAAATATTTTAATTCTGGTTTTTCATGAACTTTTTGAAGCTTCTTATTTACTGTGGTTGCCTTTGTGTGTGTGTGTTCATTTCAGTGCTTTCCTTTTCTTTGGTCAAGATGTGCTAACTTCACCTATATTGTATATTGCTTTTCCCTTCATCAGAGTTAGTCCTGGTGTGTCACTGTAGGATAAGTACTGGACCGCAAGGCTTGTTTGAACAGCAAGGTTGGTGATTCAAACCCACCAACCGCTCCTTGGAAACCCCTGTACC
>NW_006408542.1:19730724-19731603 GCF_000296735.1 Chrysochloris asiatica
GGGGTGGTTCTGTTCTGTCATGTAGGGTAGCTATTAATTGAAATCCTATTGATGGCATACAACAACAACAGCATGAGTTGAGGTTAATTTTTTTCTCGAAAAGTTGGTTGTTCTAGCACAATTTGTTAAAAAACTTCCCTTTCCCCATTAAGTGTTTATGCACTTTATTCAAAGATCAGTTTATTTGAATAAATATGGGTTTGTGTCAGTTTTATTTGTCTGTATCAATACTAGCACTATACTTTATTGATTACTGTAGATTTATTGAATCTTGAATTAGGTAGCATAAGTTCTCCAATTTGCTTTTTTTTTTTTTTTCCAATATTGTTTTGATTTTTCTAGGTGCTCTGCATTTCCATATAAATTTTTAGAATTAGCTTGTCAATTTCTACAAAAAAGCCTGCTGGGATTTTGGATAGGTTGTATTGAGTTTGTAAATGAATGGGGAGAGAAACACTACCTTAATAGATTTTTTTCAGTCCATGAAGATGGTATATCTCTATTTAGAGCTTTTTCACTTTCTCTCAGTAGTATTTTATACTTTTCAGTTTAAAAGTTTTGTACATATTTGCTAAATAAAATATTTTTTATCCTAATGGACATGGTAATTTAAAATTTTATTTTTCAGTGATGTAGAAATACAGTTTTTGTGTTTCAGTCCTATATCCTGCAACCGTGCTAAATTAATGAGACCTAAAGATTTGTTTGAGTAGTGCAAAAACCATTCCTCCCACTACACACTCTACTTTTCATGTGGATTCGATGATTTACTGTAGTGACCACGCAGAACTCAGACAACTGTACTCACAGTTCTGGGGTTTATTAGGGAAGTTAACAGGTTACAACTCAGGATCAGAAATGCTCAGGGCACAGTTCTTC
>NW_006408542.1:19732967-19734091 GCF_000296735.1 Chrysochloris asiatica
TGCTGTGATTATGCAGTTTACAAATTAAGACTGTTCTACTTTCATTTTTGTAATCTGAATGGTTTTTTTCTTACCTTGTTACACTGACTATATAATGTCTAGGATAATGCTAGATAAAAGTTGTGAGAATAGACACTCTGTCTTGATTCTCATTTTAAGGTGAAATCATGCTGTCTTTGAATATCAAATATGACGTTGTTGTTAAGTGCTGTCAAGTTGGTTCTGACCCATAGCAACCCTGCATAGGGTTTCCAAGGAGTGGTTGGTGAGCTTGAACCACTGAGCTCGCAGTTTAAATCGACTTTGCAGTCCAGCAGATTTACCCACAGCACCATGCCAGGAATTGAATGTTAACTATACATTTGTCATAAATGCCCTTTGTCAGATTGAGAGGATTTTCTTATATTTCTAGTTTGCTTAGAGTACATTTCCTAAATGTTGTTCAAGTTTGTCAAGTGCTTTTTCTGCATCTGTTGAAAGGATTATGGTGATTATTAACATGGTGATAGATAACACTGATATTTATGATATTTACTTTGAACTCCTAAAATAAACCCCACTTGGTTGAAGTATATTCAGTGCACAGGGATAGTGTGCTTTTTATATATTACTGTCTTCAATGAGGAGTATTGGTCTGTAGATTTCTTATAACTCCTTTATCATGTTTTGTTGCCAGGGTTGTGCTCGCTTCACAAAATGAATTGTGAAATGTCCCCTCTTCCTTTCTTTCATAGAAAGCTCTGGGTAAAATTTGTTCATTCTTCCTTGAATGTTTGATAGAATTCATCAGTGAAGCCATCTGTGTCTGAAAGTATCATTTGTGGAAAGCATTTTGCAGATTAATTTATATAAAAATAGGTATTAGGCCTATTTAGATTTTTTATTTCTACTAATTGATGCATTTGAGTTTTATGATGTTGTAGGAGAATATTAAAAGTAACATGTGCCGCCCAAAGAACAAACACATCTGTGTTGCAAGAAGTACAGCCAGAGGGCTCTTTAGAAGCCAGGATGGCCAGACTTTGTCTGTCATACTTTGGACATATTATCAGGAGGACCCAGTCCCTAGAGAAGAACATCATGCTTAGTAAAGTGGAGAGTCAGTGAAAAAGAGGAAGACCCCC
>NW_006408542.1:19734211-19739689 GCF_000296735.1 Chrysochloris asiatica
GCACCTAACAACAACAGCATCATCTACCTTGGAAATTTGTGTCTTTTAAGAAATTTTCCCATTTCATCAAATTAAAAAGTTTTAACAGTATTTCTTCTTAATGTTGGTAAGATCTATAGTTAGTTATGTTTCCATTTTCATTCTTGATATTAGATATATTTTCTTCATGTTTCCCTTTAATGTGGATATTTTAGGGGATTGTCAATTTCATTAATCCTTTAAAAAAATCAACTTCTGTTTAATTGATTTTTTATTTTTTTTCTGTATGTGTTTTCTGATTCATGATTTAAACTTAAATCTTTCATTAATTCCTTCCTCCCTTTTCTTATTTTGTGTTTTATTTGCTCCTTTTCTAGTTATTTAAAGATGAAAGGTTAGATCACTGATTTAAAATTTTCCTTTCTCTGGGAGAAGGAAAATCATTAACATTTAAAATTATAAATTTACCAGTAAATATTTATTAACTAGATCCTACAAATATTGATGTTTCTGATATAATTCCATTAACGTATTTCTAATTTTCCTCTAAATTTTCACTTTAACACATGGTTGTTTTGAAGAATATTGCTTAATTTCAAAATATTTGTGGATTTTCCAGGTATTCTTATTGAATTTTCGTTGAATACTATTGTAGTCAGAGAACATACTCTTGCTTTTAATTCTTAAAAGTTTCTAGATTGTTTTATGAATCAGCATATGTCAGCATATGGTGTATCTTGGTAAATGGTCCCTGTGTATTGGAAAATAATGTGTATTGTGTTGTTTGGTAGAAGGTTCTACATATGTTAATTATAGATTAAGTCAGCATTCATATATCTTATCTTTCTACTGGTTTTCTGTTTGTCCTGTAGATTACTAAGAGAGAAGGGTTGAAGTCTCCAACTGCAGTTTTGGATTTTTATTTCTCCTTTCAGTTCTATCAGATTTTGTTTCATTTAACAGTGCTTTGGAAGCAATGTTTTTAGGATTGTTTAGCTCTTTTGAAGAATTGCCTGCTCTGTCATGAACTCGCTTTTACACCCAGTAATTTCTTTTGTTCTGGAGTCTCTGTCTCTTATATTAGAATTTTATTTTGAATGGTACTTAACACACTACAGTCTGCTCTTTGTATCTGTGGGTTCCATATCCACAATGTCAACCAACTCTGAACTGAAAATATTTGGAGGGAAAGATTCCAGAAAGCTCAAAAAAAGCAAAACTTGAATTTGCTGTGCAGAACACTACTACTGAATTCATGCAGATGAAGTGACGCATATGTGTACCGTGCTGTAGCCTCTCCCACCGTTTTACAGATCCTCAACCTCCAGCTCTTGTGTTTGAGCATTATTTGCCTCTTGTCTTGTCCATTTGTTACTTGTGTTATATGCATCCTTTGTTTCTATGAAAAAATGGCTTCTAAAATTAAGTGGTTAAAGCAATCCCGCAAAGGCTAAGAGGGAGCATTAAGTGCTGTTTATATACCATCTATATTGTATTCGATGTTACATGTAATATAGATATAAAGCATATGAGAAGATTTTCATAGTTGTTGCAAATACTATGCCATTTTACATAAGAGACTTACTGTATCCTTGGATTTTGGTATCTGCAGGAGGGCTGCTGGGGGTTGTGTTGATCCTGCTACCAATCTCCTGTGGAGACCAAAGGACAACTGCATGTCTATTTCTACCCTTTTATTCTAACCTATGTGTAGCACTATATTTAAAGTGGTTTTCTTATAGACAGAGTGTATCACTCTGACAAGTTTTAGCCCTTAATTGGTGATGTAGACTAGGGGTTGTACCATAAGACTAAATCTGCCCTGCCACCTGTTTTTGTAAATAAAGTTTTATTGCAGCACAGCCATATCCATTTATTATTTTACCTGTGGCTGCTTTTGCACTACAGTGGTAGGGTTAAGTAGTTGTGGCAGAAACCATGTGGTTCTCAAAGTCTAAAATAGTTTCTGTGTCTTTTCAGAAGAAGTTTGCCAATCTCTGGTTTAGACCATTTATACTTAATATAATTGTTGACATGGTTGGGTTGGATTGCTTTTTGATTGATCTATCTGTTTGTCGTACCCCCCCACCCCTTTATGACTGTTTTTGGATTGATTATTCTTTATAGTTCCATTTTTTCTATTCTGTTTACTTAATCTTTCTTTATGCCTCTTTTATAAAAAAATGTTTTAGTGGTGGGCCTAATTATATATTTATTAATTACAGTCTGTCATCAAATAATAATACTACATTTCATGTGCAATACAAAAATTTTATGATAAACCTATTGCCGCTGAGCCAATTTTGACTCATAGAGACCCTATAGGACAGAGGAGAACCTGCCCCATAGGGTTTCCAAGGCTGTGATCTCTATGGATGCAGACTGTCACATCTCTGTTCGGCAAAGTGACTGGTAGATTGTAACTATTAACCTGTCAGCTAGCAGCTGAGTGCTTGACTACTGCACTACCAACTTCTTTTTATCTTCTTTACTTTCTTTTGTGGTTTTGCTACCTTATGTTTTGTTTTTGTCTGTTCTCTTCTTGGATACCCTATACAGGGTCGCTATGGGTCAGAACCAACTTGACAGCAATGTTAACAACATTCACAAAACCTGAAATACATTGTTGTTCTTTTTGCTTTGTCAGGCAGTTATCTTTTAGAGAAATAAAAAACACACACAGAACACCTTTAATGTTTACCTTAATTTTACATATTTCTGCAAATCTTCATTTCTTTATATAGATCCAGGTTTGTGTCTGGAATCATATTTCTTTTTGCCTTTAAGACTTACTTTATCTCTGTTATATAGCAAGTCTGACAGCAATACATTTATATTCTGCTTCCTTTGGCGCACTCTCTCCCTCTTTATTATTTTACTTCCAATTTTAAAAGTTGTTACTAGATATAAACTCTTGGTTTCCAGGATTGCTTTCCTCATTTAGCAAATAACATGTACTAGCTTCTTGTTTGTATAGTTATGACAAAAAGTCTGGTAATTCTTGTATTTGTTTCACAGTATGTAGTATGCTATTTTCTTTTGGCCACTTGTAGCTTTTTCTCGGTATCCTGGTTTTCATCAGATTTTTTTAAAATGTGGTTTTGTTTGTGTTTATCCTTGATGCTTATTTTGAGCGTTTTGGATAAGTATATAAGTTTTGTTTTAATCATATTGTTTTAATCATATTTTTAAAAAACTTGTCAACCATCTGACTTCAAATTTTTTTTTGTCTCAAGTCTCTCCTTTCTTTCTTCCAAGGCCTCCAATTCCACAAAATATTTGACCATTTGCTATCAACTCACAGGTTACTGGAGGCCCTGTTCATTTTTTTCCATTTCCTCTTTCCCTCCATTTGACAATTTTCTGTTGCCTTGTTTTTAAGTTCACTGATTCTTTATCCTTGTCTATTGTCTGATCTGCTGTTATTCTTATCCAGGCAATTTTTTAAATTTCTGGTAGTTTATTTTTCAGTTCTAGAATTTGTTTATTTCCATCATTTCCATTTCACCATTTCTTCATTACTTTCATGTTTTCCTTTACTCCTTTGGCCTTTTTTTTTTTTTTTGAAGGTTTTTAAAAGCTCTTCTATTCTAATTCACTTTATCCTTGTAATTCCTGGCTCCTAATTAGGGAGTCCTGGTGTGACGCTGTAGGATAAGCGCAAGACTGCCATCTGTAAGTAAGGTTGGTGGTTCAAACCCACAAGCCATGTCTTGGAAGCCCTATATAGGGTCACTGTGAGCCAAAACAGCCCCACTTAACAACAGTAACAGCTATGGATTATTATTTTTGTCTTTTCTTTTTATCTTTTCCTGTTCTGTTTTGTTGTTTTTTTTTTTGAAAAATAATTGTGTTTTAGTTGAAATTAGCAAATTGAAGTCCAAGGCAACAATTCAGACACACATTGTTCTTTGACTAGGGTGGGCCCCTCAAATTCCAAGCAATCTTAGTAGCCTTAAGCTTTGAGTTCTGTCTCCTCAACTCAGAGAGATATCTGTTCTTTTTTTGGCCTTCTTTCCTCATGTCACAAGCAGAAAGGTAAGACATTTTGGAGTCTTTGTTAACCTTCTCTCAGGAATCACAGTCCTGTACTGCTTCTTGTCCAGCATCTGAAAATAGTATTTCATCTATAATCACCAATTTCATGGTTATTTAGAGCAGTCTCATCCTGTTCTGGGAGTCTTGGTGTGGCGCTGTGGGTTAATGTGCCAGACTGCAAAGCTCACCAGCTGCTCCTCAGAAACCGTGTACAGGGTCGCTATGGGTTGGAATCGACTCAACAGCACTTAACAAAATCCTTTTCTGTCATAACTGCAAGTGGAAATGTGGACCTCTATTTTTCCCTTCTTTTTAAAAGCTCCTTGTATTTTTCATGTGCTATACGTTCTAGTATTAGAGGTATGAAAAATAATGCTGTTATAATTTAATTTTCAAGTACTGTAGAAAGGCACAAAGAAGAAAGTAAAAAGAGAGGGAGAGAACTCAATATCCACAAACCCAGAATTTACCATGATTATGGGAATGTTATGGGACCCTGATGCACAATGGTTAAAGCGCTAGACTACCAACCAGACATTGGTGATTTGAATCCACCAGCGACTCTGGGAGAAAAGCCCTGTCATGTAAATGATCACAGCCTATGAGATTCTTTGGGGTAGTTCTACTAGGGGCATGGATTAATGAGTGCACACAACAGCATGTCAACATCATTTCAGGCATCATTTATTACAAATACACATGTGGAAGGATAATTTCATTTTTAAAATGGATTTATGCAAGTCATGCTGTTTCTAACTAAAAGTAATTTAAATTTAACTAACATAAGTTTATTCAACAAAAACAACATTGGAAAAGTTGTTCAACTATAAAAAATGTTTATTCACTACAAGATATAGTAGTTTCTAAAAGATTTTTCTCTCAGCTTAAGAAATAAGACCATGGAAAAAGCATAATTTAAGAGTTGAGAATCATTATGTCATTAACTACATGCTCCAATAGATACATTAAAAAGAATGTAGTATTGGCAAATATCTACTGCTAGTACAATTTTGTAAGTGACAGTTTGACAATATTCTGAAGTGTTAAAAATGTTCCTATCCTTTGCCCCAAGATTTCATGTCTAGAAATTTATAGGAAAAAGATGCACACAAATGTGTATGTTTAAATGTATATAAATGTGTACTATTTATTCATTATTATGCTGTTATAATATTTTAAAAAGTGGGGTATATTAAATGATTAACTTTTGCCTCAACCATGTCACCAAATACTGCAAAACAATTATTTTTGTTATCAGTATACAAAAAAAAATATTTTTGTGTAGTTTACTGGTAAAATAAGTATTGCTGTTAGGTGCCATTGAGTTGGTACTGACTCATAGAAACCCTATGCATAACAGAATGAAATATTGCCCAGTCCTGTACCAACCTCACAATTGTTGCTACATTTGAGCCCATTGCTGCTGCCACTGTGCCAATCCATCTCATTGGGGGTCTTCCT
>NW_006408542.1:19740010-19741606 GCF_000296735.1 Chrysochloris asiatica
GGTCAGGCACACCTTAATCCTCAAACTGACATCCTGCTCTTCAACACTTTTTAAAGAGGTCTGCTGCACAAATAATAGACATAACCAACGATGAGTTTTATTGGTATAAGAAAATGTTCACATATGCTAAATGAGAAAAACATAAGACTTTTAAGTTTCTGAAAAAGGAAACATTAAAAAAATAGGATCTGTGACAAAATATACTAACTTTAAAGGAATCTTGATGGTGCCATGGTTAAGCACTCAGCTACTGACTGAAATGTTAGCTATTTGAACCCACCAGGTGATCCATGGGAGCAAGATGTGGCTGTCTGTTTCAGCCTTGGCAATCCAGTGAAGCAATTCTGTTATGCCCTAAATAGTTGCTATGAGTTGAAATTGACTTGGCAACAGGTATACTATCTATGAGTAGTGAGATTATTTAATATTTTCTCACATTTTCTACTGAAGTCCTGATGTGATATTGGTAGGGTAAGTACTGGACTGGTAACCAAAAGATCTATGGTTCAAACCCAACAGCTGCTCCTTGGAAACCCTATACAGACTTGATGGTACTTAACAAAGTAGTAATTTTTAAAATTCTGATAAAATTAATAATTGGGGGAATGAGAGAAGGATATTTTATTTTTAGTTTATCTCATCTTGATTATGCCTCATCTCCGTTTATGTTGATACTTTAGCATGAGCTTCTTTGGTATAGGTTAATGAAAGTGACACCATATTTGCAATATGTATCCTAAACTTTCTTAAACTGAGGTAAATCTCCTTGGTTTATAGTTTTGAATCATGGGTTTCTATCAAGCATTTCTTACGTATTTTCTTTCCTTTTTTTCCAGAGCTGCTATTTAAGTAGTTTTGGTCTTGCTTTCAGCCTTTGTTATGGCCCCTCCATTTCCTAGCAGATGCCAATGACCTTATGTTAAAAAAGAATGGAAGTTGTAGTCTTTTAACTTCCTACATAAATATTGTATTTGTTGCTTAGATTCTACATCCTAAGTATATGGACCTGATGCTCTTCAGGAATTCATCAGTGAGCTTCACATTTTGTACTATATATAGCACGTTAGAGATCCAGCTGAGGAAGTTAATATTCAAAAGAAAAAGACAAAGGAATGTGTGGTTAATGAAAAAAGAAATAGACATTTCCTTTCAGGGAGGAGCCCATACTAGAACTCAGAAAATGGTCTTAGCTAGAATGTTTGGAATCTGCAGCAATTGCAGATTTTATTTCATACTGATAAACAAAGAAGACTAACACACATAGAAAACAAAGCTAATTAATTTATTCACACTAGAAAATATAATGGCAAAAGGAATTGGAATTTTTAATGTGAATGTTAGTACAAACATGCACTTCAGAAAACCCTTTTATGGGAAGGCAGATTATTATTAGAAATTGCTTAGTTACTATGAAAGTGGAAAGGATGGTTGGTTGAAATAGTAACTAGTAGCATCAAGCTATTACAGCCTGAAGGCCTATATATTTATTACAGGGCTACATCTCCAAAGGGACATGAATATGTCTGAAGTATATTGTTAGGAGGAACCAGTCACTGGAGAAGGATATCATGTTTGGTAAGGTGGGAAGACCCCCAG